>NC_090449.1:254271913-254574943 GCF_031143425.1 Pleurodeles waltl | reverse complement strand
GTACTTTGAATTGATAATGTTTTCCCACAATGACAAATCTTAGAAATTTGCGGTGTGCCGGATGTATGGGAATGTGGAAATAGGCATCTTTGAGATCTAAGACTGACATGTAATCTCCTTGCTGTAATAGAGGAATCACATCTTGCAGAGTGGCCATATGGAAATGCTCTGAAAGTATGGATAGGTTGAGAGGCCTGAGATCGAGAATTGGTCTTAAGAAACAGTCTATCTTTGGTATAAGGAAGTATAGTGAATATACTCCTAACCCCTGCTGTGATAGGGGGAATGGTTCTATAGCCCCTTTAAAAAGAAGGGGCTGTACTTCTTCTTTTAAGAGAATGAGATGATCGTGTGAGTTTGTGAAAACAAGGAGGCATGTTTGGTGGAGTGGAAACGAGTCCTAGACAATAACCATGTTGGATAATTAATAGCACCCAGTGGTCTATAGTGATATTGGGACATTGGGGATAAAAGTTTGCCAATCTTCCTCCCACTTGAGATGTATGTGCTGTGAGAATTTGTAAAAAGTCAGAATTTTGTATTAGAGGGAGATCCGCTACAGGTGGATGTTTTACCTCTCCCTCTACTATTTGGACCTCTATAAGATCCTCTGAAGTAACCCCTGTTGTAAAATGTGTTCCTTGCTTATTTTGTGAGGTGGAATATTCAGTGGCTGATGTTTTGAAACCACCCCTAAATTGTGGCCGACGAAATTTACTCCTGGTGGGTGAAGTAAATAAGGCCCCCATTGCGTTAGCTGTTTCAGAGTCCTCCTTTTATTTTTGTATCATGTGGTATCTACCTCTGGGCCAGATAAATGTTCCTTGTCAAAAGGCACGTTCAGGACTGCCTGTTGTATTTCTGGATTAATCCTGAACACCTCAACAAGGCATGTCTTCTTATGAGAATACTAGTGTTCACACCACATGCAGCAACAATGGCACATCTGATTGAGTTACTGGCGATGGCCTGTCCATCTGCAACTATCTCCTGCCCTATTTTTTGGTGTTCCTGTGGAAGATGTTGTAATAACTCTTCCATTTTGTCCCAGTCGGCCCTGTCATACCTCACCAGAAGTGCTTGAGAATTTGCATTCCTCCAATGATTTGCAGCTTGAGCAGCCACTCTTTTGCCTGCTGCGTCCAGATTTTTGCTCTTCTTATCTGGAGGAGCAGCATCCCCTGTGGACTGACTGTTAGCATACTTTCGTGCTGCACTTGCCACTATAGAGTCTGGTGGTAGTTGTGTTTTTATGAAAGTTTGATCTGATGGTGCAGCTTTATATTTCTTGTCTACCCTTGGTGTAATTATTCTTGCCCTAATAAGTTCTTTGAATATATCAGTAGCATGTCTGAGCATGCTTGGGAGCATGGGTAGAAAATGAGACTCTTTGTGTATGTTGGTTAGTGTGTCAAAGAGGAAATCCTCTTTGATTTGGTCTGTATGCATGTGCACATTAAGATAAGCTGTTGCCCTAGCAATAACTTGGTTGTATGCAGCATATCCTAAGGGGGAGAAGACTTTGTTGGATAAAGGTCAGGGTCATTAAGTAGAATGAGATCTGGATCTTATAGATCCCATGGATCCAAATCTTGTGGAACATCACCTAAGTCATCTCTATGAGATGATGATGAGGCTTGTGGAGAAAATTGTGGGTGAACAAATAATGCAGGTGATTGTGGGGGTGGAGCAGAGGGAAGCACTGGAGAGTGAGGTGGCGGAGGCTGTTCTGGATCCTTGTCTTTTTCTTTGGAGACTTTTTTAGGGGGAGGTGCATTGTCCAATGTTTCTAAAAATTTCAGTCTACTTTTGATTGGAATAGGAGGAGAAACCATGATTATTCCTGTTCCCTTTTGTATATGAATTTTTCATTGTCCAGCGTTCATCACTTCCAAAATAGGCTCCACAGAAGAAGTGTCCTCAGGGGAAACAGAGGAATCTTTGTCCATTATACTTTTCGGTTCCGAACTCTTCCGTCCCAAATCCTTCTTTCGAGCCAAAAGTGTTTGCTCCAATGTAGATGGCAATGTCTGTTTCTTCTGCACCAAAGTGGTCGATTTGACTATTCAACTCGAACCCGAAACAGATTTGGATGTGGTTGTCTCCTTGGTCGGTGCCAAATGCATTTTGGTCTTCACAAATTTGGTGCTGAACCAGAAGGTGGGACATCCGAATGTATTCTTCGGATCCAACCAGGGCCCGAGGGCAGTGGAGAACTGATGACCAATTTGGAAGTCTTTTTGAATGTCTACTCGGTGAGATGGTACTGGTGTACTCACGTACTGCGCCGCTGGAATAGGTTGGCTCTCGATGTCCGAATCTTTGTCCAACTCAGAGTCTCTAATCGAAAAGGCTGCCTGGTGTCCAACTTCTTCCTTTGCGTGCTCTTCTCCGAAGATGTCAGTGGTATCATCTGTTGCCTTGGATGCCATTTCTAATTGACGCGCTCTGGGGTCCCAAGGGTCTTTTTTGATCGAAACGACCTACAGGTGTCGCAGGTCTCCTCTTTGTGTTCCGGGGAGACACAAATTACACACCATCCATGTACGGAAACTTAGAGTGACATTTAGGGCAGAATCGAAACGGTTGTACGTTCCATTAGCCTATCATTCTCTGACAACAGTTTTTGAAGTAGGCCCAAAAAGGACATAGACACTCCAAAGGGAGTTAAACCGACCCCGACAAAGATCAGATTGAATCGTAAAAGTGTGGAATACACGATCGAAAACTAGAACGATGTTGATACAAATTGGACAAAAGAACCATTAATTTGCACTTTTTCCTAAAATGGGACTGTAGGAAGTTGGCTCTGTATGTGCTATTTCAAAGTAAGGAATAGCATGCACAGAGTCCAAGGGTTCCCCTTAGAGGTAAGATAGTGGCAAAAAGAGATAATACTAATGCTCTATTTTGTGGTAGTGTGGTCGAGCAGTAGGCTTATCCAAGGAGTAGTGTTAAGCATTTGTTGTACATACACATAGACAATAAATGAGGTACACACACTCAGAGACAAATCCAGCCAATAGGTTTTTGTATAGAAAAATATATTTTCTTAGTTTATTTTAAGAACCACAGGTTCAAATTCTACATGTAATATCTCATTCGAAAGGTATTGCAGGTAAGTACTTTAGGAACTTCAAATCATCAAAATTGCATGTATACTTTTCAAGTTATTCACAAATAGCTGTTTTAAAAGTGGACACTTAGTGCAATTTTCACAGTTCCTAGGGGAGGTAAGTATTTGTTAGGTTAACCAGGTAAGTAAGACACTTACAGGGCTTAGTTCTTGGTCCAAGGTAGCCCACCGTTGGGGGTTCAGAGCAACCCCAAAGTCACCACACCAGCAGCTCAGGGCCGGTCAGGTGCAGAGTTCAAAGTGGTGCCCAAAACACATAGGCTAGAATGGAGAGAAGGGGGTGCCCCGGTTCCGGTCTGCTTGCAGGTAAGTACCCGCGTCTTCGGAGGGCAGACCAGGGGGGTTTTGTAGGGCACCGGGGGGGACACAAGCCCACACAGAAATTTCACCCTCAGCAGCGCGGGGGCGGCCGGGTGCAGTGTAGAAACAGGCGTCGGGTTCGCAATGTTAGTCTATGAGAGATCTCGGGATCTCTTCAGCGCTGCAGGCAGGCAAGGGGGGGATTCCTCGGGGAAACCTCCACTTGGGCAAGGGAGAGGGACTCCTGGGGGTCACTTCTCCAGTGAAAGTCCGGTCCTTCAGGTCCTGGGGGCTGCGGGTGCAGGGTCTCTCCCAGGCGTCGGGACTTTAGGTTCAAAGAGTCGCGGTCAGGGGAAGCCTCGGGATTCCCTCTGCAGGCGGCGCTGTGGGGGCTCAGGGGGGACAGGTTTTGGTACTCACAGTATCAGAGTAGTCCTGGGGTCCCTCCTGAGGTGTTGGATCGCCACCAGCCGAGTCGGGGTCGCCGGGTCCAGTGTTGCAAGTCTCACGCTTCTTGCGGGGAGCTTGCAGGGTTCTTTAAAGCTGCTGGAAACAAAGTTGCAGCTTTTCTTGGAGCAGGTCCGCTGTCCTCGGGAGTTTCTTGTCTTTTCGAAGCAGGGGCAGTCCTCAGAGGATGTCGAGGTCGCTGGTCCCTTTGGAAGGCGTCGCTGGAGCAGGATCTTTGGAAGGCAGGAGACAGGCCGGTGAGTTTCTGGAGCCAAGGCAGTTGTCGTCTTCTGGTCTTCCTCTGCAGGGGTTTTCAGCTAGGCAGTCCTTCTTCTTGTAGTTGCAGGAATCTAATCTTCTAGGGTTCAGGGTAGCCCTTAAATACTAAATTTAAGGGCGTGTTTAGGTCTGGGGGGTTAGTAGCCAATGGCTACTAGCCCTGAGGGTGGGTACACCCTCTTTGTGCTAACCCTATTGGGGGAATCCTCCATCTGCAAGATGGAGGATTTCTAAAAGTTAGAGTCACTTCAGCTCAGGACACCTTAGGGGCTGTCCTGACTGGCCAGTGACTCCTCCTTGTTTTTCTCATTATTTTCTCCGGCCTTGCCGCCAAAAGTGGGGCCTGGCCGGAGGGGGCGGGCAACTCCACTAGCTGGAGTGTCCTGCTGGGTTGGCACAAAGGAGGTGAGCCTTTGAGGCTCACCGCCAGGTGTGACAATTCCTGCCTGGGGGAGGTGTTAGCATCTCCACCCAGTGCAGGCTTTGTTACTGGCCTCAGAGTGACAAAGGCACTCTCCCCATGGGGCCAGCAACATGTCTCGGTTTGTGGCAGGCTGCTAAAACTAGTCAGCCTACACAGATAGTCGGTTAAGTTTCAGGGGGCACCTCTAAGGTGCCCTCTGGGGTGTATTTTACAATAAAATGTACACTGGCATCAGTGTGCATTTATTGTGCTGAGAAGTTTGATACCAAACTTCCCAGTTTTCAGTGTAGCCATTATGGTGCTGTGGAGTTCGTGTTTGACAGACTCCCAGACCATATACTCTTATGGCTACCCTGCACTTACAATGTCTAAGGTTTTGTTTAGACACTGTAGGGGTACCATGCTCATGCACTGGTACCCTCACCTATGGTATAGTGCACCCTGCCTTAGGGCTGTAAGGCCTGCTAGAGGGGTGTCTTACCTATACTGCATAGGCAGCGAGAGGCTGGCATGGCACCCTGAGGGGAGTGCCATGTCGACTTACTCGTTTTGTCCTCACTAGCACACACAAGCTGGCAAGCAGTGTGTCTGTGCTGAGTGAGAGGTCTCCAGGGTGGCATAAGACATGCTGCAGCCCTTAGAGACCTTCCTTGGCATCAGGGCCCTTGGTACTAGAAGTACCAGTTACAAGGGACTTATCTGGATGCCAGGGGCTGCCAATTGTGGATACAAAAGTACAGGTTTAGGGAAAGAACACTGGTGCTGGGGCCTGGTTAGCAGGCCTCAGCACACTTTCAATTGTAAACATAGCATCAGCAAAAGCAAAAAGTCAGGGGGCAACCATGCCAAGGAGGCATTTCCTTACACAACCCCCCCCCAAACGAAAGAGGATGAGACTAACCTTTCCCAAGAGAGTCTTCATTTTCTAAGTGGAAGAACCTGGAAAGGCCATCTGCATTGGCATGGGCAGTCCCAGGTCTGTGTTCCACTATAAAGTCCATTCCCTGTAGGGAGATGGACCACCTCAACAGTTTAGGATTTTCACCTTTCATTTGCATCAGCCATTTGAGAGGTCTGTGGTCAGTTTGAACTAGGAAGTGAGTCCCAAAGAGGTATGGTCTCAGCTTCTTCAGGGACCAAACCACAGCAAAGGCCTCCCTCTCAATGGCACTCCAACGCTGCTCCCTGGGGAGTAACCTCCTGCTAATGAAAGCAACAGGCTGGTCAAGGCCATCATCATTTGTTTGGGACAAAACTGCCCCTATCCCATGTTCAGAGGCATCAGTCTGCACAATGAACTGCTTAGAATAATCTGGAGCTTTGAGAACTGGTGCTGAGCACATTGCTTGTTTCAGGGTGTCAAAGGCCTGTTGGCATTCCACAGTCCAGTTCACTTTCTTGGGCATTTTCTTGGAGGTGAGTTCAGTGAGGGCTGTCACAATGGATCCATATCCCTTCACAAACCTCCTGTAATACCCAGTCAAGCCAAGGAATGCCCTGACTTGAGTCTGGGTTTTTGGAGCTACCCAGTCCAGAATAGTCTGGATCTTGGGTTGGAGTGGCTGAACTTGGCCTCCACCTACAAGGTGGCCCAAGTAAACCACAGTTCCCTGCCCTATCTGGCATTTGGATGCCTTGATAGAGAGGCCTGCAGATTGCAGAGCCTTCAAAACCTTCTTCAGGTGGACCAGGTGATCCTGCCAGGTGGAGCTAAAGACAGCAATATCATCAAGATAAGCTGTGCTAAAGGACTCCAAGCCAGCAAGGACTTGATTCACCAACCTTTGGAAGGTGGCAGGGGCATTCTTTAAACCAAAGGGCATAACAGTAAACTGATAATGCCCATCAGGTGTGGAGAATGCTGTCTTTTCTTTTGCTCCAGGTGCCATTTTTATTTGCCAGTACCCTGCTGTCAAGTCAAAGGTACTTAGGAATTTGGCAGCACCTAATTTGTCTATGAGCTCATCAGCTCTTGGTATTGGATGAGCATCTGTCTTGGTGACAGAATTGAGCCCTCTGTAGTCCACACAAAACCTCATCTCTTTCTTTCCATCTTTGGTGTGAGGTTTGGGGACTAAGACCACTGGGCTAGCCCAGGGGCTGTCAGAGCGCTCAATTACTCCCAATTCCAGCATCTTGTGGACTTCCACCTTGATGCTTTCCTTAACATGGTCAGACTGTCTAAAGATTTTGTTCTTGACAGGCATGCTGTCTCCTGTGTCCACATCATGGGTACACAGGTGTGTCTGACCAGGGGTTAAGGAGAAGAGTTCAGGAAACTGTTGTAGGACTCTCCTACAATCAGCTTGCTGTTGGCCAGAGAGGGTGTCTGAGTAGATCACTCCATCTACTGTGCCATCTTTTGGGTCTGATGACAGAAGATCAGGGAGAGGTTCACTCTCTGCCTCCTGATCCTCATCTGTTACCATCAACAGATTGACATCAGCCCTGTCATGGAAGAGCTTAAGGCGGTTCACATGGATCACCCTCTTGGGGCTCCTGCTTGTGCCCAGGTCCACCAGGTAGGTGACCTGACTCATCCTTTCTAGTACTGGGTAAGGGCCACTCCATTTGTCCTGGAGTGCCCTGGGAGCCACAGGCTCCAGAACCCAGACTTTCTGCCCTGGTTGGAACTCAACCAGTGCAGCCTTTTGGTCATACCAAAACTTCTGGAGCTGTTGGCTGGCCTCAAGGTTTTTGGTTGCCTTTTCCATGTACTCTGCCATTCTAGAGCGAAGGCCAAGTACATAGTCCACTATGTCCTGTTTAGGCTCATGGAGAGGTCTCTCCCAGCCTTCTTTAACAAGGGCAAGTGGTCCCCTTACAGGATGACCAAACAGAAGTTCAAAGGGTGAGAATCCTACTCCCTTCTGTGGCACCTCTCTGTAAGCGAAAAGCAGACATGGCAAGAGGACATCCCATCTCCTTTTGAGTTTTTCTGGGAGCCCCATGATCATGCCTTTTAATGTCTTGTTGAATCTCTCAACCAAGCCATTAGTTTGTGGATGGTATGGTGTAGTGAATTTATAAGTCACTCCACACTCATTCCACATGTGCTTTAGGTATGCTGACATGAAGTTGGTACCTCTGTCAGACACCACCTCCTTAGGGAAACCCACTCTGGTAAAAATACCAATGAGGGCCTTGGCTACTGCAGGGGCAGTAGTCGACCTAAGGGGAATAGCTTCAGGATACCTGGTAGCATGATCCACTACTACCAGGATATACATATTTCCTGAGGCTGTGGGAGGTTCTAGTGGACCAACTATGTCCACACCCACTCTTTCAAAGGGAACCCCCACCACTGGAAGTGGAATGAGGGGGGCCTTTGGATGCCCACCTGTCTTACCACTGGCTTGACAGGTGGGGCAGGAGAGGCAAAACTCCTTAACCATGTTGGACATATTGGGCCAGTAGAAGTGGTTGACTAACCTCTCCCACGTCTTGGTTTGTCCCAAATGTCCAGCAAGGGGAATGTCATGGGCCAATGTTAGGATGAACTCTCTGAACAGCTGAGGCACTACCACTCTCCTAGTGGCACCAGGTTTGGGGTCTCTGGCCTCAGTGTACAGGAGTCCATCTTCCCAATAGACCCTATGGGTTCCAGTTTTCTTGCCCTTGGACTCTTCAGCAGCTTGCTGCCTAAGGCCTTCAAGAGAGGGACAGGTTTCTTGTCCCTTACACAGCTCCTCCCTTGAGGGTCCCCCTAGGCCTAAGAGCTCAACCTGATAAGGTTCAAGCTCCAAAGGCTCAGTTCCCTCAGAGGGCAGAACTTCTTCCTGAGAAGAGAGGTTCCCTTTCTTTTGCTGTGTTGCAGTTGGTTTCCCAACTGACTTTCCTGTTCTCTTGGTAGGCTGGGCCATTTTTCCAGACTCCAGCTCTACTTTTTCACCCTGTGCCTTGCATTGTGCTCTTGTTTTCACACACACCAGTTCAGGGATACCCAGCATTGCTGCATGGGTTTTTAGTTCTACCTCAGCCCATGCTGAGGACTCCAGGTCATTTCCAAGCAGACAGTCCACTGGGATATTTGAGGAGACCACCACCTGTTTCAGGCCATTGACCCCTCCCCATTCTAAAGTAACCATTGCCATGGGATGTACTTTTCTCTGATTGTCAGCGTTGGTGACTGTGTAAGTTTTTCCAGTCAGGTATTGGCCAGGGGAAACCAGTTTCTCTGTCACCATGGTGACACTGGCACCTGTATCCCTCAGGCCCTCTATTCTAGTCCCATTAATTAAGAGTTGCTGTCTGTATTTTTGCATGTTAGGCGGCCAGACAGCTAGTGTGGCTAAATCCACCCCACCCTCAGAAACTAGAGTAGCTTCAGTGTGGACCCTGATTTGCTCTGGGCACACTGTTGATCCCACTTGGAGACTAGCCATACCAGTGTTACCTGGATGGGAGTTTGGAGTGGAACCTTTCTTGGGACAGGCCTTGTCTCCAGTTTGGTGTCCATGCTGTTTACAGCTATGACACCAGGCCTTTTTGGGATCAAAGTTTTTACCCTTGTACCCATTGTTTTGTGAAGAGGCTCTGGGCCCACCCTCCTGTGCAGGTTTTTGGGGGCCTGTAGAAGACTCTTTACTATTTTTAGTTTTGGTTGTCTCATCACCCTTCCCCTGGGGAGTCTTTGTGACCCCTTTCTTTTGGTCACCCCCTGTTGAAGTCTTGGACACCCTTGTCTTGACCCAATGGTCCGCCTTCTTTCCCAATTCTTGGGGAGAAATTGGTCCTAGGTCTACCAGATGCTGATGCAGTTTATCATTGAAACAATTACTTAACAGGTGTTCTTTCACAAATAAATTGTACAGCCCATCATAATTACTTACACCACTGCCTTGAATCCAACCATCTAGTGTTTTCACTGAGTAGTCAACAAAGTCAACCCAGGTCTGGCTCGAGGATTTTTGAGCCCCCCTGAACCTAATCCTGTACTCCTCAGTGGAGAATCCAAAGCCCTCAATCAGGGTACCCTTCATGAGGTCATAAGATTCTGCATCTTTTCCAGAGAGTGTGAGGAGTCTATCCCTACACTTTCCAGTGAACATTTCCCAAAGGAGAGCACCCCAGTGAGATCTGTTCACTTTTCTGGTTACACAAGCCCTCTCAAAAGCTGTGAACCACTTGGTGATGTCATCACCATCTTCATATTTTGTCACAATCCCTTTGGGGATTTTTAACATGTCAGGAGAATCTCTGACCCTATTTATATTGCTGCCACCATTGATGGGTCCTAGGCCCATCTCTTGTCTTTTCCTTTCTATGGCTAGGAGCTGTCTCTCTAAAGCCAATCTTTTGGCCATCCTGGCTAGCAGGAGGTCATCTTCACTGAGAGCATCCTCAGTGATTTCAGAAATGTGGGACCCTCCTGTGAGGGACTCACTATTTCTGACTAACACAGTTGGAGACAGGACTTGAGGGGTCCTGTTCTCCCTATTTAGGACTGGAGGAGGGACATTGGCCTCCAAGTCACTAATTTCTTCCTCTGTGAGGTCATCATCAGAGGGGTTGGCTTTTTCAAACTCTGCCAACAGCTCCTGGAGCTGAATTTTGGTAGGTCTGGAGCCAATGGTTATTTTTTTGATATTACAGAGAGACCTTAGCTCCCTCATCTTAAGATGGAGGTAAGGTGTGGTGTCGAGTTCCACCACATTCATCTCTGTATCAGACATTATTTTGCTAAGAGTTGGAAGACTTTTTAAAGAATCTAAAACTGTTTCTAGAATCTAATTTCAAACCTTTAACAAACTTTTAAACTCTAAAAGACAATGCTAAACAGGGACTTAACACACAAGGCCCTAGCAGGACTTTTAAGAATTTAGAAAAATTTCCAATTGCAAAAATGAATTTCTAATGACAATTTTGGAATTTGTCGTGTGATCAGGTATTGGCTGAGTAGTCCAGCAAATGCAAAGTCTTGTACCCCACCGCTGATCCACCAATGTAGGAAGTTGGCTCTGTATGTGCTATTTCAAAGTAAGGAATAGCATGCACAGAGTCCAAGGGTTCCCCTTAGAGGTAAGATAGTGGCAAAAAGAGATAATACTAATGCTCTATTTTGTGGTAGTGTGGTCGAGCAGTAGGCTTATCCAAGGAGTAGTGTTAAGCATTTGTTGTACATACACATAGACAATAAATGAGGTACACACACTCAGAGACAAATCCAGCCAATAGGTTTTTGTATAGAAAAATATCTTTTCTTAGTTTATTTTAAGAACCACAGGTTCAAATTCTACATGTAATATCTCATTCGAAAGGTATTGCAGGTAAGTACTTTAGGAACTTCAAATCATCAAAATTGCATGTATACTTTTCAAGTTATTCACAAATAGCTGTTTTAAAAGTGGACACTTAGTGCAATTTTCACAGTTCCTAGGGGAGGTAAGTATTTGTTAGGTTAACCAGGTAAGTAAGACACTTACAGGGCTTAGTTCTTGGTCCAAGGTAGCCCACCGTTGGGGGTTCAGAGCAACCCCAAAGTCACCACACCAGCAGCTCAGGGCCGGTCAGGTGCAGAGTTCAAAGTGGTGCCCAAAACACATAGGCTAGAATGGAGAGAAGGGGGTGCCCCGGTTCCGGTCTGCTTGCAGGTAAGTACCCGCGTCTTCGGAGGGCAGACCAGGGGGGTTTTGTAGGGCACCGGGGGGACACAAGCCCACACAGAAATTTCACCCTCAGCAGCGCGGGGGCGGCCGGGTGCAGTGTAGAAACAGGCGTCGGGTTCGCAATGTTAGTCTATGAGAGATCTCGGGATCTCTTCAGCGCTGCAGGCAGGCAAGGGGGGGATTCCTCGGGGAAACCTCCACTTGGGCAAGGGAGAGGGACTCCTGGGGGTCACTTCTCCAGTGAAAGTCCGGTCCTTCAGGTCCTGGGGGCTGCGGGTGCAGGGTCTCTCCCAGGCGTCGGGACTTTAGGTTCAAAGAGTCGCGGTCAGGGGAAGCCTCGGGATTCCCTCTGCAGGCGGCGCTGTGGGGGCTCAGGGGGGACAGGTTTTGGTACTCACAGTATCAGAGTAGTCCTGGGGTCCCTCCTGAGGTGTTGGATCGCCACCAGCCGAGTCGGGGTCGCCGGGTGCAGTGTTGCAAGTCTCACGCTTCTTGCGGGGAGCTTGCAGGGTTCTTTAAAGCTGCTGGAAACAAAGTTGCAGCTTTTCTTGGAGCAGGTCCGCTGTCCTCGGGAGTTTCTTGTCTTTTCGAAGCAGGGGCAGTCCTCAGAGGATGTCGAGGTCGCTGGTCCCTTTGGAAGGCGTCGCTGGAGCAGGATCTTTGGAAGGCAGGAGACAGGCCGGTGAGTTTCTGGAGCCAAGGCAGTTGTCGTCTTCTGGTCTTCCTCTGCAGGGGTTTTCAGCTAGGCAGTCCTTCTTCTTGTAGTTGCAGGAATCTAATCTTCTAGGGTTCAGGGTAGCCCTTAAATACTAAATTTAAGGGCGTGTTTAGGTCTGGGGGGTTAGTAGCCAATGGCTACTAGCCCTGAGGGTGGGTACACCCTCTTTGTGCCCCCTCCCAAGGGGAGGGGGTCACAATCCTAACCCTATTGGGGGAATCCTCCATCTGCAAGATGGAGGATTTCTAAAAGTTAGAGTCACTTCAGCTCAGGACACCTTAGGGGCTGTCCTGACTGGCCAGTGACTCCTCCTTGTTTTTCTCATTATTTTCTCCGGCCTTGCCGCCAAAAGTGGGGCCTGGCCGGAGGGGGCGGGCAACTCCACTAGCTGGAGTGTCCTGCTGGGTTGGCACAAAGGAGGTGAGCCTTTGAGGCTCACCGCCAGGTGTGACAATTCCTGCCTGGGGGAGGTGTTAGCATCTCCACCCAGTGCAGGCTTTGTTACTGGCCTCAGAGTGACAAAGGCACTCTCCCCATGGGGCCAGCAACATGTCTCGGTTTGTGGCAGGCTGCTAAAACTAGTCAGCCTACACAGATAGTCGGTTAAGTTTCAGGGGGCACCTCTAAGGTGCCCTCTGGGGTGTATTTTACAATAAAATGTACACTGGCATCAGTGTGCATTTATTGTGCTGAGAAGTTTGATACCAAACTTCCCAGTTTTCAGTGTAGCCATTATGGTGCTGTGGAGTTCGTGTTTGACAGACTCCCAGACCATATACTCTTATGGCTACCCTGCACTTACAATGTCTAAGGTTTTGTTTAGACACTGTAGGGGTACCATGCTCATGCACTGGTACCCTCACCTATGGTATAGTGCACCCTGCCTTAGGGCTGTAAGGCCTGCTAGAGGGGTGTCTTACCTATACTGCATAGGCAGTGAGAGGCTGGCATGGCACCCTGAGGGGAGTGCCATGTCGACTTACTCGTTTTGTCCTCACTAGCACACACAAGCTGGCAAGCAGTGTGTCTGTGCTGAGTGAGAGGTCTCCAGGGTGGCATAAGACATGCTGCAGCCCTTAGAGACCTTCCTTGGCATCAGGGCCCTTGGTACTAGAAGTACCAGTTACAAGGGACTTATCTGGATGCCAGGGGCTGCCAATTGTGGATACAAAAGTACAGGTTTAGGGAAAGAACACTGGTGCTGGGGCCTGGTTAGCAGGCCTCAGCACACTTTCAATTGTAAACATAGCATCAGCAAAAGCAAAAAGTCAGGGGGCAACCATGCCAAGGAGGCATTTCCTTACAGGGACATTCTGGCAACAAAGCTGCAAAAGATGGATCATTTATCTGGTGGTTTTACTTTGGTGAAGTCAGGTAAAACTGAATTTCAAAATTACCTCTTCGGCTATTCAAACGGGTTATATTTAGGCATTTGAACTGGATTTTGGTTTGGAGTATGACCTATGATACTTAACCCAGTAAATGCCTATGTGCAATCTGATAATCTCAGAAAATGTTGTGCTAGAAAACCTTAGTGGGGTGAATTTGGATACAACTGCAAAAGGATGTGGATGCTTGATTCACAGTCACTGTTGATTTTAACAATATGTGCAATGCTTATGTAATATGTCATGATGCACCTAACAGATACCTACCATTTGCTGTATCACAGGGATGATCTGCCCACATAAAAGCAAACCTTTGGAAAGAATGTCTTGATTTTTAACATGCTTTAACGATAGAGTAAGTCTGGACATTCTGACACAGCATTCACATAACTGTGGGAAAAGCTCAAATGTATTACACTATGCACTGATTTCAGGTTCACTTTTTGAAAGTACAACCTTCTTCGATATTATAAAGTGATACAACAGTGATATTATGCCCTATAGCCTTAAACTTAACTTAATGGTAACAAAACTCTGGTTAATAAATATTTGGGCTTGCCAGAAGGTGGGAATCCCCTGCGACTTCTGAAATGGTCAATTCAAAAAATGTATTAGTTGACTGGAAATCTAGGGTTGATAATAATTTTATTGACATTACTTTGTCATTAAGTAATCTAGTCTGGAGATCCTTCATTTATGGGGAAGTAGTAAACTAGAGAATCTAAATGTAACATACTTAAAGCACAGAAGATGTCTAAACTAAAGGAAACTTTGCAGTAAAATGGGTAAGATTAATGAGTAACATGGGTAAGATTAATGAGTGGTTTACAGAAGAATTAAAAACTAAGAAAGAGATGTACGGACGCACTTTTGGCTTGCACACCCTGTGACTTGGCAAACTGCAGAGCTTGTGAAAGGAAAATGTGTTTTTCGAATGTACTAAACCCATTTAGAGATTTGGTAATGTTACTGAATCGATACATGAAATTGGAAGGGGTGCATTTAGGGAGTCTCTGCCCCCTTAAACAGAGATTTCTTATGGTATGCAATAATGTATTTCAGCAGAAATCCGGTCACAAAACATTAATATTTCACCTTCTAATGAAGGGTGGTGGTACCCTATTCACCAATAGGAAGGAGACCCCTTTGTTAACTAACAAACTTAGTTCGGTGTTTTGTGAACTAATCTATTAGTACATAGGTCGGTTAGCAAAATACCATAGGAGTCGCAAAAATTTGGTGCCCAAATTGAGAACATTGTTTGTTAATCCTCCCTTAGTATATGTGGTTCTACAAAATGTATGGGTAATAACCTCCAAAGAAAATAGAGTTTATCATATGCACCTGCTATAGATTCCTGTAAGATGAAACCTTTCAGGAAAAAAATAAGAACTGTGGGATACAAGTGCAGATTTTTATGCAAGGAGGTAGAGGATATTTTGCACTAGACATAATCATGATGTAAAAAAAAATTGGGAATTATTGTCAGGTCTCTTGTCACTTCTAGAATAGACTTTGAGATTGCCTTACTAGCTTGGTTCCCACATTCACACTTGACTCCAATCAAAGCAGTATTACATTCAGCTGCAATAATGGTGTACAATGCAAGAAGTTTGGGCTGCATCACTCCTATCCTTTATGACCTTCAGTAGCTCCCTCTTCCAGCTAAGATTTGATTCAACCTCTAATTCCTCACTCAGAAGGCACAACATCACAAGAGTTCACCATACATAGCAAAACTTCTGTCCATCACAGGCAGATCCAGAGGCTGAAGAAGCAAGAACTCTCTGCTCTCAGAGATACCCAAATTCGAGACCTCTCTAGCTAGGAAATAGCCTTCAATTTTAGAGAGAGACTACGTCTTTCCTTGTCTCTAGATGACAACCTTAAGCACACATTTGAACAATTCCTTTCCCAATCCTTGTGTAACATTGTCATCCACGAGAACATGTTACTGCCATAAGCGCCTCTATGTTACTTCTTTTTGTTTATTTCCTGAAGCTAACATTCACTGTCTTCTTTCATTGTTCTAATCTATGAACCTTTTCCTCTTCCCCCCTTTCAGTATATACCCTATCTTGGTGTTTGTGCTTCATGTAAATTAACCTCATACCACTTTTGATCCACGCTTTGCTCTATACATTTATAAATAAACAGAGATTAGCACTTAGTCTAAATGACTGTAGACTTGACCAATATTCAGACTAACGATTGGATCTACTATGTTAGGTCATTATTCTATGACTCAAACACATCTGAATGGAAATTATGAAGAGTTTCCAGCACTCAATCAAACAATGCATGACACTGTTATTAAAGCAAACGTTTTTAGAACCCCTGGCCCAAATGGCCTTCTTATTAATATCATTAAGGCGGATTGTAATTTTTTTAACTTAATACTTAACACCTCTTTTTCATCAAACATTGAATAACAACAGGTCCCAGATTTCCGGCGGGGATCTGTTCGCCAACAAATTCAAAATAAGGGAATTGTGAATAGAATGCAAAATTACTGCACTAAGGTGCAAGCCAAAATCATTTTGGAGGAACTAGGGGCCTGGGTTGAAGAAAGAAATTGGCATCAAGCTGATTTTTGGAAGGGAACAAAGACCATCAATATAACAGCTGCTTGGAAAATGATGGCTTTGAAAATTATGACAAAGGAAACTATGATGTGTCAGGAAGGCAAGCTGTTTGCCTGTTTTTTAGATTATTCTTCGTCATTCAACAGAGCTACTCAGGCCATTTTATGGAATAAGTTTGGAAAGTGGGAGGTTTCTAACCACTTGCATAGAGTAATTCAATCATTACACTGAAATACTCGAGTGAGTGTAAAGATTAGGGATGTAGCAAGATAATGAGAAAAATATCAACAAACAGGGTACTGAAGCATGGATGTATGCTAGCCCCTAGAATTTTATTCTAAATACATCAATATTTAATCTAAATACATAAGGGATTTCCCTTCCAAGCCGGAGGGTAGGAGGCACGCATCTCTGCATCAGTACAGATGGATATTGTATGATACAGTTATTTTAGATACAACTGCTTATAACAAGGCTAATAATTAGAAAGATAACATGGTAAAATCAAAAATCATAGCTTACAGTCAACCACATACCTCTTAGTTGGAAACTGGAGACGATAAAGGCGAGTCTGTTGGCTACTTACAACTATCTGTGCATGTAGCAGGACAATGCAGCTGGTCCGAAAGCTCATTTGCAAGCTTTAAAACCGAGACATTCTCAGTTTCAGTTCATGCTCAAGAAACTATATTTTTAAAATTACATATATGACAATGTTTTTGATAGTCGCAGCAAGCTGGGCCTCTCACTTTTATGTTTTATAATGTATCTGTCTGGTAGTATGAACAGGAAGAGTTAAATTACTGATGCAGCTGACCCATCACTCAGACATCAAGGCAATCAAAAAGGACTGTACAAGAGTATCAGGAACAGATTGGTATGTCACTGAGAGAATTATAATTTATAGGTCTAATGCTGTTAAAGACCGGAGTTGGAAAATCCATAACTGTATGTGTATGGAGAAAAATGTATTTAAATCCAAATAATAGTTTCATACAATGGTTTATTGTAAGATGGTACAACGCTGACCAGAGGGTCCCTGACTAAAGTGAATAAATATTCTACTGTAAGGGAGGCCCTATAAAACACTTTATAAAAAAATATTTATGAAAAGTATTTTGCTTGTAAGACATACCTTTAAAGGCTCTCTTTATTTAAACAAATAAAATTGCTTTTGCAGTTTTAAAGAGTCTGGCTAGGGATAGTTTGGTTGATTACACAGTTGATTATCTTCTCAACAGGAAAGGAGTTTTCATGTATAACTGTTGAGTATGTTTTTACTGTAATGATGCTTAATAAGCCATCAATAAATAGTCAGTACTACTAATATTACATGTTGATTCACTTTACCCTGCCTGCCTGTCCCAAGTCCATCCTGAACTTGATCCAACCAACTGCTCTACGGAAATCATCTCTGACAGTCCTTCAGTTGTTTTTGCAAAAATGTTACTGAGGGTTTCAAGTAATGGTATTACCCTAATGCAAGAAATTACAGAAACCTCACCGGCTATAAGAACTAGAGACCGCAGGTCTACTCAAGATTTTCTGATTTTGTCTGTTGTAATATTAGAAACTTGAGTACACAGAGATAAATCCAAGGTACAATCTACTGCTGGGCTTATTGAAGCTACTTGACAGGATACAGAGTAATGGGGTCCTATAATTTCATGCAGGGCTTACGTGACATAATGTTGTGGCTCAGTAAACAGGAGCCTTTCAATGGTCATACGCAGTAGGATCCATGTTACTGTTTCTCTCCTAGTCCCATCCTGCAAGACATTTAAACACCCACAGGAAGCTGCAGGTGGACTCATGATTACCACTGTTCTCTAAGTGCCCCATCTATCTTCCATTACAATTGGGTTATGAGAAAAAAAAACTACCTGATAAAATCACTGTATTCCATCCAGAAAACACCATCACTGC
This sequence comes from Pleurodeles waltl, assembly GCF_031143425.1. Lineage (NCBI taxonomy): Eukaryota > Metazoa > Chordata > Amphibia > Caudata > Salamandridae > Pleurodeles > Pleurodeles waltl. The sequence continues at coordinate 254,557,132 of NC_090449.1, read as the reverse complement.
TTCCATGAGCCATTAGCTCCTGTCGTAGTGGCTCCGGCCACTGGGTCCAGTCATCTGACCACTTGCCGTTCCAGGAGAAGCGTCCCCAGGGGTTGCGGAGCCGTAAGAGCCTGTGGCGAAATGAAGTAGAACAATGGAGACCAGGAAATAAAACTGCAGTAGAGCTAAAGGAGAGCAGATATGCGCCTATACAATGTTTCATCTTACAGCAAAATGAGGGACAAAAATCTTGCACTAGAAAAGACTTCCTTCCACCCAACTCAACTCGGTATAAACTATGATGGGCAACCTTTTCCCCAGAGCCAGGATTGCATCAATGTATAAAGATAGAAAATGAGAAAACAGACTACAAAGTTTGTACACCGTCTACCTGGAACCAGGACTAAAAGTGTACTTGTAAGAGCAGTTGACACAACCATAAATAAGTACCAGGCCAAGCATGAGGCATCACAGGCCACATGTGCCCCTGCACAGTATGGAACATCTAGTGGTTAGTATGTGTACAGTATTGCCAGTTTCTCATAGGCACTTAGGATCCCAGTAGCATGTAGGAGGACAGCGCACGAGGTAGCCAACAGGTAAATTGGACCATGGTAAATAAGCAAAGAAGAGGGAGTTTAGTGTTCAATCTTTAAAAAAGACACTCTGGGAAAACAACAGATGAACTTCCAAAAGAGTCATTTGATCAGACTTTTGGTTGAGAGGCAAAAAGAAAGACGGAGCAATAAATGCAAAGTTAAGAAAAGAAAGGGCGACAGAGAAAAAGTGATAGAAAGGGAAAAGAGTCAGGAAAAATGGAAAGGCAGAACGGGGAGAGAAGCCAGATAAAGGTGGTTACATGCCAATAACATCTGGTAAGCCTTTGAGTGGCATTATTTGAAAGCAGAAAAGGGCTGCGAACTGAAAAGGATTATGGTATCTACCCTGTAAACATCTGTTCATGGCATGTAGTGCTGTAGATTCACATGCTCTGCATACTCCAGCGATCTAGTGTTGAGTATGGAGTGGTGCAAGTAGTTTTTCTTCAAAGAAGTGTTCTAAGCCACAAGATTGAGTGACTTCTCATCTCTGTGACATTGCACATGGGCATCGACTCCTTTATTACACTGTTTTCTAACAGGCGGATGAGTAGGGAGTGTTAAGAAGGAAAGTATAGGGAAAGTGATGTCCATGAAAAGTGTAAATACGTATGCACAACTATATATGGATGAAATGTAACTGCAACGGTCACAGGCATCCGGGGAGGAGGGAGGGTGCGTGTGAATTTACAGCACTACATGCCACAAACAGATGCTTACTAGGTAAGTAACATAATACGTTCGATGGCATGTGTGGCTGTAGATACACATGCTCTACATAGACTGTAATGCAGTCCCTCCCTAAAAGCGGTGGCTAGCCTGTAGGAGTTGCAGATGACTGGAAAAAAAGTGTACATAGCACTGCCTGACCTACTTTGGCTTGTTGACGAGCTAGAAATCCACACCGTTTTGTGAATATGTGTCAGCTATGGGAATGTTTCCAAGGAAAGCCATAGTAGCTCCCTTCTTTCTAGTAGAGTGAGCTCTAGGAGAAACAGGTAAAGGTCTCTTGGCCTTAGCATAACAAGTCTGTATGCATTGGACTATCTATCTGGCTATGCCTGATTTGGATACTGGTGGAGAAAAAGCTACAAAAAGTTGTCTGGTTTTCCTAAACTCTTTAGTTCTGTCAACATAAAAGATGAGTGCTCTTTTGACATCTAGCGTGTGAAGGTCTCTTTCTGCAACTGAGTCAAGTTGTGGGAAGAACACTAGTAGCTCAATAGACTGATTTAGGTGAAACTGAGAAATCTTCCAGGTGACCCTGTGACTGAGGCCATTGACGAGACAGACATTGCTGTAGGGAATGCGTGTGTAGTCTGGCATGGGGAACTATGGCGATGCAAGAAGCCATCATCCCCAGCAGACACATAATGGTCCTGACCGTTAGGAATGGTTCTCCTGAAACTGAGGGAGGAGGGTCCGAAAATTCTGGACACAAGCCAGGTTGGGATAAGGCAACTCTAATCTGCATTCCGAACAGCCTCTAAGTAAGGCTGCACCTGCAGGGGCTCGAGGTGAGATTTGGGAAAGCTGAGAGTGAAATCCAGAATGTGAAGGAGTGTGCTGTTGGCACTGGTGTGACTTGCTGGCTTTCATGAGCAGTCGTCGAAGTATGGGAAGAAGTGAGCCTTCACAGGTGTCCTGCGGCTACTGCTAAGCATTTTGTGAACACTCTGGGAACGGTGGTGACTCCAAAGGGGAGGACCTTGAACTGATAATGTTTGCCTGCAATGGCAAATCTTAAGTACTGTAGATGTGCAGGGTGAATTGGTATGTGAAAACAGGTGTCCTTTAAGTCCAGAGCTGTCATGAAGTCGCCTTGCTGTAGAAATGCGACGACATCCTGAAGGTTGACCATATGGAAGTGTTCTGAAAGGATGTATGTGTTTAGAGGCCTGAGGTCTAGTACCAGTCTGAGAGACTCATCATTTTACGGAATCAGGAAGTATAGGAAGAACACCGCTGAACCTTGATGTTCTAGCGGAACAGGCTCTATGGCCCCTTTGAGAAGAAGGGCCTGTATTGCTTGTTTGAGAAGGGTCAAGTGTTCCTGAGATAGCCTGTGAGAGCGAGGGGGAATTTTGGGAGAAGTGGTGATGAGCTCCAGGCAATCACCATGTTGGATAATGCCAATGTCAAGGACACATTGGTCCGTTGTGATGGTGACCCAGGTAGTGTAGAAGTGTTGAAGTCTTCCCCTGACAGGTGTGGGATGATCGTGGGGAAGATGTGGCAGTGCTTTCTCCCCTCCCTTTGCTGTTGGAACCCCTGTAAGAGCCTATGTAAAAGACTCTAGTGTAGCTGGACTGAGGTTGTCTAGGGTGTGCAGTAGACGCCTCTGTGGTTGAGGACTTATATGCTCCCATGAACTCAGGGCAACAAAAGGAACACCTTTGTGTGTTAGTCTGAAGGGCACCACAGCCTTGGCAGTGTTGGTGTCCTTTTTTAAGCTTCTCTTAGGTAATATCTCTATGTGGCCCAAACTGGTGCTCTTTATCAAAGGACATGTGGAGGACTGGCTGCTGGACCTCAGGTTTTAACCCTGAGCAACACAGCCAAGCATGCTCTCTTAAAAGGACGCCAGTGTTCATGCCGCGAGCTGCAGTGTCAGCGTCATCAAGGGCGCACCTGACTGAATTGTTAGAGATGGCTTGACACTCAAACAATCTGTTGTATCCTTTTACAGTACTCCTTGGGAAGAAACTGAAGCAGCTACTCTGTTTCATTCCAATGGGCCCGGTCGTACAGGGCCAAAAAGGCTTGGGAGTTGGCTATGCACCAGCGGTGTGTGGCTTGCGCAGCCACCCTATTCCCTGCGGCATTGATTCTCTTACTCCTCTTTTTGGGGGGAGGAGAATCCCCAGTGGCCTGACTAATAACCTGTTTATGAGCAGTCATTGCCAAGTTGGAGCCGGGTGGTACCTGTGTTCTGATGCAGAGCGGGTCAGAGGAAGCACCCTTATACTTTTTGTCCATCCGTGACATGATAACTCAGGAGCATACAGGCTCCTTAAAGATGTCGTCTGCATGTCGAGGCATGCCAGAGATCATGGGGAGGTACTGTGTATCCCTGTGAGTGGTAGTAAGAGTGCTGAACAGGAAATTCTGCTCAAAGGGATCTTTATGCAGCTCCACGTTATGAAAGGCAGCTGCTCTAGAGCCTACCCTGTTGGTAAGAGGTAGTGTCTTCTGGTGAGGAGGGGCATATTGGGTAGAGGTTAGGACCATTAAAAGGAATGGGATCAGAGCTGTAGGCATCCCAAGGGTCTGTAACATCTCGATGACCCCCTAAACTCCCAGAGTATGATTGTGGGGAACCATGAGAAGTGTAATCCCCATGTAAAGGTGATATAGGTGATTGTGGATGGGAGGGGGAGGAAAAGAAGGAAGTGGAGGAGTAGTAGGTGGGCGAAGGTCTGCATGGAGGGCTAGTACCCTTGTTTTTCATCCTCCTTTTGGAAAGGACAGGATCATCCAAAACCTCTTGAAAGGAGTCTAGGAAGCACAGGAGAGAAAGGAGTGGCATTGATACAACCTGTACCCATTTGAATCTGGAGCTTGCACTGCAGAGAATCAATTTTCTCCAGAATCAGCTCGACAGGAGATGGGCTGGTATTAGACTGGTTCAAGTCTCTGGTTTCCAAAGTTTTTGACTCCGAAAGCCTCGGTGCTGAAGTATTCGGTTTTGAAAGCTTGGTCGGCACTGAAGTTGAGGCTGGCGACTGTCGGCTCAGTCCTGAGGTCTGGATCGATAGCGAAACAATCTCTTGGTCCGAAGCTATGGACGCTGAAGCCAATGATGTTGTGGCTTCCTCTTAGTGACCATTTTCGGTGCCCAGCATGAAGGCAGGGGGGACGAGCCTGGAGGCAGGGCGGCCGAAGCAGTCTGTCGGTACTGACCATGGCCTGATGGCAGTGGCTGACTGGTGACCCTCAAGGATGGGCTGTAAAGTCTTTTTGAGGGATTTTTGTGCTACAGCAGGGGCCACAGTCCTCTCACGCTGGGCAGAGGTGAGTTTGTGGCTTCAGATTTCAGATTCGATTTATGGCTTGGAACCGTCTTGTAGGGAAAGTGCTTCCTCATGCGCAGGTTCTTCCTGAGCATGTTCCTCTCTGAAGAGGTCCGGGGTGTTGTCCAGTGTCTTCTGGTCCATTTCCATTGGATGAGCTTGTCGATCCCGAAGACTCTTTTTGGTGCAGAAAGACTTGCAGTTGTTGCAGTCTGCCTCGCAATGGCCCGGAGAGAGACAGAGGTTGCACACAAGGTGTTGTTATTTGGTGTGTGGGAACTTTGGCATGGTACTGAGGACAGAAGCGTAATTCAGTCCGTTACCCCATGGAATCATTCCCATTGGTGCCGGAGCCACATGGAAAGTAGGCCAGAGGCAGGGGCTGGCGCCCCAAAAGGAGTTGGTCGGAGCCCGAACTGACAGAACTACAAGAGCGCTAATGTGGGAGAAGTGCGAACAATAACAATACTGTTGGAATGGGAAAAGATTAGAAAAAACAAAGCGAAGAGAGTCAATAGATGGAGCAGAGGCGCACACGTCCAGACCCGACAGCGGAGAGAAAACAAGTTGATGCCCACGTGCAATATCACTGAGAGAAATAATTTGATCTTGTGACTCCTAACACTTCTTTGAAGAAAAGCACCTTGCACCACTATAGACCCAACACTAGATGGCAGGAGTATGCAGAGCGTGAACATCTACAGCCAAATATGCCATTGAACAGTAGCTTCTCAGTCCCAAGCATCAGCAAACAATCTATCCCTGTGGGAGATGCAGAGGCTGTGGATAAGGAAGGCCTCTAGTAGGAAAGCCTGTACGCTCTAAGAATATAGCTGGATGATGGTTATACCTGTAACACTGTGGAAATGTATCACTTAGATAATTAACAGCCAATAAGCAAAATCTTGCAAGGGCAGTAATGAACCACAGTGCTCCAAGAATTCCCATGAGAGCTTTAAGCAAAACAGATTTAACCACCGGATGAAATAAAGTTGCAAGCTAAGTACACAACATGGATGAGGAAAATTATATGGTACAAGGATATTACAGTCAGGCTAATTTTCAAATCACACTTGCTGCACATTTGACTATATGAATTAAGTACGGGGAGCATAAACAGTCCCAAACGCCATCATTCTTATGTTTCTATGCCCCAATCCAGTACTTACCGCCAGCTTTGCACATCTCGCACGTCCAAAATGGAGTAGGCATGCCTTGGCCGGAGACCAACACTCTCATAGGATGAGTCATCAACCTTCATGTTACCCCCTCCGCATGATGCGCCCATCAGAAACCTATATGTATACAAAAGGAGAAGAAGCAGGGAAGATGATGACCCATTATCTGCATCCACTAGTGGGAGATAGGGTCAGAGTGCTGACGCAGTACGCAACAATATGCATTAAAGATGGGGTGCAAAAGGTGCATTGGTTGTACACTAGAAAACTGTATTCTAGGACTGGGGTGCAAAAGGTGCATTGGTTGTACACTAGAAAACTGTATTCTAGGACTGGGGTGCCTTTGGCAGTGTAGTTTGCTGGTTCAGTGATGAAACGACAGCAGGGCATTCAGTTTATCATTAAAGTACACTGATCCTCAACATAGATATGACGTGGGCTACTATTCCGCTGGACCCCAGCTGGGAGAGACAACAGCTCCCTCATGATGGGCAGTTACTGTGTAGCGAAGGGTCACAATGAACATCCATGTGCTCTCACCTTAACGTTTTTGCTTGCTTGTCAGCCAAGGAATTGTGACATTACATGCCATTCTTGATTTATTATAACCTTCATCGTGAAACCTGCCCTCGCTTTAATGAACACATCAAACATTAAGTGTACATGTGTTCTAATTTACGTAAAACTCTCTGTTACCGGCTCTGGTCTTTTTTGTGCTTTACGTGTGCTATAAAATTTCAAATCCATCGTTTGTAACATATGCCTACTCCAACCTCCGTAGGAGGATCATGGAAGAAGGCTTGCCAGGGCAGTGAAAGGAAGGGCGATGAGGGACACACGTAGGTGGAACGGCAGGACAAGTAAAGAGGGATGTATAAGAAGGACAGAGAGGTGAAGGACAAGGGGAGATGTTAATGAAACAAAGATAATTTGATAAAAAGCAAGGAGAGCTAGAAGCTGGAGAAGAAAAATAAATAAAAAGTCTGCAGAGGAAGCTTGGAGGGGTACAGCAATATGATTCCTCTAAGAAAAACAAAAAAGAGAGAAATGGACGAGCAGCAAAACGTAGACTTCAGTGAAGAAAGGAGTGAAGGGAGAACTTAACAAGGGAATCCTGCTGAAAAACAAGAAGATGGAGGGAAACACCCACTGAAAATGATATATACAAAAAAGTTCCTGTGGGAAGTTAGGTAGAAAGAGGAAGCAAAGGAGAAGGGGGCAGTGAATTGAGCAGACAGGAACAAGGAAACAGAGGGCTGAAAAAGTTGTAGTGAAATGGACAGTGCGGATGTGCGGTCCTCCCTCGTGTTATGCGAAAGTTGCTTTTCTGAGAAAAGTTACAAGGAAAGAAAAAACTCAAACAACAGGGCAACAGGTATCACAAAATTCTGCAAGTCTAGTTTAGCCACTCTTGTTTTGTCAGGATAGACATCTAGACAAAATTGCCATGATCACACTGATAAGTGCCTAAGCCATTACATTAGATCCATCTAAATAAAGCGGCTTGCCAAGAAGAAGCAAGTGGGATGCTGGCAGGTATTAAAGTGCCACATTGATACACTCACAAACATGTTCCAAGTTTAACTTCTCTATCTCGCACATGTGTCTCTGATACTGTGGCAAAACCTTTAAAGGCATGGTAGGACAGAATGTGGTAAACAAATGCTGAACATTCTAAGAAACATTTCTGAAGTAATGTCCAGTGGTAGCAAAGTCGAGCAGTCCATGCGTTCTCTAGAATAATCTTTCTTTCTTTTCACTGTCTCTCTTTTATATGGGGTTTCTTGCACCCAATTGAAAAAACATAAAAGTGATCAAGTTTTTTTTTTGTTAATCCCGTAGGAAGCGACCAAATATTGAGCAAGAGCTGATAGAATGCCATCACAGCTGGCTTGGGGAAGCTTCGAAACAGAAGCGATTTAAATCCTCCAACAATTACACTCAGCAATGAGAGTCTGCCTTGCATGAAAAAGTTTGAGGAGGTGTCAAAATCCATATCCAATGCCCACAATCAAGGGGACCTCTACAGTGACATCTGAAGATCTTAGATAACTAGCATCATAACCTTTTCAGAAGAAGGGATGAGACCTCTGGTGATATCTGTACAATCAAAAAGGGGGCTTCCAAAGGAACGTTTCTTCACACAAACGGGGCAACAAACTGGACGATCAAGCTAACAAATAATGTTCACAGCTTTTTAATTACATGCAGTAGCCAAAACAGTTTGCTTATATCAACACAAGAACCAAGAAGCCGAAATAACATACAATGGACATACATACCTGACCAAACTGTGAACTGTATAGACCACAAAGTGTGTTAAAAACATAAATCTGCAATTTAAAAATACTCCTACAGCAACTAGGTAGTTTCACAAATGGGCGAGGTCAAATTCTTATGGAGACTGAAAGAAATGTAGTCACTGGGCCGTATTATGAGCGTGAGACCATCCCCTGGACATTCGCATGGGTTAACTGTCCAATTATTGGACTAAGTAGGAATGTGCATCAGTCTACCCCAACTACTAGAAAGAGGTCAGGGTACGGTGCCCAAGGTCAACTGTAATTTATCAGGGTCCTTGAGTCGTGTCATTCAATGCAAAAACATCTATTTCTGCAATAAAGAAAATTAGTGCATCTGCAGGAAGCATGCGAATTAGCTAGTCAAGAGGAGTTTGCAGGATTATGTCCTATAGATCGTTAATACACTCCAAGCTGACCCAATTTACTGGTTAGCACACTCTCCAGATTACAGACGTCTGAGAGCAAAGCTGACATCCTAGGCTCCTGTGCAACAGTTGGACGAAGAGCTAAAAGCCACATTGAAAAACTTTTTAATGCCACCTTCACACTGCAGAAAGTAAGCAAGTGCAGCATGTGAGCCTGACTGTCTCTCCAAATGGGTTTGAGAGGGTGACTTCATGAAGAACTTTTACTTTTAATGGGAACAAAAAATGATTATTGTACAGCTATCACTAAAACAGTATATTTTACTGGCAGAGATAGTTCAACATTTCAGTACTTCAGGGAATAGTACGTGTATATCTATAGCAGAAAATTGCAAAGTGCCCCCAGCACGCATTCAGTGTTAGGTGGGCTGAGGACCCCTAAGGACACCATGTCCAAGGTTATAATAAGGGTCAAACAAGCAGACAACTGTTATGGAGACACAGTCTCCACAAATTGTTTCCACCAAGTTCAAAAACAATGACATACCCAAGTTATCTATCCTGCTGAAGAACAAGTTACTTAACTTCGGTAACAAACTATCTGGTAGAGGGATATTCTAGTTGCAGATTTCTTATCTCAGAATTTCCCCCAGACGTGAGTCTGAATCTGGAGATTTTTCTTCAAGCAGTACCTCTGCGCACCATCAGGTGGCGCAGGTCAAGTCGGCGGTCATTGCTGGCATCGTGCTCGCCAGATATGATGAAGTGGGTCCTAAATAGGCACCATCCTGAAGCGCCGACATCCATTCTTTTTAGGATCTTCCACGCCAGAAGTGTGGAGCCATGAAAGACACCGACACTGGTGCACTGAAACTAGGGCCCTAAAAGGGTCGTCCCTGACCCCCCCCAAAATAAGTTCATTTCAGTTCGGGGCAGATGGGTGGGTCAGTAAGGAATCTGCAACTAGAATATGTCTCTACCAGATAATTCTGTACTGAAAGTACGTAACTTGTTCATCTAGTTGCAGATTCCTTACCTCAGAATAGATACCCAAGCAATACCTCAGAATAGATACCCAAGCAATACCATCCTCGGTGGTGGGTCTGTGAACTTAGATCATACTAGGAAGTCCTGCAAGACAGAACAGGCAAAGAACCCGTCCTGCAGGACCTGACTGTCCAGACAGTAGTGTTTAGTGAATGTGTACAAGGATGCCTACGTTGCTGCCTGACAGATGTTCAGAATTGGGACTCCTCATGCTAATGCAGTGATTGCAGCTGTCGCTCTGGTAGAATGAGTATGCAAGCCCTCAAGGGGTAGCATCTTAAGCTACGTGTAGCATGTTTTGATGCAGAGAACAACCCACCTAGAGAGGGTTCTCTTCTGCTATGCCCTACCTTTCTTTGCACCCATGTACCCAACAAAGAGTTGCTCATCCACCCGGAACTCTTTGGTACAATCAAAATAGAATGCCAACGCTCTTTTGGGAACTGTAGGTGGAGTCTATCCTCTTCCTTAGTAGGATGTGGGGCCGCATATAAAGTAGGCAAGGTGATGGATTGGCGTACATGAAAGGACGTGATTACCTTAGGCATAAAAAAAAGCCCTGGTACGAAGCACCACAGTGTCAGGGTGGATGGAGATGAAAGGTGGCTTCAAAGAAAGAACCTGTAGCTCACTCTCTCTGCAGGAAGAGGTGATAGGTACAAAGAAGACTGTTTTCAGAGTAAGCCGGCGAAGTGGGCTGTTGTGAAGTGGTTCAAAAGGAGCACGCATCAGAAAAGTAAGAACCAAGTTCAAATCCCATTGGGGCATTATGGATAGGGAAAAAGGTAGGTGAGACCCTTAAGTAATATTCCAACAATGGGACACGGGATCCCACGTCCCCGGCCACACTGAGGCTGGGCAGCATGGGCGGCAGAGTAGCTGGAGGGAAACGGATATGGCTGGGTGTCCCTTCCATAGCCATGAAAGGGGCCTAAGGCAAACTGAATGGGGCGCAGGGCAGCTGTGAGGCCAAGGGACTGGGACGTAGCTCGGGTTTCCTTAAAGCGCTTGACCGCTGAGTCTGCTCTGTCTTCGAAGAGATGGGTGCCATCAAAGGGCATGTCCATAAAAGTGGATTGGACATCCCTTGAAAATCCAGATGTCCTCAACTAAGCGTGGCGCCGCAAGGCCACCAAAGCAACCAATCTTCCCAGAGAGTCAGCCATATCCAGTCCACAATGTATTGTGAACTTAGCTGCGTCTCTCCCATCAGCAACAGCCTGGGAGAGAATGGCCCAGGCCTCCTCCGGAAACTGTGGCAACACTTGCACGACTGTATCCCATAAAGTATGAGTGTAATGGCCCAAAAGGCATGCAGTGTTCACAGACCGCAATGCCAGGCTGTAGGAAGAAAACATCTTCTTCCCAAGATAATCCAGCCTCTTTGATTCACTATCCAGAGGAGCAGAAGGGAATGGGCCATGGAGGCCTGGATAACCAAGCTATCAGAGTTAGGGTGTTGGGTCAGGAAGGCTGGGTCATTAGGTGCAGGCCTATGGCGACAGACAATCGTTCTGTTCAAAGGAGCCCCTGTGCTGTGTTTGGCCCAGGTCCCCAGCGCAGGACATCAGTGAGGGATTCTTTGAAGAGTAAAAGGGGTTCAAAAGTAGAAGCCCCAGGTTGAAGCACCTCAGTAAGGAGGTTAGTCCTGACAGCCACTGAGGGCAGCTCGAGGACCAGGACCTTGGTAGCGCTCTGCACCACCATTTAATATGACGTACCCTCCTCCGTAGCCAAAGTAGGGAGAGAAAGCATGCTAGCATCAGGAGAGTTATCTAGACCGCTGGCTTCACCCAGTTCCTGAGCCCAGTCCATGGGATCATCAAGCTGGTAATCTACAAGTTCCAGCAACACCTCCATACCCCCACTGTATCCATACTCCTAGGAATAAGGGTCAGGATCCACCCTATGGAGCATGGTCCAAGTCAAAGTAGGAATCTGCGTCAAGTGAACCCAATTTGTCTCTGTGCCGGAGTAAGTAATGAGTATAGGGTCGACACCAACCGCCAGTCAGAGTCGGGAGCGTCAGCACTGGAACCGTCATCGGGGAAGGTCGCAGTGGCATGACCAACACCTGTTCTGATCCAGAAGCGGATCCTAGGGTGCCCACCAGAGCTGCCGACATGGAACCCGAGGAGGGCCCCTGCTGATCCCACGGGGCCCAAAGGCATTCCAGCAGGGTTGGTCTGTCCAAAGATTAGGCACATGGCCTCATAGAACTCACGTAATTGGAAAGGAGTGGTCATGGCTCTCAGAAACTCAGGGAGGTGCAAAGCCGACCCAGAAGCAGGCTCCGAGGACGGAGGCCCAAATTGTTGACACTCTTTGTCCTGATTCTCGTTATCCAATCGACGGGGTGAGGTTGAAGAACGTTTCGACGACTTCTTACCCGAACGTCCCAAAGATCTTGAGTGGGACGAGGACGAGTGGTGAGGGCTCCGCAAGCAGTCTTGTGACCTTCCTCTCAAGCGAGATCGGGAGCAATGTGGAGGAGAGTGCCAGGCCGCCATGAGCTTTAGTGTCCGCCCCCACCATCATTTGTTCATAAAAAAAACTAATTACACATGCAAATCCTGGGTACTTAGTACTTATAATTGTAATTGTTTTTTTCTTTCATTTTGGTCTTTAATAGCAGGTTCTGTTTTTTCTTTTTATTTGACATTCATCAGATTTTAAGCAAAAATGTATTTCTGTGCAATTCATCAAAAAGGAGATTTTGAAAACGGCTGGATTCTCATTATTGTTTTTTCATTAAAATGAGGAATAGGCAAGCTGCACCTTAGTCAAACCACTCAAAATCAGGGGATACTCAGCATGTCATGGGTATAGGCATCACTGTTGGCATGAATTCTACAACAATCAAATGTACCACTGCAAATCGAGTTCAAGAACTTCATTAAAGACTGCAGCTTAAGATGTAATTCCTGATGTCAAGATGGCATTAATATTATCTGAGGTTTTCCAAGACATCAAGTAAACTCTAATCAAGTCCCTCTCCATTCTAATGCCCTCCTTCCTCTTTGCCAGCATCCACTGCACAATGACTCATATAGGCAAATGCCTGGCTAATATAATGGTTGACCCAGTTTTTCCTTCAAAATTTGATAAGGCTCAGCTTTGAGAAAGAGATCTTTTTCCCCTACTCTTGCCAGCTCTGTGAAATGTATCTGAGTGAGATAAACCTTAAACTATTTGTTGGAGGTCCTTTTAATTTACATTGAAAAAACTATAACAATTTTCCCTTGCTAAATATCAAAGGAGCAAAGAGAAGTTGTTTGCAGTAATCACTACCTCCTGGAGCTTAGATGCACTGATGTGTTTAGCATACAGAAGTTATATTAGCTATAGCTCAGCAGTAAAGTATTAAAACTACAATTTTGCTGCAGAGGATGGTGGAGGGGCAATGGTCTAGATGCCCATAAACAAAGAAAAATGTGAATATATATATATATATATATATATATATATATACATACACACACATACACACACATACATACATACACACACATTCCAGAAATAGAATATACAGTTTAACAGAAATAGGTCAATCCAAAACAAAACTAAAATAAGCGGAGGGTTAGCTGAAAGGGCCAGATACAGGAGGCTTTCCCTTTTCAGAAAAAAATAAAAGGACAAAAAAGAAAAGTACATAAAAACTGGAACAATAAAGGCATCCACTTCCAAAATTGAACACGTACATTTAGATATACTTCTGGCCTTTAACCAAACAGATAATTTTCAGCTTGTTCTTGCTCTTTTGCATAACCCTCTTGACTATATTTGAGTCACATTCTTTAATTAGAGTTCTTTCTCAACTCTACTTTCCAGAGCCAACAATTAGTTCTCCATTCTGTTATTTACACATCAACCTGTTTTGGCAAGTGCCACGACTGCTCCTTCTTCACACTTCATAACCTCCCTCTGCACAGCAAACCTGGTCCGCCTCTTTCACCTCATTGTACATTTTTCTCTCTGTCTTTGTAAGATTAACGAGGATGCTCACCTCAGCAACCTTGCCCTCGTACCAAGCTGATCCCGCCCCTAAGTAGGCTGGCCCCTCCCTCCTTCCTCTTACCCAGCCTCCTTAGAGCTCAGCATTTTGGCCCAGATGAGGTCAGTGTCAATAGGCTCCTCGCGGGGGTTAGTGGAGCTGACCTGCAGCATCAGGCTCTCGCAGGGGGCGCCAGTGAGTGTAGCCAGGCCTTCAATCGCACGCCCTGCCTGGAGGGCAAAGTACGAACCGTGCAGCTTGGCAAGTGCCTTCTCGATCAGTGCTACCCACAGCTGCTTTCTCTGCGCCTGTCAAAAGAAAGAGGTGTGTCAGCGAGTAATGTTAGGGCAGGACGAGAAAGGAGTGGCGGAATCTAATGTACACAAAACTCATTACAACCTCGAAAAGTGTGTAATTCATAAAAATAATAGTTGAATGTGACAGAGATGGTACAAAGAAAGAGTTAAAGCAATGGGCCATACCTCAACCACATGCCAGGGTCTGTAACTTCAATGACGACCAAAGTTCTACAGGAAAACCACCCACAGGGAAAGATCACCATTTTAAGCCAATAGGTGAGGCTTATATTTTGAGTCCCGAGTAAAACATGAATAAAACCTTGCTTCAATGTATAAAAAAAAAAAAAAATTATGAATATAATGTGCGATGAGCAGCACTTTTAGATAACCAAAATGGTCCCTTATGCGTTGCAATGCAAATACTCCATATGAGGCACAACAGTACATTAAACAGCTAATAGCATGAGGGCAGTAAATTACGCATGTAGGCTGAGAAAAAGCCTACTCCATGTATATTTTAAAGAGCAGTAACAATAGGAATACAGGCAGCTGTGCAGTCAAACAAGAACTAATCAACATGGTCACTGGTTTCCATGCAAAGCAACTTTCAGAAACATAAACTTTGAGTAGCAGATTGGCTAAGCTATTAACATACAAGTTTCCACCTTCTCCAGCACACTTGTTAATGTCCAGTGACAATAGTGAAAGTGAGTTACCCACCCAAACAAAATTAACTTGGCCACGAAAGACATAGGAAAGGAACAGACCGAAATAAAATAGTAAATTACCGTAATAGTCACTTGCCTGAGGTCACTTATTCTTTACCGTGTCAACCAGTTTGCATCAACGGTAATTTAGGTGAGAGGGTAAAGGAGTTGAAAGGTATAGAGGGAAAGAACAAAAGCCAAAGCTTTTTGCTGATGCTGTTCAGCATCCGCAAAAAACAGAAAAAAGTGTGATGACATGTAGCTAAACATGCTTCATTAAGCATGCATACATATTCTTTATGATGCTACGTCAGCCCACCATAACGACATGCTTGTGCAAATACATCACTAAGAATGCTTGCGGTGGTGGAGCAAATGGGAAGCGAGTGAGGGAGACGTCAATGCCAAAGGTAGTAGAGCCCAACAGGAAGCCATGGGAGGGGAGGAACCAGAAGACCTTGTGAGGGGGAGAGAAAACAAAAATAGAAGCAAAACAAGCATTAGCAAAGCCAATAGGTCATGTCTATCTATACAGGAGCTAATGGCTTTGCCAATATGTTTAGCCATGTTGTTGGCAGCAGTTCAGCATTGCTAAAAAATGATGCTGTAAATAAGAGTGTTATAGAGTGGAGTGCCGTAAATTAGGGTGTCATGGCACAGAGTTGGGTATTATGGAGTGGCGTAGAGAGTTGTGAAGAGTTAAGTAGAGTACAGAGAAGTGGACAGTCATGACGTTGCGTAGAATGGAGTGGCATAGTGTTGTGGAGTGTTCTGAAGGGAGTAGACTGTCTTAGAGTGGAAGGGTGTAGAGCAGAATAGAGTGTCATGGAGTTGAGTAGAGTATCAGAGTGGAGTGTCAGAGTGTTGTGGAGTGGTGTGGCATAGAGCGCAACGGCTTGAAGTGCATTGGTTTTGAGAAAAGTGAGGTAGAGTGCAATGGCATAGAGTGCAGTGGCATCGAGTGGTGCAGAGTGGAGTGGCGCAGCCTAGACTGCATTGGAGTGCAATAGCGTAGAGTGGAGTGGCGCATGGTGAAGCAGAGTGGGGCACAGTGCCGTGGTGTAGAGTAGATTGTTTCAGAGTAGAGTGAAGTGGTGCAGGGTAAAATGGATTGATGCGGAATAGAGTTCAGATAAATAGAGCAGTGTAGTGTAGAGTGCAATGGTGCAGTCTCGTACAAGGTGTAATGGAGGGCATTGGTTCAGATTAGAGTGGCGTAGAGTGCACTGGCATACAGCTGAGTGGTGCAGAGTAGTGCAGAGCAGAATAGAGTTCAGTGGCAGACAGTTCAGTCTTGCATAGTAGGGTGTCTTAGAGTGCAGTGGAGTAGAGTGCACTGGTGCACAGAAGAGTGTTGTAGAGTAGAATGCTGAACAGAGCAGTGGTGTATAGCACGTACAGTGGTTAGGAATAAAACAGTGGCGTGGAGTACAGTGATGAAGAGCACAATGGTATAGAGTGGCGTAGCGAGCAGTAGAGTTTAATGCTGGAGAGTGCAGTCTTGCGGAGCACACTGTCTTAGACTGCAGTAGTGTAGACTGCACTGGCATACAGTGCACTGATGTAGAATGCAGTGGCTTAGAGTGTTGCAGAGAAGAGTTCTGTAGAGAGCAGTGGCATACAGTACAGCAGTGCGTAGAAAAGAGTGGATTCAGCGACAGAGTGCAATGTTGTAGAATGACGCAGCGTGCAGTGGCATAAAGTGTTGTAGAGTATAGTGGTGTAGAGTGTAGTGGTGCAGAGTAATTGGCATAGAGTGTAGTGGCGTAGAATACATTGGTTTTGAGTGAAGTGGTGTAGAGTACATTGGGTAGAGTGCAGTGGTTTAGAGTAGAGTGGCAGAGCGCAGTGGCATAGAGTGGCGCAACGTAAGAGTAGAATAGAGTGCCATGGTGTAGAGTAGACTGTTTTAGTGTAGACTGCAGTGCTGAAGGGTAGAATGGAGTGGCACAGTGTAGTGGCGTAGAGTGTAGTGGTGCACAGTAGAGTGGAATGGCTTGGACTGGTGTAGAGTGCAGTGGTGTATAGTAAAGTGGACTGGTTAAAGTAGAGGTGCAGAGTAGAGTACAGTGGTGTAGAGTGAAGTGGTGTAGTGAAGTGGCAGAGTGCAGTGGTGTACAGTAGATTAGAGAGGCGTAGAGTGCAGTGGTATAGAGTGACGTAAAGTGAAATAGCGTAGAGTGGTGCAGTGGCATAAAGTGCAGTGGCAGAGTAGAGTGGCGGAGAAAAGAGTGACAGTGCAATGTGCAGAGTAGCATTACAGAGTAGAATGTCGTAGAGTGCAGTGGTGTAGAGTGCAGTGACAGAGTAGTGGAGAGTAAAGTAGCGCAGAGTGCAGTGGCATAGTGAGCAGTGGTGCGGAGTAGAATAGAGTGACGTAGAGTGAAGTGGAGTAGAGTGTTGCAGAGTAGGGCATAGTGACATACAGTGCAGTGACAGAGCACTGGTTTTGCGTAAAGTGGTTCAGAGTGGAATAGTGCAGAATGTAATACAGTGGCGTTGAACACAGTGGCATAGAGTACAGTGACAGAGTACAGTATTGTAGAGTGCAGTGGTACAGAGTAGTTTATAATGGCTTAGAGTAGACTGGTGTAGATTGCAGTGGCGTGAAGTGGTGCAGGGTAGAGCATCAGCTGCAGTCACATAGAGAGACGGTTGCAGAGTAGAGAGGCATAGAGTGGGGTGGAGTGGCATAGAGCAGCAGTTCCCACTATGGGGTCTGCGGCCCCCAGAGGTCTGTGACATAGTCCCAGGGGGTTCGCAGGCCTGGGCCTGCAGGAGGTCACTTCTTCAGCTGGGGCCTCTGACAGAAAAGTGTCTCTCTTTATATTTATTTCTTCCTTAGTGCAACAGTTTTAAAATCACTGCAAAATTATTGTACATCCAGCATCGTTTGGCAAAAATAAAAGCGTCAAGATAACTCTGGTGATTAATGTATCTGCTCGAGAAAGATGGGAGTTTTGTCTGTGGCAGTTTTGACTCTTCTAATGCAGCGCAGAAGGTTAATATGCCTGCTGCAAAGACTGTGTACCGTGCACAGAACAGTATTTTATGTGCATAGCACAGTGGGATACTGCTTTTGTTACAGATATTCTTTTGCTACTGAGCAGTTCAAAAATTACAATCGTAATCTATCACAGTGAGCTATAAACTGCCATCAAACAGCTGCATGCAAAATGCATGGCACTAAAAAGAAAGTTTGTTTTTCCAGTCTTTCATTTTCTTTATGCTGCTAAAAAAGGTTTGCTCAGGTAGAAATACAATAGTATTATTAAATTCAACGCTAAGCACTGTGTTATGTTCTGAATGAGTTTTTACTTCTCCAGACCAAGCACTCTTAGAAAATGCCGACAAGTCGACAAGTGTGGATGACATGTGAATCCTACATCTTGTAGTCCCCTGTAAAGTGCTCCGACACCCTACACTGGTATGAGAGGTGCATAAAACAAATGAACTATATGTGACAGAGAAGTTATGGAGAGAAGAGAGGCTCTTATGGTTTTACTTCATTTCCCCATCGCATATTTATGTGAAAAAGCTTTCTCAGATTTTATGTACCTAAAAAATGAAAACAGAAATGGCTTGGGAAACGTAGAATCTGACCTGAGGATTCAGCTTTCCTAAATAAAACCAAACATTGAACAGTTACTTGCTGAGATGCAGCGCCAACCTTTACATCAAAATGTTTCAATTTTTGCATATTTTTTCCAATTTAAAATAATTATATCTTTAGTAATTCGAGTATTTGTTTGGTGTGTACATGTTTGTGTATTTTTTGCGAATTACTTTTTTAAAGTTTGACATTTAAATTGTACAAATTGCTTGGGGGTCTACGGCTTCCAGTAATTATTCAGTGGGGGTCCTCGGGAGTCAAAAGGGTGGGAACCTCTGGAATAGAGTGCACTGGCAAAGAGTGCAGTGGTGCTTAGTAGAGTAGGGTAGAGTAGGGTAAAGTGCATAGGTGTAGAGTGATGTAGAGAGGGGTAGCTACAGGGGCGTAGAGTGGAATGTACAGAGTAGAGTGCAGTTTCAGTGTGGCATGGCGTAGAGTGGAGTGGTGTGGTGTGGTACCAGTGGTGCAGAGTAGAGTGAAGTGGCGTGGAGTGGTACAGAGTAGAGTGGAATGGGGTAAAGTGGAGTATGCATGGTGTGGTAGTGTACTGCCATTACAGACAACACATCTACAGTTGAAATGACCATTACATTTCCATAGATATACAGTTTTATTGATAAAAGTACAGCGCACAAACTATAATGTGTGGAAATGTCATCATCTAGTGTTTTGATGGTATTAAAATACGTGTCCACCACACTACAGAACTACCCCCATTAGCTAGCATGATTGTACTCACTTTGAAGTCGGAGAAAGAAAACTAAACACTGAGTTCCCTCGGAAGATGGAGCCTGACACTCTACCTCTGTCATTGAATGCACAGCAAATGTGACACGATAAGAACAAGATTTAAAGGCCTATTTACAAAAAGAAGGATTCTGTAAATAAGGTTTGGGCAAGTGAAGGGATAAACTCAAGCTGTGTAGCCCAAAACAAATAAAGCCAGCAAACAGAAAGCAAGAAAATCTAAGTTACAAACCAAAAAGCCAATGGTAGGCAATGGGCGGAATGCATTCAAAGGGAAGCTTTCCAAATGCCCCCAAGATGTCCTTAGCAAACCAGACAGCTGCGCAGCTAATAAAGCCAGCAAATAGAAAGCAAGAAAATGTGAGTTACAAGCCAAAAAGCCAACTGTAAGCCAAAGGGGGAATGCAGCCCCAGGGAAACTTTCGGAATGTCCCCAAGATGTTGTTAGGAAACCAGACAGCTGCACTGTGGGTACGCTTCGACTTACAAAGCTGTGGAGGAGAGTGTATGAGGTAAGCATTAGACAAGCTGGGGAGGGAGAGTAGGGAGCAAGACGGAGCATGCGGTGGTGTACTTAAGAAGTGAAGCAGCGCAGAAGAGGGAAAGCAAGAAAACGCCTATACACCCATTTAGTGCTGAAAAAGAAAAAGGTACTTCCCGGAACAGGAACAGTGGAAGGATACAAGACATTCTATCAAAAGAATGCTAAAAAAGCTATACTCTGGGGAGGGACAAACAAAGTAAGAGAAAGATAAGCAAAGGGCTGGCCCAAAGCCCACTTCAAGTACTGGAACTCTCCATTACAGGTCTTCTATAAACAGAATCTAAAAGCTGTTGGTAAGCAGCCTAGGAACAAAAACAAACAAATGCATAAAATAGGGTAAAAACCAAAGAAATGAAATATCGATTCCCAAAGATTTATTGCACCATCTAATTTGTATGCCGAGAAAAAAAACTCAGCTATTTTATTACCATTTATTAGTTTATGTTAAGGAGGTTACATGTGCTGTGGCTCCCCAGGGGCTCATGTGTGCTGAACAATCAACATGAAATTAAGGTTACCTTGTAAAGTTAACAAAATCAGATAGTAGCCAAACTCTGACTGGAGAATACCAGAGAACAGATTACAGCAGTGGCTGCAGACTGCATGGAAGTGGCTTAGCGGGAAAACCAGCCAGAAGATATAAAGTCCCAAAGTGGGGCCACATAATTTCAGGCGTAGAAAAAAGGGTCTAACAAAGTCTAGCATCTTCATGGAGAGAAGGTTTTTACCAAGATGTAGTAACACCAAACGGGACACAAATGCAGCATGTGCAGCAGCAGTGCAAGCTCCCCATATACAATTACAGGTACAAGACAGGTGACAGCTGGAAACACTGGAAGGTTCATCGGCCTCAGCCCCCCCCAACAAAAAACAAGCATTTGCAATGCAATAGGTCTCACATTTTCTTGAGTTAGAGCATTGTAAATTCATAACTGGACTTTTCTTGCTACATAAATTGGTCAACCCGGTCTCATAATTTTGTATTTTCTTGCCATGTTTTGGTGATTACTGGCAGCTACTGACATCGGAAATCACAAGCCCTTGAGGAGAGACGATGGAAAATAAGGCTGGAAAAGTTTTTTTCTTTTTATTTGAACAGAATGAAGTCTGGGAAGCGTTCTTGCCTCGCATTTCAACAAAGCTCTAATGAAGTTAACAATCGCAGAACAGACTGAGAAGGTTTATGGCCCCAATAAAGGAGATAAGTAATGTCCTGTGTGCGATATCCTGAGTGCTGGCAGGGAGGGGCCCTGGAGGAGAGACTCCAGATACGAGGTTAAGCAAGTTCCACATCATTGCTTCTAGATTTAGCTACATTATACCAGAAAGGAGAGCAGTGAGCTAAACGGTCGGGTGTTTCTTTTGTAAAATAAGCTTATTTTAGGAGCCAGCGGTGAGGACCGCACTGGAATAAAGCCAAAACAAATGTCAGTGACATGGGAGGAGGTGGGAGAAATGAAATGCTACAATAAAACGCAAGCAGCTACCAGCCTAAAACACCCACAGTGAAAAGGGAGCACCAAAGAAATGCCAAAGTAGGCTGTCACCGCAACAGATAAAGAAACCAAAGTGGAATACAGTAGTTGGTCACTGCTCTGAAACAGAAAAAGGAGGGAGAAAAAGGCAAAACTGACCACTAGCAAGCAAGATTTTTTAAAGGGCACTGCAACCAACAAATGAAAAAGCTTTAAGCCATTAGAAGTAAACTAAAAGTAAAAACACTCACACACACAGGTGGAAGAAGTATTGTGAGGAGTGGGGGCATGAAGGAGGGTAGTGCGTTAAATGGGCAGGTACTTTCCCGCACTGAGTACCTGCACTTCTTGAATTTGAAAGGGAAAGTACCTGCAGTTCCTAGCACTGCTGAAATACATGTAATTAGAGAGTACCAGCAGTTTTCTGGCGCAAACGCTTACTCTAAATAGTGAGTACCCACACTTCTTTATTTCCATCTCAACCACAGGAAGGAGGGCGGGTATAAGAGGAGGGTGAGGCGGAAAAAGGAGGGCAGTGCTAAATTTGTGCCAGTGGCTACCGAGGAATACTACCGGCACTTATTTGGGGGCACCAGGACTCTGAGTGTAATTCCAGAGCCACATAATTGAAATCATTTCATGGGTCAAGGTGGACTGTAAGCACCGGTTCTGTGCTGCGTTAAATGCACATATAAGAAATTAAAGAGCCTGGTGTGGCAACTACACAAGGTGTAAACACCAGCACGTTTCTAGTACGTGGTTTGCGAAAGCCAAGTGGTGACAGGACAGAGTTCTGAAGGTTTATCTGAGCACGTGGCTCCAGCCATTCCGGAGACAGATAACACTCGGGATGGGCTACCTGCCGGGCTGCTGGAGCGCCTGACCTACCATCCATTATAGGACGCGGTGAGTAACCTACTGGTTATGTATTGGGTTCATCATAAAATAGTTTGGAGGGTTGATGTGCCTGCTGCTAAGCATTACACAGGTCATATGCTTTTATCCAATAGCTCAGTGAGCTAATGTGTTTGTTTCTGTAGAAGTCCATGCGTAAAATGCAAGTTCTAATCCTGGTAAAACAGCTCAGTGGGATACACACAGCGGTGCCTCCATGCAACGTCTATGGATGTTTGCAGGGTTTATCCCATTTGGCATCCTCCAAGGATCATAAAACATGTGCTACTGACTTTCAAATAATAAAATCCAAGTAATGGCCAAAAACCAATTCACCCCTTAGGTCTATAGCTGTAACATTGCTATAGAACTTCAGGAAGTATGATGCGCTCAGTTCTTAGTTTACATCTTGATGACATGGGCTGCAGAGAGTACCTTTGTTTCAGTTGACGGGCTGCTGAGTCTGGTGGCAGTGCCATCTGTCCTGCTTTTAAATGAGGATTCTGGAGCCAGGCATGCTGGTGTAAAGTAAAGGAGCCTATAGGCAGGTTGAAGCTCAATACAGGCAGAGCACACATTGAATGTGCACGGACACTGCACTAGGACTTGAACCTGTAGAGGCGAGGTTCGCCAGACAAAACTTCTGCTCAAACCAACATTTCTGGCATCAAACTGTCTATGCAACCAAACGAAAACTGCTGGTCAACATGATGAAACCTCACCAAAGACAGGATGAATGTGACTTCAATACATGAACTGGATATTTCACTGTCAACAGATTGCAATATATAGTGCTAATATACATGATGGAATATAAGGAATTTGTGATTGTTCCATCTACAGGCTGCTGAGGAGCTAATTTCTACAAAGTTCAAGTCTCAATATGAAACAGGCACTGACAATGCCAAGTTTTATGTTAAGTTCTATGCATTTGTAAAGTGCACTATCACCCGCAAAGGTGTCTTGTCGCTGAGCAGGTGTGTGTGTCTTGTCCTGCCTATGTTAGGTTGGTTAATCGAAAAGCCAGGTCTTCAGCCTCTTGCAGCATTCAAGAAGAGAGGAGGGGGCTCTGCTGTGGAGTGGGAGGCCATTGCACGCTTTAGGAGTGATGTAGAACACGTGACCTCCTGATATGGTTCTGTGTATGTGTGCGATGTGTGCAAGTAGGTGTCCTGGAGAGTGGAGGTGTCTGGGTGGTTGGTGAAAGGAGATGCGACTGTTCAGGTAAGTGGAGCCTAAGTTGTTTTGTGCCATGAATGTTTGTGTGAGGAGTTTGAAATTACCATGTTTGTATATCAGGAGCCAGTTTGAGAGCCTTGAGGTGTGGTGCAATGTAAGTTTGTGTGAGAGGTTGAGGATGAGTCTGGCTGCAATGTTTTGGATGGTTTGTAGTCTTCTGGTGAATTGCTTGGTGATCTCGGCATGGGGGTTGGGGGGAGGGATCCCATAGTCCAACTTGCTAGTGACTAGGGCATGAGTCATAGTTCTTCTAGTGTTGCTTGAGAGCCATTTGAAGATCTTCCTCATCATCTAAAGGGTGTGGAAGCAGGATAGTGCCAGCATCAACTTGTGCTGTAATGTTCAGGTTCTGTTGATTACGCCTAGGTTCCTGCACTGGGTGAGGATCGGAGTTTAGCCGGCCACCAGTTGGAGATAGTTGGTTTTCATCCTGTTAATGACTTTCTTCATACAAATGACAAACTTGTTTCTTTTTTGGGGGTCTTGTCCAAGTGTGAGAGCGCGAGTTGCGGTCCATCAGCGTAGGAGAGGATGTTAATGTTGTGTGCACAGATGATGTTAGCCAGAGGGATCATGTATGTGTTGAAGAGAGTGGGGCTGAGCGATGAGCCTTGCCACACTCCAAAGATGAGTTTGTGGGCTTCCGAGGAGTAAGGTGCCAGGCTGACAGCTTGTGTTCTATATGTTAAGAAGGATCAGGTCCATCGAAGAGCAGGTCCTTTGATTCCAGTCTCATGCAGGCACCCGATGAGGACAGTGTGAGACCCTGCGAGATGCTGCAGAAAAAGTCAAGTAGAATGAGCCAGTTGTTGTGGCCTTTGTATAATGAACAGTTCTTTGCAAAGCTCATCTACAACTTAAAACAGGTACAGCAAGGGCATACAAGTGCAATCTTACCTAACAGAAAGACTAGGTGCAGGACAGAAACTTAAGTAAAAATGCAAGGTTCACTCCACAACAGTAATGACAGAGGGAATGAAGTTGGAGCGTTACTGAGACACCCATTCATGCAGTGAATGGTTGCCTAGAATTCCAGGCTGGGTGACTACAGGAGTGCCAACAGTACACAAATTGGTGCCCACTTAGATGATCTAAAGGAGTCTGCAGATGCCATCCTTTTTCCCTATCGACAGCAGGCGTGAGCACCAAAATAAAAGTGCCCCCCATTAGCGCATCAGACCAATAAAAAAAGTGTCCCATGTTCTGTAAATCAGGACAGTTTGGAATTTGTAAAGGCACACTGTATAAGATGTGCACAGGGATTGGGAGCCTGCATGCATGTGTGCTTGCTGCAGGCAATGCTTTTGGTAATATTAGGGAAATCAACAGTAAATAATACAGCCTAATAGACCCATAAAACAGTCTCACATAAAATCCATAAAACAGCCCACACACTGACCTGTCAGATGAGCTACTCTCGTACTGTTAGACTGCCCTATGAGGCAGTCCAATCATGATGACATTTTAAAGACCGGGATACTGGTTATGCCAACTTCCATTCAAGCAGAGGAGCCAAGGGGTAAGGCTGGAGCAGTGCACAAAGACCACTAAACGGTGCACGATTGAGAGCTCAGCAAGGCAGGAATAGGAGTGCCATAGAGCCATGAGGCAGTGGAGGTGACCAGCATGAGTTGCAGGGATGAGTGAATTTCTGAGATGAGGAAAGATATCACATCTCAGCTCTTATCAGTTCTAGGTCTCGTGGCTCTTGCATTGCTGAAACATTACTGAAAACACACTGCTGCCATGCTGGCTGGACTACTGGACCCAACAGAAAGAGTAATTTTCATTCACAAGCCTGAAAACATAAATTATAATTGTGGATTATCTACAAAAACAACTTTGATTTATGTTCAGAGTCAATAAAAAGATGCAATTATGTGTTTAGTTTTTTAACCTAAATACACAGATTTTTCACGTAACGCAATCTAAAGGAACAATTCATGTAAATAACGGATTTCATTCACTGTTTTACTATAACAATTTTAATGTAATGTTAGACTATCTTCTTGTTGTGGATTGGAAATAACATGCCTTAGTCCATATGTTTGGTCTGTGAAATACAAGTGGACTGACCTGAGAGAAGAGGAGGTAGCCAGCCTCGTCACAGGGAAGCATGTCATCCACTAGCACCGTGGTCCAGGTGCCATCCTTACAGAGCCGCACCTGGTATGCGCCCTCTGGGCAACGGTCCCGTGTTATCATGACTCGCTCCACCAGCTCTGGTCTCTCTGCCAGCACTGCTAGCGCACTCAGAAACCTATATGGGGTAAGAAATGTTAAAGGAGGACCATGATTTATACAACACTTAAGGGACCCCCATGCTCACAATAGTTATTCACACTTTTGTTACACAAGTGAATATGCACCGAAGGTTTGAAGCAAAAAGGCTTGGCTTTGGACAGCAAGTTCTCGGCCTCACAGAGTGGTAAGATCTTTGGAGATCGAAGACATCTTCTTGGGTTAGAAATCACTAAGTAGTGAACTGAATAAATTCATCAGGATGTAATGATACTTTCTGAACATTTTAACGCAGACAGAATTGTGGAAGACATTCAGCTGGGAATTAAAATACTGCATAACAAACTGCTTAAGTAACCTAAAGAACAAGTTACTCACCTTTGGTAACGCCTTTTCTGGCAGAGACTTTGGGCGCAATTTAGATCTTGGCAGGCGAGTTACTCCGTCACACCAGTGACCGATTTCCCGTCCCCGGAAATATAAATCCCATTGTATCCTGTGGGATTTATATTTCCGGGGACGGGAAATCGGTCACCGTTGTTACAGAGTATCCCATCCGCCAAAATATAAATCGGGCTCTTTAGCTAACCGCTGATTCCTTACCTCATGATTCTTCTCAGGCACCAGAAAGGATAGCAATTCCCTTGCGCGTCACGTGGCAGTAGGTGTTGTGTGGCTCCATGTCGGATCCATCCCACCACGGTTGTAACTTCAGGGCCCCATATGTGCACCACCTCTGTGCGTTGGCATCAATTTCTTTCTAATCTCTGTCTGCACCATTAGACGCAGAGCCATTAAAATCAGAATACGGCAGTGTGCAGACTTTCAGATATAGGAGCTTATTAATGTATTAAATGAGACCGTTCCTCAGAATGGGGAGGAGGGAAAGTAAGTGTGGAATCTGCAGTTAAACAGAGTCTCTACCAAAAACACATTACAGAAGGTAAGTAACTTTTTTATTCTGATAGAATTCTAACTGCTAATTCTTCACCGAGAGAATAGATACCCAAGCAGTACCTCCCTGGGTAGAGGGTCTGTGGAATGGCTCAGACCAGGAAATCCTGCAGAACAGATTGGGTGAAGTGCTCATCCTACCAGACACAACTGTTCAGGGAGCAGTGTTTCGAACATTTATGGAGGGATGTCCATGTAGCTGCCTGGCAAATGTTCAAAACTGGTACACCATGCCCTCGTGCATTAGTAGCAACAGCAGCTTTTGCTCTGGTGGAAAGAGCGTGCAATTCTTCTGGTGGTGTTAGCCAGTCCATAGCAGATCCTGATACATAATACAACCCATCGGGAGATGGCTCTCTTTTGCATCGCTTGGCCCTTTTTCACTCCACAGAAAAGGACGAACAGTTGATCATCCTGGCAATAGTCTCTGTTCTGGTCAGTGTAGTAACTCAGGTCCCTCTTGGAATAGAGATAGTGGAGCGGCGCTTCTTCCTTGGAAGGACGGGGCAGTGCATACAAGGTTGACAAGGTGATGGACTGCCCTATGTGGAAGTGTGTTACTAACTTGGGGAGAACTGCTGCTTTTGTGGGATTAGACAGCTTGTCTCGTAAAAAATTAAGTGAATGGCTGTATCTCGGCCAGTGTCTTCAGTTGGCCGACTCAATCTTGTTGATGTGGTGATGACAAGGAATGCTACCTCAATGGTGAGCCAACAGAGAGGACAACTGAGTATTAGTTTGAAAGGAGCGTACATCAGATAAGTAAGGACCAAATTAAGGTTCCACCTCGGAATGGCAAATGGTGACAGTGGGACATATGGATCAGCCCCTTCAAAAAATGCATCACAACTGTTGACTTGAAGAGGGATGTCTGATTGTGCACACCTAAGAAGGCCAAAATGGCCAAAAAGTAACCCTTAACTATTGTCAGAGCAAGACCCTTCTGGGATAAATAAAGACAGAACATTAGAAAAATATGTATTTAAGTATTGGATGTTACGGGAGGAACAACTAACTTCTGCCAGCGTCCGGCGTATACAGGCATGGTGAATCGATGTGTGGCTGGCATATACCACAATCACTTCGAAAGGAAGGTCAAAAGCCATCAATTATCGCCATTCAAACACCATGCTTGGAGGTGTGGATTGTGCAGGCTAGGGTGGAAAACTTGGCTTTGCTGCTGCTACAGGAGGACCGCCGAAATGGGATGCTGGATTAGAGAACATGTGTTCAATGGCCAGAAACTCTGGGTACCACATCCTCTTTGCACAGTAATAGCCACTAGGATGACTTGGGCCCTGTCTTCCTTGATCATTTTCGGTACCGAAGGAAGAAGAGGCAGGGACACAAAGGCATACAGGAGTACCAATCTCCAATGTAGGCGGAAGGCATCTCCAAAGGAAGGAAGCCTTGGGAGTTCTCACATGCAAAAGCTTAGTCTCTACACGGTCTCTGGTCATGGTTCAGTGGTGAATCAGGCAAACCAGGGTTCTCCTCATTGCTAGATGATTTTCTGTGCCACCTCTGTGTGTAACCGCTACTAATGATCCACTTGGCAATGTCAGCTGAGTTCATCTACCCTGACAGTTAAAGATCCTGGCAGGTGTCCTGTGACCAGGGAGATGCCCTGATTGTTCAGCCACTTGGAGTGGTGTAGTACCTCTTGGTCTAGGACCCACAGCCCCACACCGCATTGTCTGTTGCAGTACCACACAATGGTGGTGTTGTCCGTGAGAACCTGTACCTTTTCCCCTTTGATGATAGAGTGGAACAACGTAAGTGCCAAGTAAATCGCACACAATTCCAACAAATTGACGTGGAGGCGAGTCCCTCCCAGATATTAGAGTCCTCTGATCTCCACCTTGCCCAAATAACCTCTCCAATCCACCAACAATGCATTTGTTACAACTGTCAACTCTGGGTTGGGTAGGAAGAGGTCTCTACCAGCGGTCCAACTGCAGTCAAGCAGCCACCACCGCAGATCTTTCACAGCCTCCTTTGACACCTAAATGGAATCTGATAATTCCCCTGGAGCACTAGGAGACTTCAGATCCTACTGCAGAACCCACATGTACACCCTGGCTAGGTCCGCAAGTAGGATGCTAGAGGCCAAGAAGGATTAGATCCTCTCTCAAAGAGACATAGGTCAAGGGCTAAAACATCTGGATCATATCCCAAATGTCCTGGACTCATTGAGTTAAGATTCAGAATAGCACCATATCCAGGAAGGCTTTGATGAAGGGGAGCCATTGTGAAGGCATCAGGTGAGACTTTGGCATGCTCATGGAACATTCTAACAATGTCTAACAGGTCGGCCATTGCCTGGAGGCGTATTACGGCTACTAGAGGTGAGCCGCCTTCAATATCCAGTCATCGACATATGGGAAGACTGGTATTCACCACATACACTGATGTGCTGTGACCACCACCATAACCTTCGTGAGCACCTGAGGTTCACTGGTAAGACCAAAGAGGAGCACAGAGAACTAAAAGTGCTCTTGGCCTACATGAAACTGCAGGCAGCAACTGTGGGACTGGTGGATGGGAATGTGGATTTGAAATAGATGTCCTAAAATCCAACTCCACAATACTGTCTACTTGGTCCAGAAAAGACAAAACCAGAACCAGGGTGAGCATTTTGAACCTCTGCTTCTGGAGGAAGAAGTTCAGAAAGCAAAGATCTAGAATGGGACAAAGGCATCTGTCCTTCGGCAACAGAAAATAATAGGAGTAACAACCACTTCTGATTTCTGGTCATGGCACCCGATCGATTGCTGCCTTTCCTAAGAAAGCCTGAACTTTTCTTGAGTATGGATATGCAGTCCTCCAGAAGGTGTTGTGATGTTGGAGGCATATCCAGTGGATGAGACAGGAAAGGTAGAGAGTAGCCCTGTTGCATGATCTTGAGCACCCCTCGGTCGGAGGTGATGTAACCACACAAAAGGGAGATTGTGTGCTTAAAGGGCAAATTAAAGTGGTTTCCTGTAGCCTCAGGGAGGTGGCTGGGGTCTGGGTAGCATGTTGCACCTAGGGGCCAGGATGCTCTCAGCCTCCTCCCTGGCCCTTCCCTGGAAGTGCTGGGAGGCTTCCTGCTGCAGAGGTATGTATTGGCATTGCCTCTGCTCGTATCCCCCGCAGAAGCGGGCAAAGTTGCAGGGGGAACCGCCGAGAACTGCCGAGCAGGCTGGTGTAGCTTGGAGAGCGAACAGTGGCCTTATTCTCTTTAAACCTTTCAAAGGTCAAGTTAGCCTTCGCTACAGACATCCTAGAGCCATCAAGAGGCATGTCCATCAAGGACTGGGGGATGTCTGAGGATAGGTCCATGGAGCAAATCCACGCATGGCTCTGAAGTACTGTACTGGTGCTGACTGCTGTACTCAGATAGTTATTGGTATCCAGGTCCAAAGCAACTAGAGTAACGTTGGTCAGATTTCCTCTGGAACTGTTGGCAGGATGTCTGTCACTTTGTCGAACAACGCAAGTACCTGTCCAGGAGACAAGATATATTTACAGACTTGAGGGGGAGGCTGGCAGAGGAGAACATTCATTTGGCAAATTCCTCCATCCATTCCAATTTCCTGTCAGGGGAAGTAGTGGGTAATAAATTGCGATTCCAGCAACAGGTGAACACATGTGCCACCAAGCTATCTGTAGGAGGACGCTGGAGGAAAACATTTGGATTTTCAGGAGCAGGGCTGTGCCGCCACACTACTGGCCTATTCAGTGGGCTGGGGGGGAGATGCCAATATCCGGGGATGTACCCAGACCACTGTTATCCTTAAGTTCATCAAATATATTGCCTTCGTCAAATTAGTCTTGGACAACATCACTGTAAACATCATCACAGTAGGCGACATGTCAGGTTTTGATTGGGCATTATGTCGAGGTCTGGATGGAAGGGGATGAGTCTCAGAGTTTGATAAGATGATCAGCTCTGTTTCCGATGCTAGCACCAGCATTAATGATCGAACGGATGGCTTCAGTCGGGACTGGAGTAGGCAGAGCTGAGCTCGAGGAAGGGTCTTGGCCTCGAATCGAGGTGCACATTCAGCATCAGGGACAGACCTACTGGCAGTACCTCAACGGGAAGTCCCCAAGGATCCCTGGGCCAGAACGTATGCCAGAGGGATGCGGTGGGGTACCAAATACGGTGTCAAAGGGCAGTTTCAGCTCTGTGAGCTATTGGGGGCATAATGGTATTAGTGCAGGAACTGGTTATGACGTGGAGGACCGACTCTGCGGCCTAGAGGTTCTGGGGCATTGTGCAACTCTGATTGGTGGGAGTGGAGGGACGACAGAGACCCAGGTTTGGACTTCTTATATTTCTTGGCCTTTTTGCCTGAACCCCATGACCTCAAGGCCACAGCTGCGGCTCAGGGAGCAAGAGAGCCCTCAACTTCTACCGGCTTCTAAATGTGATGATGAAATTTGCTTCACCATCGCAGACAGCCTTACATACTATTTTGGCACAGGTTTCACACAAGGCCGATTCTTGCCTGGAACTGAGGCATCAGAGTCACTCCTGTGTCAGTCACCCACATTTGACTATGACAGTCATAACACAGCTTGAAACATGTTGTTTTATGGAGAGACATACTGAACACTGACAAGTTTTAGAGGGGAAAAAGTCTATCAGAATGACAGGACTCATACCTCAGGATCCTCATCAGAAGGCGCAGAAAGAAAGTAACTGATGTCAGCGCAAGGAGGTAGAGCATATATGGGGGACCCCAACATCACATCTGAGGCAGGATGGATCTGAAGCAAAGCTGCATGATGCCATATGCTGATTTGTGAGGCAATTGCTAGCGAAAGGTTCCAGATATAGACTGGCACCTGGAGAAATTTACAAGGTGAGGAATCTGCAGTGAGAAGTGTCTCAAAAATGCAAATCTCTCTGACAGTTTATAAAATGTTCCATTTCAAAGTAAAATTGGTATTTGGCCAATAACAAACCTTTACAGACATACAAAACAGCAAAGTGTAACGACAAAATGTAAAAACACAAGGCACTGCATTCAATCTTCCTTTCTCAATCCATCTATCATTACAAGAGGTGCTAAGAAATAAGATAAAGACTGCCAAAAGTGGGAGTGCGCGGGGTGGGGTTTCGGGTAAATGTCCCATGTAGACTTTACACACTGGCCAACCAAATGTTAATTTTATCAACAGTGTGGTTCATTTTCCAAGGACCCTTAAGATGATAATTTCCTCTAGCATAGTTGCATTTGTGCTTCCTGCCAATGTGACTGTGACATGCATAGGTTGGTTTGCACACTATTGGGAGCTGCAGCCTTCCTATTCTTCCTTTCTAGTGGTTCTGGTGCTCCTTGAGTGTTCAAGTGATTGTGCTCTTATAGGTCATTTGTGGGATCACTGCGCAATGCTGACTTCCTGAATCCTAGCTTTCCTTATCCTGTGGGTCAACTTGCTATATGAAGACTAGAAACTAATTTCCAAATAAAAGATAGATCATCTCATCTAGATCGTTTGTGAGCAGGTTTGTGATTGCTCCTTTGGGCCCCACCCCCAGATCATGGTGAAGGGTTCTTCACCAAACTGCAGTGGCGTATCACCACTTTTATTTGGGCTGGGAAGACCCCCCAGGTTGTCTTCCGCAAATTGTCACCGCGTCTCAGGCAAAGCTGGGCCGGGTGGGCATTTCCGTATACTACTGGGCCTCACAGCTCGTCACCATA
Source organism: Pleurodeles waltl (assembly GCF_031143425.1). Lineage (NCBI taxonomy): Eukaryota > Metazoa > Chordata > Amphibia > Caudata > Salamandridae > Pleurodeles > Pleurodeles waltl. Next base: position 254,525,242 of record NC_090449.1, on the reverse strand, counting down.
GTCTACTGGTTCCAGGCAGACAGAGGGGATCGGGGTCACAGATTGGAAATCATGCTTCTTCAGCCCCATGGTCTGCTCTCCTTGCTGAATGGTCGGGCCCCTGTGTTCTCTCCTGCCAGTAACCCAGGTCTCTATCAGCTGTTGGCACTCCGCGCGCCATCAAATGCGGTTCCAGGGCACACTCACGGGAGCTACCCCTAGTGGCATGGGACATGACTGGCAGAAACTGCAAGGCTGGATGGATTTCCACTGTGGGACCTAATTGACATCTCTGCCTTGGGTGATGTCTGGAGGGACAGCAATATGCGCTCCTTCCAGCAGCTGGTGGATGACTTTTGCCTTTAACCCTCCACGTTTTATCGCTACCTGCAGCTGGGGTATACCACAGAACAAGATAGGCTCACAACACTTTCCAAATTCAACCCGCCTGAATGCAAGTTAGTGACTGATGCACTGGGCAGGGGTGGGATATTTCGGCTCTATCTACAAATACTTGGTCACAAATGCATCAAACCCCCTGAGTGCACTGTGGTCCAGGTGGGAGGATAATGTTGGGAACCTAGACAATGGAGACTGGGTTGAGGGTATGATGGCCTGGCCTCATGGTCCTGGCCCGCAACTTGACGTTTTGCGCTGTGGTTCCACTCCTTGTGCCCTTTACCATACTATCTGGACGTGTCCAGGGGCGCAGGCATAGTGGGCGTCGGTCAACAGACACATGGGGCAGGTGATAAGTATTCCACTGGAACCCAATCACAAAATTGTGTACTTAGGGACAATGGACTGTGTGGGAGATTCTAGAGCAATCTGCTCACTCACTGCGTTGGCATATGTGGGGGCCAAGAGAGATCTTGCTAGACACTGGACAGATGGGCAGGCCTCATCATTACAAGAGTGGATTTGAGGCATGGACTTTCGTGCAGATCTCTCAACAAATTGTTGTATTAGGCAAGGGACATTCCACAGAAGTTCAACCAAATCTAGGGGGTGTGGCTCGAGATGGTCGACTGTTAAGACTATGATCGATTGTAACAGTAATGAGTATTCCGCTTTAGAGGCAGTGACAGCTGCCATCCCCGATACTGTGATGACTCTATGCAACTTATCGGTATTGCTCAAAGTTTAAACTGTCCCCCCCCCCCCCAACCATCTCAGCTTGATGTCTGTACTGTTTATGTTGATCTATCATTAAACCAATTAAATTAATTATTTAAAAAAATAATGCTAAATGCTATTTTTTCTTAGTCCAGATACTCTGCCTCTCGGTTTTGTCAAATTTATTACTACTGATGCTTTTTATACTTAATATATCTGAGAAGGCTCAGCTACACTGTGTAAAAGTGTTTGCACCAAGAATGTTTTCCACACATCAACTATGCTTTGAAACAAAGAGTTTTGTCTATACTTCGGGCAGACCATGTATGTCTATTGCAAGAAAATGTGTTGGATAGGCAGTCAGACACTTCTGATATTGCTGACTGGTTTGAGCACATTTGAGTGATTGTGGATTATCTCTGTGAGGCACCTCAAGTACATATTGAAGAGATACACAAAGAGAAGGCCGTGAGAGTGTTCCTTCTAAGGTAACAGAAAGAGATGATCAAGTATCTCTCATGATGAGCTTTTGTGATCTGCTGAATAGAAAGAATGTGACCATCTTGTCTACTACACCACTGCCACTTCATTTACAATTCAAATTCTGAACTTCCCACAAGAAATAGGTAACCAACAGATTAAGAGATATGTTGAAAAAGTTCCATGAAGTGGCTTAAAGCTCAAAAAGAGCTAGGAGCAATTGTCTCCAAAATGCCCTACTGTGGCGTGGGGCAAATAAATTGTAGACTTGACTACAACCACACAGTCTGATAACTGCAGGAGTTCTCCCAGAGGCCACATCAATAAGAATAGACCTTCTATTCTGATGCTGTTGAGAATGGTCCTGGAGCTAAATGAAATGGTGTGCCTCCTACCCCCATATCACAATGCAGTAATATCCGGCAGTTCCAAGGGCTGATTCCTCTAACTAGGATTGGTGTGGGAAAGCACTGGATCACAACAAAGCTGGATGGTTTGTTTGACTGAGGACCCGCACTGCAACTGGAACTGCAGATCCAGTATTCAGCACCCATGATGCCTGGTAAAGGGTGAAGGTAAATACTGGGGACATTGGAAATATAGCTCTAAAGAAAAATCTGTGTGTTCTCTTCGGAAAATCAAGACAGTCTGTGCCAGAAGACCCAGATACAGAGGCCCCAATTGGCCTCTCCACTGTTTTCCACGTTCACAGGCGATGCACTTGTGAAGCAGCAAGAGGAAATTGGGAATACACTAATAAATCTGCAGATTGTAGGTCAGCACATTATGAAAGTAGGTTGGTATGAATTCAGAAGCTTTCGGGTTTGTGGTTCGCTTGTCTTGAAGACAAACTGGAGAATGCCTGATTGGGAGGTTTAGTTTTCTGGGCTTTAGAAGTTTTAGGACAAGGCATGGTTTACTTCTTGTGCTTCCTTCGTTATAGCAAGTAAGTCCTTCACTCTAATGATATTTTTGGGTCTTGTCACTCTAAACCTCTATAATACAATCTCTGCGTAGGCAAACAACTGATGCAAATCGCTGCCCTCACTCCTCTTTAGACACAACAAGAATTGCAGAGTGGATGACTTAGCTGACGTCACAGTTTAAGGCTGCAAAATAACTCATAGTAGTCAACGTGTGCAAACTGATCCCTGGCTAGCTCATTTTGTTCCATCGCCCTGGTAAGCGTTGCGATCCAAGACAATATCAGAGCACCACTATGGTCACTCACACACAATGTCAAAATGCTACCCACTTATACCGAATTGCAAGTACACCATCTTTCCTACCAAGCACTGTCCCATGCGTGATTCCTGTCATCTAATGTACTTCTCTGCTTTGTAATGGCATATGAGATGCTATGCAAATGAAGTCACACTTAATGAATTGTTCTACCTTTTTGTAAATCTGTGCAGAAAGTGTTATTATTGGAAACTATACACTATCTTTCCATGTATCTTTATGAAGCAACAGTCATTACTTAACAGAATTTATTACTATTAAGTTCAAAGAGTTTGTTAAATCAAGTAGGACAATCAGCAAGAAAGATTTAAAGCCCCAAAAGAAGGCTTTAAGTCTTCATTCGAACACTATATCTGCAACCTTCTTATGATTTAACACAGAAGTCTGACTACAATTTCACATGGACAGTGCATTGGTGCCCTTGCATGTGGTGATTTTGTAATAAATTAATAGAAATGTGGCTTACCCTTCCCAGACACCCTAGGCAGATACCAATAAATTACTGCAGAATAGAATATGTAATGCATATCATTCTGGGTTACCAGGTATTAAGGGGGATTTTTGTTTGTCAAGCTCTTCTTTTACCACAAAATAGTCCAATGTTGTATGCCTGCTAAAAGAAAATAAAGTAAGCTGTAGGACTTTACTACTACCCATAAATGTATAGGCTACATTACCCCTTTTGAAATTATTGAAAATTGTACAATTCAATAAAATGTTTATTAACGTTTTGTGTACAATTGTGCTCCGAGTGATGAAAAAAAGAAGAAAATGTGCATATGACTTTTCACACACTATAGACAACATGCTACTGAAATGTTTAGTGGGGGCTTGTTTTAATGATGAATGGAATAATGACCATTACGTTTTTCTTATGGTGCTAACTGGAAAGCCATACTAGGTTTCCAGATGCCAGCCTAGCAGCTCACCAACTCCAGGTTTTTCCTTTGCATTTGGATACCTTATGTACTCAAATCATAATAAATACAACTGCAAGAAAAAATTCCTAGACTGAATGAAGTACTCAGAGATCTGGTCTTGCAGTTTGTGTCATGAAACAAACCCCTTCGTAATCTAATTAATCAATAAAACAAACTCCCACCAAAATTGGGACTCAGAAACCTTAAGAGCTCTACACACCTCTTTAACTGCCATGTTATAATCCTAAAGAAGCTCAGCTGGTGTGGATCCAGGACTAGTTGTCCTAGTGATGCCTATAACAGAATATGGCCTCTTTTTCAAGAGCCAACTCGAAAAGTGACATGTTGAAATTGGACAGACTGTGCTCTCAAGCTTCACATTGGTGCCCTTTGTAGCAGCGTTGAGGCTGGAGAACATTGCACCTGATGCAAAGTTACTCCTTACTCAAAGAAGATATTCAGGATCTGCGTAACAGCAATGCTGGCAGGATAAGATATATTTTTTAGATGATCCAGACCATATTCTTCTTTCTTGCCAGGTCTCACAGCCCACAAACTAGAGGTAGTCAGAAGGAAAACTGAAATTTGGGAAGCAACATCAGAATGGATTTTTAGAGTATTTCAAACGTCGTCATGCAGGGAATGCGGTGTCTGTGACCTAAGGTTCATACGTATGGCAAGAATATTAACAGTTTTACAAAAATGCGAGTTGATACCGAGCTTTAGAGAAAGCCTATCTTTGCAAGTATTAGGAAAATTAAGATAATTGCACCCGCTTCCAGTGGTGGTAACATTATTGTACCAGCTGCTTCTAGCCGTTAGGTAACATGCATCACATGCTTCACAAAGTTATTGTGATCCTGGCACAGCTATTACGTCTAAATTCCTTCACATTTCTAAATTCCACAACAGCATAAGACGAGGAAGGTGCTTCTGAGGTCAGCAGCCAAACACTTCTTACACATATCAAGAGTTAACAAAATGGTAGAGGAAAAAAGTTGACTATTCCAACACTAGCCCAGTTTATTTGCCATTGTTACTTTACCCATGTGGTCTGACAAGCTTTTCCACTGACCTAAGCGAGAACCAAAAAACAAACTGATTTGTTAACATATGTTAATGCCAAAGACATTACCAGCAATTCCCCAACAGTCCTTGCAAGATGTCAGAGGGCCGCGGTGTGCGAAACACCGACCACTTGACTTTGTAATCTTTGGAGGTGCTGCCATTGATTTCGTGCGGACGCAACCACTGCTTCACCCGCTGCTGGACACTGTCCCCATCAGGAAAGCCCACAGACTTCGGCCCAGGGGGGAAACTGTCATCCACAAAGTTCACCTTGTTCTGCAAGATGAAAAAGACATGGGCACAAGTTATATGTGTGTGTACTCCTTTAAACAGCTGAGCAAAACTGTATACGTAAAACCATAAACTACAACAGCCAGTCTCTCTTGACCACAATACTCCCACAAAAAAAGCTTTATACCTGGATCTTGGCACGGACCTGTAGGACACAAGGTCTTGTTCTTATAGGGACTAGCTCAAAAAGTCCAAATGATTTGATTGCTGTCATATTCGGTATCGTTTGAGAAGAGTCAGTATTTCTAATATGGAATGTGCATACACATACTTCGCAGAGGAAAAAATGGGAGTGTTCTATTACAACTTTCACTGACATTACAATGAATGTGAGGAGGCTGCTTCCCCTATGCATGGAAACCACCTCCTTATGTAGAAGTCCTAGCTTGTAAACAAGGTAGCAGTTAAAAGCAGGTCGAAAGGTTTTTAAATCCACCCTTTCATAAGTTTCATAAAATACATTGGAGATATTGCAATAATAGTATTCTTACTGTAGTTACAGGTTCCAGATTTGAACAAAGCTTTTAATTTATTTTCAGGTTGACCTATAAATTGACACTTTTCGTTCCACTTTTACTAGTTCGAATCATAAACCTGTAACTTGCTTTCATGTTAATTCTTTATTTCCATTGTTGACATTTGCTGCACATATGTAACCTCTCTAGTGAAGAACAGTAGATTGTATTGCAATTGCATTTATTTGCTGGTTACTACCCATGACCATATGTTGACGTGCTTTGTGGGGAGTAGCATGCTACTCCAGAACCTTAGTTTAGTGGTTAATCCAAGAGTTATTGGTTAATGTTTTGCCCTCAAGGAACCTTGCCATGCATGTTCTCCAGTTTCTTTGTGGTAGGTTAAATGAACAGTAGATAGGTGTGATTGTTGCGGTGCGTATGTGAGGTTCATGGAAATGGTTAGTGGGATAAATAGTTAGGCTAGAGGAAAGGTAAGTATTGTTAGATCCAGGGATATGGTTTCAAAAAAAGGAGAAAGTCTAATCTATAAAAGGTGGGAAATTTCCAGAGATACAATAATAAAGAATTAAGACGGCAATCAGACAACAGGATAGGGCATACTCAAAAGAGAGGAGGCATGAAGAGAATGGAAGAGAACGAAAGGGTAATTCAATAAAAAGAAAGGATAGTGGAACAATATTTTTAAGTATAGGTACATTCTTTATGCAGGCTTTAGAAATGCATATGCGTTTATTGTGGTATGGGACACAGCGCTTGGCAGTTTGATGGATTAGAAAGTTTGAGAAACTGAAGCACATTTTTATAGCTTGTAGTATACTTGCAGAACTGATTAGCTATTTCAGATCTCTTAATTGTGTTGGCAATTATTCTTTTAGGTTCACTATCCCATTACCTAACATGGCTGTGACTTGAGGCGATCCACTCCGATCTCATGGTTATATGGAAGTAACAGGTGTGGTAGGGGAGTGAATGGGTATCTGTGGTATGCCCAGACAGACTGCATTACAGTCCTCCTTTATACTACTGCTATTATGAGATGTCAATGAAGAGTTACATTGTGTTATAAATATCTTTATGCCATTACAGGCAAATTAACCTTAACTGAGATTTTTTTCAGTCTCTCACATTTGGAACTAGTGGTGCACTGATAAGCATACACAAATATTACCACGGCACAAAGGTTAAATTCCATGTCACTATCACAGTACAGTCTAATTTGACAAAATCACTAATATTTCACAGGTACATAAAATCACCAATTACTGATGTGTAAAACCAGTGCTTACTGCTTCAGTTTCAATGTTGCTGGCACTTCAGAGAGGAAAACCGGCTTTAGGACGGGTGGCGCCCTGTGCGACAGTTTATTGTGGCGCCACCCATCCCATGACCTCCTCGGTTTCACTCACTACCACCCGGCAAACATGCCCCCCATCTCTCCATCGCTCCACTTTCACATACATTCATGTGTTTTAAAGCACTTGTAAAGGCTGGCTTTACTAATCCACTCAACTAGCCACATAAAATAGAGGGTCATATTTAATAGCCCTTAGCGCCATTCTAACGCCACATTAGCGTAATTTGTTTATGCTAATGTGGCGTTAGAAGGCCAAAAACCCTGTGCAATATTTACAAAGTGGCGCAATGCATGTATTGCGCCACTTTGTATCCCTTTGCGCTACATTATGCCTGCGCCAGTCATAATGTATGCAAAGGTGGCATTCCCCCGTTGGGGAAGGGGGGGGCAAAGGTGGCATTCCCCCGTTGGGGTAGGGGGAGGGGGGGGGGGGGGGGGACGGACGGACCCAAAACAATAGTGCGAATAAATCCGACAGATTTCTTTGCGTTCTTTTTTTCCTGCACTTTTAACGCCTACTCAGAGCAGGCGTTATAAGGACGCTTCTGTTGGTTAAAATGGGCCTCTGGGTGCTTTGCAGGATTAGCATCTACATTTTTTACGCTAATCCTGCAAAGCGTCAAACTAGCATCAAGAATTCTGACACTAGTCCCCTAACTACTGCCATGTTGCGCCGTATTTAAAATACAGCGCACACATGGTGGCGTTAGGGGAGCGCTAAGGGGCGCAAGAAAATTGGTGCAGCACTGTGTGCAGCGCCACTTTTTCAAATATGCCCCACAGGGTCATATTTAAGAGCCCCTAGCGCCATTCTAATGCCACATTAGCGTCATTTTTTTTTAATGCTAATGTGGCGTTAGAAGGCCAAAAATGCTGCGTCATATTTACAAAGTGGCGCAGTGCATGCATTGCGCCACTTTGTAACTCTTTGTGCTACATTATGGCTGTGCCAGGCATGATGTATGCAAAGGGGCCATCCCCCCGTTAGGGGGCCAAAAAATGGTGGAAAGAAATCTAACAGATTTCTTTGCGTCATTTTTTTCCCGGCACTTTTAACACCTGCTTGGTTACAATGGGCCTCTGGATGCTTTGCAGGATTAGCGTCAACATTTTTTATGCTAATCCTGCAAAGCACCGGACTAGCATAAAATATTCTGACCCTAGTCCCCTAACTACCGCCATGGTGCGCCATATTTTAAATATGACGCACACATGGTGGCATGGGGGGGTTAGGGGATGCAAGAAAAGTGGTGCAGCACTGTGTGCAGCACCACTTTTTTCAAATATGTCCTATAGGGCAGTGCTTAATTTGTAAATAAAAAGGTGCCGGTGCCCAAAGCCCTCCTCTTCAACACGTAGCTGCTGCAATTAAATGTGTGAACACGGAAAACAGAGGCAGCATAATCCTAAAGCCATCTCGGGCTCTTCAATCCATTTACAGGCACTTCCTGACTCTTCAGCTCACTCTTGCGGATTTCTGCTTTTTCCCATTGTGGCACTTTTTCGTTTTTCTCTTCCTCCGTCTTTCCCATATGTGTCTTTTTCTCGCAGTAAATGCTTGAGGCAGAAAAATAAGTGACGGTGCTCCGCACCGGAAACAACAAGTACAAATTAGGCACTGCCATAGGGGCCTATTTAAGAGCCCCTAGTGCCATTCTAACGCCACATTAGTGTCAAACCAGGCATAAAATATGCAAAGGGGGGCATCCCCCATTGGTGGGGGGGGGGTGCAAAAAAAATGACAAAGAAATCTGTCACATTTCTTTGCGTCATTTTTTTCCGGCAGGCTTCCATTGGTTATAATGGGCCTTTGGGTGCTTTGCAAGATTAGTGTAAAAAAATGCTTACGCTAATCCTGCAAAGCGCCAGACTAACGTAAAAAATTCTGACACTAGTCCCTTAACTACTGCCATGGTGCACCGTATTTTAAGTATGACGCACACACAGTGGCATTAGGGGGCGCTAAGGGGTGCAAGAAAAGTGCCGCTGCACTATGTACAACGCCACTTTTCTTACATATGCCCCATAATTCTGTTTTTTGCAGCAGGCATATTAACCCTCTATGCTACTTTATGTTGAGTCAAAGCTGCCACTAGGCAAAACTCCCATCTCTCTCTCTCTCTAGCAGAAACATTAATCACAAGAGGTGTCTTGACATTTTAATTTTCTTGAAGGCTAAACGCACAAGGAACTTTTCAGCAGGTGCTTTTAAATCGGAAGTTATTGCTAAACACAGCGCCCCCTGCGGTCGCACCGCCCAAAAGCCGGCCCTGACTGAACCCATACTCACAATATCCACTTAAAAGTAAGTAAGTAGTACATTATATAACTTTTACGCATACAATTCCAGCATGACATACACTATATAATGCAGATGTGTACGTGCGGAATATGCTGCTTTTTGCTGCGAACGATGGGAGGGTGGGTCTGGGCATCCAGACCCACTCTAGGCTCCGCCTCTACCCACAGTCAAGGACGGAAATAAATTGCATCAAACACTGCACGTCAGCAAATAAACTGCATGTGACATATCCGGTGACTGAGCTGTGATTGCACAATCGAGTTGTACCCGTGATGTATTAAACAGGAACCTCCAACACCAAGTTGTTTATAGAAATCACCAAAACCGCAAATTTGCATAACTGGGCTAAAATAAAAGGAGTATTACATGTAGGTTAAAAAATGTATGTTTTACTTCGTTTAACAGATAGACAGAATAAATGTTTTTAAGAGAATCATAATTGCACCAATTTGAACACTGCACTATAGTATTTTGTCGTTTATTTTATGTATTTTACGTGGGGGAAAAAACTCATGTTTCCATTCATGTTCGTCAGAAGGTGTGATTTTCTAGGCGGAAGAGAAGGGGTCTGCAGCTACTTTTTTGGATACACAGTTAATGACAGACTTTTGATACTGTTTAAATTGTATGCATTTTTCGTGGATAAAATGCTAATGAACCAAAGGATTGATTCTGTTGAAGTTGTTTTTGAATATTCGAATTCATTTTGAAGATAGCAGCAAACAAATTCTGAAAAAGTAATGGAACAGAAAAACTGCTTTTATCGATGAAATCCAAAATTAATGATGGCCAATAGTCATGAATTATGAAACTTATTTCACAGGTATGACATTCCAGTTCCGAAACTCGTGGCGTTTCTGCAATAACAGTCAACACAAGACTGACAAGCAAATAAATAACATTTTAAATGACTGCAATCTGTAGCCACACACTTGGCTCCTGTTTAATTTAAATAATCTCACTTCACCCTTTTAGGGAAACGTAGGAGTGTTATAGGAGTATATATGAGTCACACGAGTAAGCGAAGGACTGACTGATACCTGCAGATAATGCACACCAACAGAACTGCACAATCTCACGATGGTGTTTTAATTGTTCTTAATCAATTTAGATGAGTTTTAAAACTATTTTAAAATTAAATTATATTGGCACATTTCTATCTCGCACACGCTTAGTATGGACAACGTTTTGGAGATTATCTTGCCCGTCTCGTAATGTATACTCACTCCTTAAAAACACAGTTTACCGCCCGCTGTAAATGTTTTAAAGAGCTAAGCAGCAGCTTGGGATATATGATCCCTAATGAGACCCATGGAGGTTGGAGTGAGGGGGAAAACATAAGATAACTTTTTGGAACTTCTTTTGACTCATTTTCACCAGAAAGGACGAAAACAAACCCAGGGAGTTACTTACCTTACGCTATTTCGAGTAGATTATGTAACTGACTGCAGATCCATCTCACCTTTTGAGTGTCTCCATGTGCCAAACTGGATCCCTAACTTTTTTTTATAGTAAGTGCTACCAGGCACCATCGCACTCAACGGCGACCTCACTCCGCCTCCAGGAGCAACAGAGGAAAGCGGCATATAGGAGCCGGGCCTGCACAGTAATGTCACTTAACCTTTGAACACTTTCATGCCTTCAGAGGCAGATCACTGTGACAAAATGAAAGAAGGTTGATGTGTGGAATCTAACTTGGGGGCATTTAAGGACCCCAAACGTCCACTCCATAGAATGAGGAAGAGGGAGGGTAGTAAGGAATCTACAGTTTTCTTTTTTTTAAATAATTTTTATTTTTGCAGTTATAGATAACAGAACACAAACATAAAAATGCTCCGATACCAACCAATACAGCTAAGAGTCAGCAGAAGGTACAGTTCACAACTGGTGTCATAGAAGTCAACATGAGTATACCTCAAGGAGGATGCGTCATAGCACCGCTCAGCGATGCATGAACAGAGCAGCATCATGAAGACATCCAGATGTAATTGATGAGAAATAAAGGAAGAGATAGAAGGCGGAGAGCCGTGGGCAAGAAAATGCAAGGAAAAAGAGAAGACAGAGGAAGAAAGGAAAAAAAGGGGAGAGAAAGGGTGGGGGGTAACAAAACACAATAGCCTTCAAATTACCCACAGTAAGCAATGATAAAAGGGCGTGGATGGGGAGCGCATCTATTGCATAATCAGTGGTGAACACTGGGCGACCGCATGTCGTTCAATACCCGGGTCTCCAAGTAGGATCGGGGCTCGCCGTCACCCCCAGCTCATCGCGAGCCTACGCTTGGCAAGCAGCAGCAACAGGCCCACCAGCCTCCGATGCGCAGGGGGAATCCCCTCAACATAGCCCAAGAGAGCAAGCTTAGGGGTGTGCAGCAGCAGGAGTCCCGTCATCTCCTCAATCGCCCGCAACACCTCTGTCCAGTATTCACACAGCACCACGCCAGCGAGGTGCAAGAAGCCAGCCTCAGGAGCCAGACACCTTTCGCAGCCCGCATCGGTTCTAAGACCAATACTTTTCAGTCTACTGGGGGTGTAGTATAAGCGGTGTAAAAAATTTAAATGTTTAAGACGCAGCCTATAATTAGGTGACAGCTCCTGCATGTGCACGCAGCAGCGATGCCACACCTCGTCAGGAATGGGCTCATCAATATCCGCCTCCCAGTGGGCCTTTGCCTTCCTCCCGGTAACAGACACCGTATTCTGCATGCAAACGTAAAAGATTGTGATAAGCCTGCGCGGAGATCGAGTTTGATAGAACAATTCCAACGCTCAGCACATCGGGGGCACAGCAGGACTCCTACGCTGACAACACCCAGCTCATCATCTCCCTCACCAGGAACCCAGCCACTGCCAGATTAACCTGCACGCCGGACTCCTCGACGTCGCCAAATGGATGACAGCAGGCCACCTCAAATTAAACTCAAACAAAACAGAGATCATCATCTTCGGCCCCAACAGGACAGCATGGAACGACTCCTGGTGGCCACCAACTCAGACCAACCCCAACACCCACCCACGCACGCACACAACCTTGGCATCGTTCTAGACTCATCTCTCTCCATGACCCAGCAAATCAACACCATATCATCCTCCTGCTTCAACACCCTTTGCATGCTACGCAAGACTTTCAAATGGATTCCATTAGAAACAAGAAGAACAGTCACCCACGCCCTCATCAGCAGCAGACTGGACTACGGCAATGCCCTCTACGCAGGGACCACAGCCAAGTTTCAAAGAAAACTCCAGCGAATTCAGAACGCAGCCGCACGTCTCATCCTCAACCTCCCTCGCCACAAACACATATCTACCCACCTCAGATCGCTACACTGGCTGCCCATTAACAAAAGGATAATTTTCAAAGTCCTCGTCCACGGTCACAAAGCCCTCCACGACACTGGACTGGCCTTCCTCAACGAACAGATAAACTTCCACATACCAACTCGACAGCTCCGCTCCGCCGCCCTCGCTACAGTCCCCCGCATTCCAACGCACCACCTCCGGCGGCAGATCCTTCTCCCACCTCGCCGCCAAGACCTGAAACACCCTCCCCACCAACCTACGCAAGACCCAGGACCTCCTAACCTTCAGAAAGCACCTTAAAACATGGCTTTTTGAGCAGTAACCGGCAACACCCCCCCAGCGCCTTGAGACCTTAACAGGTGAGTAGTGCGCTTAAGAAATTAATTGATTGATTGAAAGCAGGAATAACGAGCGCGGAGCAAGGCGCGGATTATGAAAAAGAATAATCTGTGCAGCGCTGAGTCATGCATGTCACCAAGGGCAGCCTTCAAGGAGATAAACCTCCCATCCAGAAACCAAGATCCAAAGGTAAGCAAATTGGACTCTCGAAGAAACTCACGATTCTGGAATCCTCCGACAGCGCCGCGGCATCACACAGTGGCATCGAAGGTGCAAAGGGCTCTCGCACAGCAGCGCAGTCCAGGACATCGCCATACAGGTCACTGTGTCGACCCCACACGGTCGGGCCTGGTCGGGCCACCGAGCACCTGCAACAGCCTGTCCTGCCATACCGGTTCACACTCAGGCGCCACATGTGGCAGGTAGCGTGTAGGGTGCAGCCAGAAGTGTGCAAAATGAGCCTGTGCACAATGATAATAAAGTTCTGGATCCGGAGCAGGCCAACCTGTCAGCCCATTCAAGGGGGTATCTAGAGGGGCACGGCACCATAGCCTCGGACAAAGGCAACACCACCGACTTCGACCAATTAATGGTAATCCCAGAAATGTGCCCAAAGCAAACTCTCTCATCTAGCAGAGTGTCTAAGTGGAGTTGTGGATAGCGAACGTACAGGGCAACATCATCTGCATACATAGAAATCAGAATTGGACGCTGTTGGAATGCCAATCCCCTGTGATTATGGTGCTGTCTCAGACGTGCCGCAAGCAGTTCCATCGCCACCACGAAAAGCATCAGAGAGAGGGGGCAACCCTGACAAGTACCTCTCTCAATCGAAAAAGGGGCAGAAATAGTCCCACTGACTCTCAAATGAGTGGAAGGCCGCACATACAGAAGGCAAATCAGTTGGCTAAACCTGCCACTCAACCCCACCCGAGCCAACACAGCAAACATATACGGCCACGCAAGGGAGTCAAAGGTCTTGGTGGCATCCAGCAACATCGCCGCCGCACAATCATCAGGATCGATCATGCTAGATATTGCAAAATAAGTGCGGAGGTTATACAAAGTGGAGCGCCCAGCACGAATCCGGACTGATTAGGTAGCACCAAGGAAGGAAGCAGAGGCTGCAGTCTGGCCGCAATAAGCTTCACCAGAATCCTATTATCTACATTTATTAATGAGAGGGACCGATATGAATCACAACAGCACTGATCCTTCCCGGGCTTCAAAATGGTCAGAATGAGAGCCTCCCGCAACAAGGCTGGGAGAACCCCGCCCTCAAGAGCTTCCGCACATACCTCCAAGAGGTGTGGTGCCAATATATCAGCGTATTCCTTATAAAATGACGGCGTCTAGCCATCCAGCCCAGGGGCCTTATCGACAGGCAGACTATGTATCGCCTGTATAACATCATCCACCGAAAAAGGAGCACACAGGTACTGCCTGTGTGAATTCTCAAACCACAGCAGGCTGATATCCTCAAAGTAGTCAGAGACGGCTGCAGCACCAGGACCCTGTCGCTTTGCATATAGATCGGACAAGAAATCAGTAAGGACTCGCATAATCTCCTCAGTGCCGGTACGACTCACGCCAGACAAATCAGTCAGCTCTACAGTGTAATCATTTGCCCACCGCTTACAGAGCATTGCTGATAGCGTTCGGCCAGCCCTCTTACCCTCACCATATCTCCTCGCCGTAGCGTCTTTCCCTAGGAAGCGAACCTCACGAAGGGCGGCCTCCTCAAACTGTGTCATCTTTGCCCTCGGGTCAGCTAGGAGGTCACAAGACCAATCAGAAACCAATTGTCTCTCAAGATTCGCAAGCTGACTCTCCTGTTCAGCCAAGTCCCGCCGTAGCAACTTCAGCACACCGTGCTGTTTTGAGATACAGAGCCCGCAAATTACTACCTTGAAGGCCTCCCAAACAGTGCCCGCAGAAGACACGGAGCTCTGATTCTCAGCCAAGTAATGGACAATAGCATCCCAGATCTCGTCTCTAAAAACCTGATCCCTAAGGGCACCAGGAGGCAGCTTCCACATGAAGGCGCGGCCGGGGCCTTCAGGGACAAGCAGCTCCTGCAGGACTGGCGAATGATCCGACAAGGTACGGGCCTTATGCTCAACTTGATTGCGTCCAGAGCTCTACATCTCTGGCACCGAGCCATCTGTCAATACGGGGCCAGCTTCCGAGCTTCCGTGCACATAGTTGACACAGGTACCCTCCCTGGCAGTTCCATGCCTACCTCTCCATAGGTCAACCAGAGCACCTTCAGCCATTACAAGAGACAGGGTCTTAGCCGCACCCACATGCTGTGGTCTAGCCAGGTTCTCACGGTCCGCCACAAAGTCCAAAACCACGTTGTAATTCCCCCCCCCCACCCCCCCCCCCCTCCCCACAGCAGGAACCCGGATCCCAGTGAGCAGATCAACCACCACACCTCCCCAAATAATTCAGGATCATCTGTGTTTGGTCCATAAATCGAAACCAACCTACAAGGTCTATCCAACAGCGTGCCTCTCATCATAACATAATAACCATTCGGATCCACAAGCACCTTTTCAGTACGCCACTGCAGACCCTTCCGGATCAAGATCACCACGGCCCGTACATGTCTTGAATACATCGCAGCATGCCACTCACCAATCCAACCAGCTTTCACTCGGTGTTTCGTGGCTTCCACCAAATGAGTCTCCTTTAGCATACAAATATCTATTACATGCCGCTGCATGTAGGTGGATATCAACCTCATCTTGCGCCCATCATTCAGCCCGCGAATATTCCAAGTGAGGCAGCAGACAGACGTCACACTCTGTTGCACCATCCCAGCAATTTGTCGAAACACAGCACTCCCCAGATCAGCATGAAGAAGGCATAGGCTACGTGAAGAGGAAAGGACAGGAAGAAAGGAAAGAAGGCAAGGAAGAAAACCCCGATGCAAGACATTGCAAACCCAGAATCTACAGTTAGATTATCCACCAGGAAGGCGTACTGAAGGTAAGCAACATGTTTTTCTGATGGATACTTTTAACAGTAGATTCCTCACCTTTCTGAACAGATACCAAAGCAGTACCTCTCAAAAGGTGGAAGGTTTGAGCAGTGGACTTATACCAAGTCCTGCAAGAGCAAGCAGGCAAAATTGCAGTCCCTGAGGAACTGATTGTTGTGACAGTTATGCCTGTTTAAAATGTGTGTGGAAATCCATGTGGCATCCTGGCTGATGTTCAACACCGCAACATCTTGCACCAACAAGGGTGTGGCGGCCTTGCCTCTTGTGGAGTGGGATAGAACGCCCTTTCGAGGCACCTTTTTGGCCAAGGCATAGTATGTCTTTGCACACAGAACAAAAGTTCATTTCTGGCCCAACTTTCCCTTCTTAGCACCACAAAGCAGTTAGGAAGTTGATCACCCACTCAGTGCATTTTCATGTGTTCATATTAAAACTTAAAACTAGTTTTATCGTCTCCTCCTCTTTAGATGGGTAAGGTGGAGTGAAAAAAGCAGGGAAAGTGTTGGGTTGTCCCACATGAAAAGGCAATAAATACCATTTTCAGCAAAAGGGAAGCACATATTTGCCATATCAATTTATCCATGAAAAAGGTGTTATGATGCAGTTGCACTGACAGCGCCTGCATCTTGCTGAATTAACCATAATGAGAAATATGATCTTGATGTTCAGTAATCTCTGCGACAATTGTGCATGTTTTGGAATGCAGACACATTAAAAACATAAGGACCAAATAAAGGTCCCAATCGAGTCATATTTGAGCGTGCTGGGGGAAACATGTCTAAGAGGCCCTTCAAAATCGTTTAAAAAAATGTAACACACTGGT
Organism: Pleurodeles waltl; assembly: GCF_031143425.1. Taxonomy (NCBI): domain Eukaryota; kingdom Metazoa; phylum Chordata; class Amphibia; order Caudata; family Salamandridae; genus Pleurodeles; species Pleurodeles waltl. Next base: position 254,508,543 of record NC_090449.1, on the reverse strand, counting down.
GACTTGAATTACAAAAGTTGATCAGGCAAATGTGGAACGGCCAAAAGAAGCAACAAATTATTTTAATTAGTGTCTACAGTAAAGCCTTTCTAGGACAGAGACAGAACAAATAACAAAACATTCAACAGATTGGCAAGCAGCGAGTCAGGTTGCTGGTCTGCACACCAGGCTACAAAATTAATTAAACAACCAGAATAGATGGTAATGTGGTAGATGGCTCCTTAGCTACAAGGATTAATTTCTCTTTTTCAGTAGTTGAATGAAATCTGCTAAGGTGGTGCTGCTCAATCTCCACACATGGTGTTGTAGGTTGCTGAGTTTTGGGTGCAGGAGACAGCGCTGTTGCTTTGAGAGAAGGTATCTGCATCAGGAGGGAAAGCTCAGACTCAACAGATCGAGGTACCACACTCTCCTGGCCCAAACCACAGCTATCATGATGATCTGTGCCCTGTTCCTCCAGGACTTCTTCAGAATTCAGCCAACAGAGCAAAAAGTGGGAAGTTGTACAGAAGTGCTGAGTCCCACTGCAAGTGGAATGCGTATCCCTGGAAACCTCTTGATCTAATCTCCAGCACGTGAAATTAGTGACACTGAGCATTCTCTGCAGTGGTCAAAAGATATGACCAAGAGTCGCCACACTAGGTGAAGATGCCTTGAGTCACCTCTGGTTAAAGATGCTACTTGTTATCTGCTAGCTGACATTTGCTGATCTCATCGGCCCGGGCATTAAGTGATCCCACCAAATAATTGGCGGTTAAGCAGTTCCAATGAAAGTCCAGACATTTCAAGAGATGTAATACCCCCTGGCAGAGGATCGGTAACCTTACGTCACCTTGCTTGCTGTAGTACCACATGGAGGTTGTATGGTCTTTCAAGACCTGAACTTGCTTCTCCTTGCAGCCAGATAGGTTGGTGCCCAAAAGCCACCACAGGTGTTGCCTTCAAAATGCAGATTGTGCCTGTAAGACAGCCCCAGTTCTGAGCTCACTGCAGGCAAAGGTTCCACTGCAATGCTCTAGTGTGCCAATGGGAGCATGGGACCAGCAGAGTGCATGAGACAAGGAGAGTAACAAGCCTCAAAACTGTTGGTGGTGGAAACCAGGATTGAGACCATAGCATTGGGCTCATAACCTGAAATGTCCCAGGTTCGGATGGAAAGGCTTTGGATTTCACCAGGTCTAGGACTGCCGGCCCAAAGCTTTGCTTATGGAAAGTCCAGGGATGACAGCTGTCTGTAGGTGGTCCACTACTGACTGCCGCAAGCCTGCCTTCAGCAGCCAGAAAACATGGATTTACGACCTGTAAAGATAATTTGCCACACCGTCACACCTTTTTAAACATCTGTTAATATCTTGAACGTGGTCTTCTGTAGGAAGATGTTCAGAATTAGAAGTTAACAGGAGTAGCTCCCCCACTCCACCCACTCTTCACCTCTGGAACCATCTCAATGGCCCCACTGTCCAGTAGCAACTGAACTTTCTGTACACGGACTGGACCATAATCCGCTGAAGTCTTAACAAAAACAGCAGGAATAGGAGAGGGAGTGGGTGCAAAGGGGAGGGTGTAACCTTGTTGAACTATCAGCAGCACCCAATGGTCTAAAGTTATAGTGTGCCAGAAGGGCTGGAAAAACAATAATTCTGTTTCCTAACTGTTGCATACATACACTGGAGGAGAGGATCACAGTGGCTTGGTAGCAACTGTGGCTTTGGGGGGGGAGACAAAAGAAGGCTGCTGCACCTAGTGGTGTACACGGCCTCTGCCACCACCACACTCTCTCCAAAACCACTATATAGCTGTATTAGTTATTGAAAGGGCTGTGAGCACTGGGACTTTGGTGGTAGGCAAGGCCTCAAGAATATGCTCTGCATTTACTGAACTATTGAGGGAACTGGCTGAAAGGAGAGAGCAAACCTAAAGACAGTGCAGTAGCAAGCCTGTCTTAAAAATGTTCCAGCACAAAATCTCCCTTCTCACCCACAGCATGCAACCATAAAACGGCATAGCCATACGAGATGCCTGCACATCACAAACCCTATGGCATACATAAAGGCATGATAGCTGATCACGACACACTGTGCCCATTGTGCGAACCACACAGTCCGACATCCCCAAGACCACCCTTTCTGCGTCCTGTTAGTCTTGGATTGTATGAGCGAAGGCATTCCCGAATTCTTATGGGATGGCTGGCAAAATTTCAATGGTCATATCCCAAAGTGCATGCTTGTAACATCCCAACAGGCAGAGGACATTCAGGAATCTCATAGTCAAGCTAACAGAAGAACCTTTTTCCGATTACATTAATACGTTTCTACTTAGGGGTATGGTATGGAATGCATTGGAATTTACCATGCTAGTAGAAGCTTGACCACCAGGCTCTCATGAGTCTGGTGCTGAGTCAAAAAGGCCAGAGCATAATGGACAGGAAATGAATACCTAGCTACAGGGCAAATTTACTGGGGGAGTTGAACATGGCTTCACCCAAGTCACCATCAAAGGCCTTCTTTAAAAGCAGTACTGGGGCTTCTAAACAGCAGGCTAAGGCAGCAACATCTCTGTAGGTCTGCCTTAGTCTCTATGGTAGATAGTTGTAGGCCAAACTGTGTCTCCAAAGAAGTATACAGGTTTTGGGCATTCTGCAGATCTAAATATAAGCCAGCTCAGTCTAATGAAGAAGAAGCAATTTTGTTTGCCTCTTAATTGTCATCTTCACCATGCTGAACATTTTGGCGCACTTGACTGGCATCAGAATCCCGTTTGACAAAGCTTCTAGCCACTGATAATACTGAGGATTATCCAAGTGTGTGTGTGTGCAGGGTGGGGGAGGAGGGTTGAGGTCAAGGACTGCATCTTGGTAATTTCACAGTGAGACACTGGCTTGGAACAGGCACAGGGCGTCTCTAGATCAGAAACAGGCATCTGAGCTGGATTCAATGAGGGTGCCACTTGAGTTGGGCTGGTGCCTGTGAACTGGCAAGGCCTCCAGCTCAGGAGAGGGAGCTTGGGGTGATGCTGGCAGAGAGACCGGCAGAGGGCCAACAGGGTCAGTTGGAGCTGGGTCTGCCCCACTGGAGGAAGTCCAACTGGAGATATTTTCAGCTATGTGTGGACTGAAGGTACCCTAAATGGAGTCGGCATCACCCTGAAGAGTTAGTTAAAGGGCAATCTCTCCTGCATGGTTGACAACAGGACTGGTAACTTGGGCATTGTGAGACCAGTTGCAGTGCAAGCTTAGAGCTGGACGATCGAAACGTAATCAGGTCCTTGAAGTGCCAGCTGCGCTTCTTCTTCCCAGGGGATGGCGAGATGGCATTGAGCCCTGCTGGGGTTTCCTGTATTATAGCGCAAACCTAGTGAAAAGGCAGTGGAGCACTATATATAGTCAAAGACAAGCATAGAGTGAATGAGTAACAGGACAGGAAACTGGATTTTTCGCACACTGAAGTGCAACTTATCACTTAACATCAGCTTCAGCTTACTAGAAGACGCAGCCTGGAGTGTGACTGGACATGGTGCAGGCCTGCAACTTGAAGCAGGTTTCCTGTCCCCTACCTCACTTTCTGTGTTCAGCAGTGCAGTTTCACCTGACACTGCCTGATCATCTTTGGGTGCCTCAGGGGGCATTTGTCGCATCACTTCAAGATATTCCCTGACTACAGACCCATCAAGCTGACATTCTTTGGATACATGACTAACATCTGCTTCCAGCAGTCACAGCCTGGTTTGAAGTCTGAAATCTCTTTATGGGAACATATCCCTAGCACACAGCCTTTGCTGAAGAGTGCAATTTTGGTGTTGGTGAAAAACGACAAAGTTGGGAGAGGAAAATAAATAAAGTCATTAGGCAGGGCTGGCACTACATACAGCTCTGTGTCGTCACTTCTGGAGGCAAAGCGATGTTGCATCAGAGTCTGAGGGGTTCACCTGTGGGTACGCAAGAGCAAATGCTTTCAATAAGTTCAGGATCTAGGCTTTTGCCAGGGAATGTTCAAAAGGTGAGCAATCTGCAGTTAGATGTATCCTTCACAAACATATTTTAGGAAATGTCTGATGTGAATCGGTTTCAGGAGGCCATATAGCCCATGAAAAATTGGTTTCAAGATAAAACAATTGCTAGGTAGCTTGCTTAAGAAGTGAACACTTATAAATATCTACTGTTCGAGTTTTGTCCTTCTGAATCATACATGGCAAGCCCTGGCAAAGCCAATAAGCCTGGCATTGGCTGCCAGTCTTTTGGCTTTGTCAATACTTCTTTTGTATCGTCATGGTTTTTGTGAAACTTCATTGATGGGGAAGCTGCCGTGCCCTTATCTTAAAAAAACAAGCAAGACTAAAAGTAAAAAAATATATATATATATATAATAAAAAAAAGATTTTGGTCTTAAAAAAAAACATTCTTTGCCACTCTGTGTGTGCTCCTTGTGAAAGGGTATAATACTGTCAACTCATGGTAAAGTTGGCCAATGGTTGAAGTGGGCTTGCCCATTGCCCCCTGCATTATGCTGTAGTGGAGGTAAGAAAAATATGAATGATACAGTAACAGACAAATGAATGAAAACGGCTTCAAGTATATAATACACAATTTTAGTAAACATAAAAAGGTCTTGGCTAATGCGAGTCATAATAAGCATTGGCAAAGACAATAGGCTTGGTCTAGCTAGAAGCAAAAGTTTTCCTTTTGGTCTCACAAATACATATTGCCATGGTAGTCCCTGGTAGTTAATGGAACTAGGCTATTTTGCAGGGCATTTGCGAAGGCTTCAAACATTCTTTTTGGAGGGGGGGTTGATTTCAACATCATCTTTTTTTGCCAGGATATAATGCAACCCTTGAAATACAAGCTTATTTATAGACATGGAAGCAAGTTTTGTAAATTTGGCTTCCTTTCTTCCAGTGAAGGGCCCACAAATTAACTTGCTTGCAAATCAAAATCTGCATCTGGGAGAGGGAGATAGTTATTCTGTATTTCTGAAGGTAATTTGGACAGTTCACATGGCGTATCTCTCATCAGATCCACGTTCCAAACAAACTCCACAGTGGTCTGTGTTTTTCAGAAGGCTTCTATAGTTTGCTTGTTCCGTACCTCCAGGTTTTTGGCCACTAGCTGCTGACTGAAAAGGTGCTGCTAGAGCTGGGCATGATCCGAGCATCTGTGACAGTGAGGCAGCCGGAAGCAACCCATCCGGAGGAGAACCCTGCTAATGGTTTTGAATGTAAGTGCCAAGTGATTTACACAGTTCAGTAACTCTTTGGTTTTGTGATTAGGGAACTAAAGACCATCCATGAAAGGCTTGAAGATGTGCTTTCAAGTCTTTCAGAGCCCCCTCTGCAGCACGCTCAAGTCAATGGTTACAGCAGCGCCATACCAGAAAACCTCTGCTTTTGTTCGCTGTGCTGAAACTCCAGAAATCCACCCCGTCACTGAAGCTGCTCTGACAGCTGTAAAAGATATCCGTTTTTTCCTTAATAAAGTCTTGTGGGAAATATTCTGTGAGGAAAGATATTGATTTCCTAGTTATCTCTTCAGCAGTTGTTTGCTCCAGTTCTAATAACTCAAGGAAATTGTTGTTAGCTCGGCTGTAACTCCAAAGCCCGCTCTGACGCTGATAAAACAGAGAGGTTACTCACAGCTGTACACTCGTCAATCAAGATACTAGACGTCAAGCATTTTTTCACTTATATGCTTTGAAATGTCCCTTTACATTTATTCACCAATGAAGTCACAGATGTCTGCCGTGCTCTTCCTTGACTGCAGAATTCTCCCCATCTGGATTCCATGGGTTACTTGCGAACCAACAACTACAGCATGTCAGAAAAAGTTCGGACTTGTTTGATAATCAAGTAGGTTGTTCTAAAACAAAAATAGGCATATAGCTTCCTCTTGTTCAGCATTCGGTTTCTGAACGGTGTTTTAGAAATCTCCTTGCTTTGCTAGAAGCACAATCTTCTCAGTGTGCTGGTCATCTTGATCCTGTGTTCATTTACCCCAAAAGAATACCTGACACTTGTACGCAGAGCATCTGGGAAAACCTAACATTCAGGCACAGACCCTTTGAATGTTTTTAAGTTCATTTGGGGATTTCCCTAAAAAAGGGTGAAGGCCCACAACGGTGGCATGCTTCGTCATCAAGACCTCCACCCTTTGTAGTATCCTGAAGGCATACATGATGGGCTGCCCCTGGAGCTCTTTATATGGAGATGTAAGTTTACCTCCGAGCTCGTGGGGTATATGGAACCTACTGATAAGCATTAGCAAAGCCAATTAGCATTAGCAAAGCAATCACAGGTCTTGCCTATGTGTGATTTATTGGTTTTGCTAATGTTTTTAGCTATTTTGCAAATGGCTGAAAGTAATGAGAAAAATGTGTATGACACAGCCAGCATCGTCCATGTTATAACACTTTTTTTAATAATAAGTTATGCTGCATTGAAGCCAAAAAAATGAATAAATAAATAAAATAAAAACTACTGACAAAGCCAATAGATCTCACATAGGTGAGACTTATTTACTTTGCCAATGCTTGGTATGGAATGCCATATGGTAGGTTATAAGTATTTATATTGTATTTACAACTGCTGAAGTGCTGGTGCTATAGAATGGAGAATGCCCTTGCCAAGGTGTGACCGTGTCCAGATACAGAAGCATTTTAGGACCATACTAAAACTGTGAAAATGTGCCATATAAATGTGCTGAATGTAACCTAAATTGTAGGTAGACAGAAAAGTTCAATAGGTTACAGCTTTTATTGCAGTGACACTTTAGGCTATGTGTCACTTTGGGTAAATGGTTACAAAAGAATAAAAAAGCACTCCTGACTGCTTGTTTAGTAGTAAAATATAGCAATAATCCGTGTTCAGTGGGTTTCCTAGAGCTTTTGGCCACTGTCCCTGCTGCACCATTCAAACCGTACCCTCCACCCCCCACCGAGTGCATACAAGGTAACTGTGCTTGTGACTGCTTGTTCAATCGTAGCATACAGCGTGGCCCCCTATTGCCTGCAAGGTATCTGCGCTTGTGACCCCGTGTTTAGTGGTAACATATAGCGTGTCCCCCTAGTATCTGCAATGTAACTGCGCTTGTGACTGCTTGTTTAGTGATAACCTGTAGCAATAATCGGTGAATGGTGTGTTTCCTGGAGCTTTTGGTCCATGTGCCACTGCACCTGCTGCACCATCTAGATCATGGCCTTAGTGCCTGCAAGGTAGCTGCGCTTGTGACTGCATGTTCAGTGGCAACGTAGCAATAATTGGTGCTCATGGTTTTCCTGTAGCTTTTGGCCCCTGCGCCATTGCACCTGCTGCACCATCCAGATAACAGCCCTAGCGCCTGCAAGTTAACAGCTTGTGCCTGCTAGTTTACTAATAGTAGAGCAGAAGAGGCCAGGTCGATGGATGTTATTCCCAGCCCTGGCTACAGCCCCAGCCCAGATCTGACCCCAAGCAGCCCGGACCTGGTCCCAGAGTCCTCTGCAGCCAATCGCTGGCCTCGGAGATCCCTGCAACCCATGGTTTGCCACACTATTTCCTGCAGCTGATGTTGCCCCGCTTCCCCTCAAGCAGAGTCCTTGGCCCACAGCCCCCAGTCCTGGTTCCACGCCACAAAGGCCCCAGCACAAGCCCACTCTGCTATCCCCATGATAAAGGTGAATTATCTTTAAATGAAGATTCAACAACAATAAGCATCAATGGCCTGAAACCTGAGCTTCTTCAGTATAAAACACAGCAGGCTTCTTGCTCACCTCCACAGTGCTGCATTACTTCTGCATGGCCCTCGCAGGATTGTCCACTAGACTGTACCACTTACATGCCAATGTTTACTAGCACCAACAACCACTCCTCAGATAATACCTCTCCCTTTCTGAAGGCCATTCTCTTTTTGCGGGTGATCCACTGGTGAGGAAAGTAACCCCCAGTGTCCACAGCTGAATGTACCATTACGCCTGCAGTGGAAGTTCGCATTCCACTCCCCTCAATGGTGGAAGCCGGAATGAGCCTTGCTGTTCAAATCTGGAATGGGCTTTCCTTTAGTGCGAGTTGTGTCCCCTCCTCTGGCTGAGCCTCCGTGCACTGCAGGTATGAGTCTCCTGGCCTTTCATACTAACATGTAAAAGAAAAACCCTTCCCCTCATCCACCAGCAGCACTGCACAATTATTCATTCCAGTGAGAGATGCTATTTTCATACCATGCATTGTACTCCCACCGTGCTGGTGAATGGGTCTCTTATGATGGAAACCATATAAGGGTAATTTAATACGTTCTATGTGATTACTGGGTAATAGGAACATTATCAACAAAAAGGAGGGATCGGGAGAATTATAGGTCCAGTGTACGTACTCCCAATATGATAAATCAATGCAAAAAGTACACTGTTCCTAACTCTAGGGTGAACAATTAAAGTTTAGAAGCTAGAGCCCTCACACACCCAAAGGGTGTCATGCTTCATCATCGGGAAGCTCCTCGTCAGACCGGCAGGTGCAATGTCTGACGGGCTCCCCTTTCGGGGGCTCTTTGCCGGAGATCTTTTTATGTATGGTGGCTGCCGTTGAATCAAGAAGGTCAGGCACTCAATATGGCAGGAGAGTAGAGAAAATATTAAGATTGATTAGGGACCCCTCAACTGGTCTGTTTACTGGCAATATAAAGGGGTCACGATCAAGATTAAAAACATAGTTAAGTGGACAATGAGAATAATGCTCAACCACTTAAAAAAGCCTGGAGTACTGGGAAATTGTCACCTGACCCCTAGGGTCTGGTCAACATGTTTCGCGTAAATGCGGTCATTAAAGATCCTCTAACGCTTCATCAGGACCTATATCAAATTAGACTTCTCCTGGCTATATATAGATGAACTCACTAACCTATTATGTATGTGAGAAAAATTAGGTATCAGTCACTTACATTTTGAGTAAACTGTCCCGTCAAAAGTCTCAAACAAAAAACGGGTCGCCCTAGAGAAAATAGAAAATAGAAATACAAACAAAACTGAAAGCACGGTTAAATGACCAATCACACCCAATGTGGATCTGTGCACAAAGTGATGTCAAACAAAAGAAAACTATGCTTACCCGCCCTCTTCGTGTGGGGGGCCCCTTGGGAAGTAGCACGGTCCAGCCTATTACTTATAGCAGAGGTTAAACGTTGTCAGCACAATGAAAAATATATCTATGTGATTATTATATGCAGTGGAAAATTCCCTCTCACGGATGGTATTAGTGTTGACAATCATCAACATACAATGCAGTGTTAACTTACAATATATTGACATAATTACTAGATAAAGGAAGTGATAACCACGTGTAGTTTCCTGCTTATCTACAGTAAGTATCTGTCAAATCAGCTGAATCACCAGAATGATCTAATTACTGGTTCAGTACAAACATTCAGTCGTGATCAAGCTGGAGTAAAAGTCGGAGGAAAAACAAACCCGATATGAACATATTAGTAGCAGTGAGAAATGATCAATACAGTAAAAATCCTCAAAGCGATGTGCCCAACAGACTTACTTTTAAATAGGCGTCCTCGATTCGGGAAACCTACCCTCGGCGTGCTCTCCCCGGAGACACTGTGCCGAGGTTGGGTCAGGGTATTTAAAGCCCAGTGCGGGAGCTAATTGCTTCTGCGTTGCCTGGAGACTGATTTCATTGAAAGGGGAAACGGACTCGCGAGACTCCAGATGGTGAGCTCGCATCGGCTTTCACTCTACTAGAATGGCGGCCAAAAATGCTCAAAAATTAGACTTCTACGTCATGGGTATTGAAAAGGAGATATAATGTCAGCATTATGGATAGTGATAACACGTAATAAATTAGAAAAACTCAAACCTAAATCGGGTGACTCCAAGTAATAAGTGGCATCGAGTAGTTCTCTGCTTAGTATGGCGGCCATCTTAAAAGGGTAAAAAGGCTCAACTCAAATAACTTAAGGAGGTAAAGAGGGAACACTTAAACACTAGATATATTTTATAGTACTAGGTCGTGATTAAAACATAACGAAGTGATCCACTGTCAGGATCAAAGCTTATGATTGCAGATAGTATCTCGTGGTCAAATGAGGCTACGAGTCGTAATGGAGAGAGATAGATATCAGGTCCAAGACCCAGAAAGGTTGCAGCTAAGTCCATCGTTTAGGGCATTAGGACGGTTGTAAGACAATAGTCCTAACTTTAATGTGAATAGGTCATTGGTCTCATAAGGCTATTAGCGAGACAAGGCCACCCAAGGGATATCGTCGTTCAGCCCAATGGTGTTAGTGTGTAATTTAAAAACCCAGCGTTGTTCAAGCCTGAACAGTGATTGAGATGAGTCATTAATAAACTTGGGAGCTTCCAAAACAACCCAGCGTAAGTCATCTGGATTATGGGGTTTCTCAAGGAAGTGAGCACATAGTTTGGTGGTTATGCGGCCACATCTGATGTTGCTCTTGTGTTCATTAATCCGTGTCTTGACAGGTCTAGAGGTCATTCCGATGTATCGTAGACCGCATGGACATGTTATCATGTAAACACAATTCTTTGTGTTACAATTGGTATGTTTGGTCAAGTTCCATCGGCCGATGGGTGCCAAATCGAGTGTTTTAGTCTGTTGTGTCAAAAAACAAACGTTACATTGTCCACATGGATAATGTCCTGACACTGGAGGGAGATTCCAAAGTGTCGACTGGGTCTGGATAGTATTTCTGGGACGGGTATGAATTATCAAGTCCTTGATGTTCTGTGACCGTTTAAAAGCAAATAGAGGTCTAGGAATAGTACAGCCGCTGCTGCTAAGTATTGACCATCTTTTCAGGATGAATCTCTTGATCTTATTAGACAGAGGGGTAAAGGTGGTAACACATGTCAATGACTTGCTGTTATTCCTAGTGTTCGGTGCGAGTAATGCTTCGCGATTATTATTCCTCGCTCTTTTACGGGCTCGATTGACAATCTCCCTGGGATAGTTGCGTGCTAACAACTTGGTTTGGAGGTCATCAGCCTGGGTATTGTAAGTGTATGTTGAGCTGCAGTTGCGTCTTAGTCTCAAAAATTGGCCAAACGGTAAGTTATCGCGTAAAGATTTGGGATGATGGCTGTCGTATGTAAGAAGGCTATTGCGATCTGTTGGTTTGTGATATGTGCTGGTGATTAATTTACCATTCTGAATGGTAATCAGTAGATCCAAAAAACTAATCTCATTGGTAGTCATTGTTGATGTAAATCTCAAAAAGGGGTTGAGTGTATTGATCCATTCGGTAAAGATAGAAGCAATATCCAAAGGACCATGCCACACTATCAAAATGTCGTCGATGTAACGACGCCATAATTTGATGTTGGCAAAATATGGATTTGTGGGTGGTAGAATGAATTGTTTCTCAAAATTGTACATGTACAAGCATGCCAGGCTGGGAGCAAAAGTGCTGCCCATACATGTCCCCCTTATCTGGTGATAGAAATCATCCTCAAACTGAAAAAAGTTTTCAGTCATTGCTAGGTGCGCACATTGCATGATGAAGGAAACCGGTGACGTGAGGTCCTCACTATTTTCTAAAAGAGTTGTTTCAACTACCTGTAGGGTTGCATCCTGTGGGATGTTTGTATACAGCGCTTCAACATCCAAAGTGATTAGACCGTGTACATCGACCGTCTCATTAATTAGATCGATCAAATTTAGTACATCCTTGGTGTCTTGTAAATAGGTGGACGATTTTTTGACCAGTGGTTGTAGAAAATGGTCGCAAAATATGGACAAAGGTTCCAAGAGGGAACCAATACCTGACACAATAGGCCGTCCCGGTGGTGGTGAAATGCCTTTATGAATCTTGGGAAGGCAGTAAAAGTATGGAATTTTAGGGTGAAGTGTGTCTAAGAAGGCAGCTTCTTTTGGAGAAATCCAAGTGTTATTAGTTGCTTCAAGTATCATTGACTTAATCTTGGATTGTAATCTAGGGGTAGGATCCCTGTTGATTTTAGCATAGTAAGTATCATCACTGAGTAACCGTAGGCACTCATCCCGGTAATCTCCGGAGTTCATTATCACTATCGCTCCTCCTTTATCAGCCTGTTTAATGACGATAGTGGTATCTTCATTCAGTGTCTTAAGGGCCTGCCTTTCAGTAGTGGAAATATTGATAAAAGGGCGTTTAGGATGTATTGTCGCTACGTCGGTTAAGACCGCTTTCTCGAAGGCTAACACCTCGCATGGAATAGTTGGAGGTGGCGGAGTGAACGTAGATTTAGGCCTGAGTCCCGAGTCGGTCTGGACACTGTCAGATGGTGTATCTGAAAAGTAGAATTGTAATCTAATTTTGCGGAAAAATTGTGAAAGTTCGCAATTTAACCTGAAAAGATCTTCAGTCGGTGTGGGCACAAAGCCCAGACCTCGATTAAGGACCCTGGTTTCTATCACAGAGAGTTGTCTGGTAGAAAGATTCACTACTAGGTTCTCGGGGGTTGGTTCTTCCCCTGGCTTCTGGTGATCATCTGGGGTTCTTCCATGGCCCATTGAACACGTCTGCCTCTGCCTCTTCTTCTGCCTCTGCCTCTGCCCCGGCCTCTGCCTAAAAAAGGCATGTATGGCATAAAAGGGCGAGGTTGGTAGAAGGGATAGGGTGGCTGCCATGGTACATGTTGATTTACAGGGTAAGGAGAGTAGTTATAGAACGGTGGAATGGGTAAATTCTCATCCGTGCTCCATCCATCGGAGGATGAACTATTACTGATTTTGCGTGGTTTTTTGAAAGAAGATTGAGAGTCATCTGATGAGTGCGACTGTCCGTCTGTCTCAAAATCCTCAAGAGTGTAGGGATAGATTTTTTCTCGACTAAACCTGGTGATGTCTTTTTGAAGTTTTGTAATCTTTTGGTTCGTCAAAAAGACTTTTGTCTCATTTAGTTCTGTATTGATCTCGGCTAGCCGAGTCTTAAATGCCGCCAGAGTCACGGTGGTTCTTAATGTGCCTTCTAAAGAATTAATCTGGATGGTAATGGAGTCTGCCAACCGTCTGGAAGTATTGATGATAAGTACTAACCAGTCTCTGGTGCATTTCCACGCTATCTGAGCCCAGTCTTTCCTAAATGCAAGATCTTGCAGGAAGATCCTGGGTATATTGGACACTAAAAGGCCATTGGGGGCGATATTGGCTCTCAGGTATTCGGTCATTATAGTCCCGTGCATAACAGTTTTAATAAGGTCACGCTTCAAGGTAGACAATTTGTCCCAATCTTCTTTAAGACTGCCCATAGGAGCTGACCCATCATTGTTTAAAATTGACGGTGTTTGCAAGATTGCTGCAACCATTTCATCGTCAAAACTCAAACCCTGGAAAGTGTCCATTGTGTCGGAGACACTGGGTGAGTATTAATGGCTAATCCCACAGTAAAAAACTGTGCAGAAGTATCAACAAAAAGGAGGGATCGGGAGAATTATAGGTCCAGTGTACGTACTCCCAATATGATAAATCAATGCAAAAAGTACACTGTTCCTAACTCTAGGGTGAACAATTAAAGTTTAGAAGCTAGAGCCAATATAAAGGGGTCACGATCAAGATTAAAAACATAGTTAAGTGGACAATGAGAATAATGCTCAACCACTTAAAAAAGCCTGGAGTACTGGGAAATTGTCACCTGACCCCTAGGGTCTGGTCAACATGTTTCGCGTAAATGCGGTCATTAAAGATCCTCTAACGCTTCATCAGGACCTATATCAAATTAGACTTCTCCTGGCTATATATAGATGAACTCACTAACCTATTATGTATGTGAGAAAAATTAGGTATCAGTCACTTACATTTTGAGTAAACTGTCCCGTCAAAAGTCTCAAACAAAAAACGGGTCGCCCTAGAGAAAATAGAAAATAGAAATACAAACAAAACTGAAAGCACGGTTAAATGACCAATCACACCCAATGTGGATCTGTGCACAAAGTGATGTCAAACAAAAGAAAACTATGCTTACCCGCCCTCTTCGTGTGGGGGGCCCCTTGGGAAGTAGCACGGTCCAGCCTATTACTTATAGCAGAGGTTAAACGTTGTCAGCACAATGAAAAATATATCTATGTGATTATTATATGCAGTGGAAAATTCCCTCTCACGGATGGTATTAGTGTTGACAATCATCAACATACAATGCAGTGTTGACTTACAATATATTGACATAATTACTAGATAAAGGAAGTGATAACCACGTGTAGTTTCCTGCTTATCTACAGTAAGTATCTGTCAAATCAGCTGAATCACCAGAATGATCTAATTACTGGTTCAGTACAAACATTCAGTCGTGATCAAGCTGGAGTAAAAGTCGGAGGAAAAACAAACCCGATATGAACATATTAGTAGCAGTGAGAAATGATCAATACAGTAAAAATCCTCAAAGCGATGTGCCCAACAGACTTACTTTTAAATAGGCGTCCTCGATTCGGGAAACCTACCCTCGGCGTGCTCTCCCCGGAGACACTGTGCCGAGGTTGGGTCAGGGTATTTAAAGCCCAGTGCGGGAGCTAATTGCTTCTGCGTTGCCTGGAGACTGATTTCATTGAAAGGGGAAACGGACTCGCGAGACTCCAGATGGTGAGCTCGCATCGGCTTTCACTCTACTAGAATGGCGGCCAAAAATGCTCAAAAATTAGACTTCTACGTCATGGGTATTGAAAAGGTTAGTGAGTTCATCTATATATAGCCAGGAGAAGTCTAATTTGATATAGGTCCTGATGAAGCGTTAGAGGATCTTTAATGACCGCATTTACGCGAAACATGTTGACCAGACCCTAGGGGTCAGGTGACAATTTCCCAGTACTCCAGGCTTTTTTAAGTGGTTGAGCATTATTCTCATTGTCCACTTAACTATGTTTTTAATCTTGATCGTGACCCCTTTATATTGCCAGTAAACAGACCAGTTGAGGGGTCCCTAATCAATCTTAATATTTTCTCTACTCTCCTGCCATATTGAGTGCCTGACCTTCTTGATTCAACGGCAGCCACCATACATAAAAAGATCTCCGGCAAAGAGCCCCCGAAAGGGGAGCCCGTCAGACATTGCACCTGCCGGTCTGACGAGGAGCTTCCCGATGATGAAGCATGACACCCTTTGGGTGTGTGAGGGCTCTAGCTTCTAAACTTTAATTGTTCACCCTAGAGTTAGGAACAGTGTACTTTTTGCATTGATTAATAGGAACATTAACCATTAAGTCCCAAAAATCAAGTCTATTTGTAACTCGGGATGCTGGCTGAGTCGGTTTGTTGAACCACCCCATGATCTGAAGGTCTCACTGTTGAATCCTGTTCAGGACCTCTGTCCTTCAAGTGTAAGTAAATTTAGCACAAAATTGGGTGCTATTAAGCACTTGGAAACAGGAACAGCATACGTCCCGCCATGCCTCTCATTCCTTTGAAATTGCAAAGTAAATAACTAATGTTCAGTACATAGTTCAATTTTACCATCAAACTGAACAAAACACAAGTGTTTTCTTGAGTCAGGTTAATTCTATCTCGACTTCAAGCATTGGTAAATAAAGTGTTTCTGGGTCAATGATCTACAATATTTAAAACAGATTTTACGGTATCTTCGATACTTCTGCATTAGAGTTTTGTCTTGCACTCGGATTAATCACGAGATGGGAATCAGCATTGCCATATTTGAACAATACTGAAGCGCTTCCCTCCAGAAAGACCATTTACTCACGATTCGAAAATACAGCATAAGCACTTAAATGAACACTACAAGGCATCACTTTTGAAAATCCGACTTGTTGCTTAACCTCTAACGCAAAATGCTTTAGAGGATGACGTATTGCGAAGATTTCTTTTTTCCCCAGACTGGCTGAACCTTAAAGCATTGTTAAACCTTACTTCCTGTGCTAACAGCTAGATTCAAGCAGATGTCTGATCTATGTGTGGGGAAACACTCATTTCAGACAATAAAAAAACAGGTTTCCTCTATCACCTCCTGCAAAACCTTGACTATTATGTGACAAGTAAGTCAGTGCGTGCTGCACACGTGGTTGCAAACGTATGTGTGATTACACTTACACACACAACAGATTCACACACAGCACACACTGCACATGCATACCAATATAAATATAGATGCAAACGGCCCCCCCAAAAAAAAAAAACAGTAAAAAGAAAACTAACAAAAATACCCAAACCAATTAAAGTATCGGTTGATTACAAGGTTGCTTAATTGATAAGCTGTCCCACTGCTCGGAGACGAGGTGTGTTATCTGACACCTGCGCCGAGGCTAGGAAGATCTTACTGAAAGGGAATCAATTATCTGGGAGTCCTGGAAAGGGCTCAGTGAAAAGAAACTGTCTGTCAGCATGGAGCTCGCCGTGCTGAAGCGGAAGGGAAAGAGCCCCCTAACCCTGAGCAGACAGCTACTCACAGGGAGCCCCACCCACTCCAGGTTAAAGTGGGAGGGGAGGAAGTGCTGGGACCAACGCGGAGCCTCGTTCTGGATCAAGAATTCCTGCTGGAACCAGGGTCCGGCTAGTTCCCGCGTAATTCCAGCACTGATGGTTTTTGTTCAACTTTATTTTGGAGGCGGTGCCGTGCGCACTCGCAAAAAAATAAATAAAAAAAACACTGACTTAAATCAAAAAAAATATTTTATAGCTATCACAAAGCACCCCTTGCCAATGGCAGTAACTTGTAGGAAAAGGTACTTACTTTGGGTGGATGTGCTCTTTGTGAAAGAGCAGAATGCTATAACACACAGTGAAGTTGGGTTATGTGGGCTAAACAAGTGTCCCAAGTTGTATGCTGTAGTGAGCAGAAGAAAAATGTGAATGATACAATAACAGACCAATGGATGAATGGGCAAGCCAAAAGCTCCTATAAATAAGAATGCCATATATTTGAATTGAGTAAAATCAAAAGGACTTTGTTAACCCGAGACCTACAATTTATAAGAATCACAAAATTCTAAAAAGATGACAAAATTGGCTACTACAAAGAATGTCTCTAACAACAGAAAATCAAGTAGGATTGCCCTGTTCCGTTACTTGCCCTCCAAGAGACAAAACCGTGGCTTATTTAAAAGACAGCCTTTGCTTTAGCTTTAATTGAAGAATAGTTGTGCTCCAAAGGCTCCACCCAAACAATTATCTTTTAAAGGAAAGAGGAAACCCCATTTTTAGCTGAACACTACACCTCTTTAAAAAGTGCAAAGAAATACAATGAGGACAATCAGTAAGGTTTTCACCCCTACCAATGATAGCCACATCTTGTTTCCCTAAATAGAACCCCTTTCAACTCATCTCTACTTTGCCACTTTGGATTGGTCTGAAAGGAGTTAGAATGGAATTCAATAAAAGGAATATGCCTACACACCCCCTGGGTGCATCAGTCTAAGCACAGTAAGAGATAAAACATGCATGCCAAATCTGAGGTCTATTGCAATGGGAAGGAAATGTTGAGCTTTTACTGCCTGTTGTGTTTCGATTTTCCCGTCCATTTGGTGTTACTGCCTCTGAGCTGAAAAGAACATTTTATGATTTCCACCAATTTAAACTCCAATGTATCTTCAAGCTGCAAAAAGATATTTCGGAATCAAAGGGGGGGGGGGGCATTGCAACCTAATTCAATATCTTGGTGAGGAACAGTTTAAAAGTTCATGTGTTTGAATGATTGGCTCCAGCCAAGGTTTCTGTCTCAATCCAGCACGGTGTTCCTCCGTTAACACCAAAGTCTGATTTCCAGAGCATGTTTCACTTCTTGGATAGCCTTCTACTTGGCTAAACATCCCGTCCTCAGCTGTGCACAGGGTGGTATCTAGCAAGTGGGTACTTTAGAGGAAGCACAAAAAGCAACCACTTTTGCAAATGTTACTAATGTGAAATCATTGGCCGGGCTGAGATGTACAATGCAACGTTCTTTGAAGTACTTCAACTGGTTTGCCTGAGTAATGAGGTCTTCCTTCGAGTTAAAAAAGAATTAGGCACAGAAATATTGCGTGAGTTAACATCAAATTATTTTATTTGGAATCCTAAACTTACCTAGCACGGAAATTCTTACAAATGCTTTCTCTGACAAAGTGAATTTGTGGCCAGTGTAAATCTGCACTTTACTCTAACTTTTTAAAGAAATGGATTTCTTGTTGTCAGTGAGAGGGAGGGCGATTTGAGCAGTGGAAAAGACAGCCGCAGGATGAGGCAGAGTGAACTTTGTAGAAGGGGTTTAGGGAGAAGGAAGTATTACTAGAAGCAATGGAATACCTGATGGTCATCAAAGAGGAGCAGGAACAAACTGGAAAGCAAAACAAGTTCTGCCCAAAATGCAAGGTGTTTTAAAGTTGCTCCAAACCAGTGAGAGTAGAAACAAAGTGTAACACACTCCAGTGGGGTAGGGTGTTCTCTCCGCCCCCCCCAAGAAAACCTTTAGAAACAAGCACTGGCAAAGGGCACAGGTTTCAGCTCTGGGACCCACTGACTTTTCCAATGCCTTTTGCTAATGCTTTAAAGCATCGGGAAAAAAGCATGTTTTGCTAATGCTGTGTGGCACTGGCCAAAAGCAAAAAAAAAAGTGAGCTGACGCATCCACATCATTTTGTAGCCACATTGATGCGTGATGATGTGTGCATCTATCACCACTTACGTGAGAGTCTATGATCAAATATTGGCCCAATTCTATTTTTATTTATCAATATAAGATGGATAAAAAAAACAAATTGGAGTGCACAAAAAGCACTTTTTTGTAATGCAAAAGGGCCAGCAGCAATTTGCCACTTCTCTGTCCCAAAAAAGTAAAAAAACAGTTATAATTGAGAGAGATGCACGGTGAGGTTTGGAGAAGCACATGAGGAAGAGAGAAACATACAGCGTGTAGGGACACACATTGGAGAGACTGAGCAGCACACGAGGAAGAGGGCAACACAGAGCACAAGGGTGAGTATTTGCCAGGGGGAGAAGGACACAAGGGAGACAGCTAGAAAACAGATGCATTTTGATGGACTGCTTAACCAAAAAGAAAAAAGTAGTTCACTAGAAGTGAGTAGTGAAATAATACAAGTCAGACATTCAAAAGGATGGTAAGGAGGCAATACTTCAAAGGACAATGGAAGTCATTCAATAAGAAGCAAGCAAATAAGTGTGACAATAAAGCCAACCGATGCCAAGTAATGTTGGGAGCTCCTGTGGTAGTCCACTTGACTGCCTGTGATCACGAGCCTTCATTCTCTAATCTGGGATTGGCTGAATTGTTCGATATTGCGAGATGTTAAATCTGGTTGCCAGGCCATGCTGCAAATGGGAAGCAGCTGGCCACCAGACAGTATTTTAAAACCTGCCGCGGAGCGATTTTGAACTTGCTTTGGCCTGTGAGAAGAAAGGAAGAGCCAAATTAAAAAAGAACAATCTTAAACCAGTCGCTTTTGGGGAAACTGCTGAGCCTTCTCCTGAAGATACAGTCACAATGGACTCTACTCAGGAGCGGATAGAAGCTGCAGTGGAGGCAGCTTTTCCTGAGAGAGTCAGTCCTAGTCCTGCTAAGCTTCCAAGACGTTTCACTCCTTCACAGTATTTGGGTGGTGACGACAAGGAGGGAGAGTCTGTGGACGCACTGTCTATGCTCTGGAGCTTTCTGAAGTGCGGCACCACCGGAGACAATCTAACTATGACTGTAAATTACAATTCCCCGGAGGAGTTTTCCAGTCAATATCAGAGAAAGGAACCTGGCAGCCTTCCTCTTCATTCCTTTGTTACGGTTTTGTCACATGACAGAAGTAATGTCGACAGGCAGACGTTTCCAAGGTTCCGAGCTAGGTGCTTACTTCTGCTTAATTTTGCTGAAGGGTTTCCACTAGTAGTAAAGGTGGATTCACTAATGGTGGGATTATCCTCTCAAGGATAATTTCAAATGAAACAACTCCCACGGATTCGGTGATTAAGTAAGTGTAATCAGCAATTAAAAGTTTGTATGCAGCATCTAATTTGACCATTCGGGCTAGTGAGTATTCTAACTATGCTATTTAATCCCTGTTGAAGGACTACCACAACCTGGTAGATCACATTTACCTGGGAATAGACTTTGCTGATACACTTTCAATCATAGAGCAGCAAGTGAGATTCGTTGCAGATGTTTTATTTTTAATGTAACTATCATTGCTCACCTCTCCCTCATTGAATGTGCACAGATTTTGACCCAAATGCATTTAATTTTAGTTTTTGCGTAATTAGTTGTATTTATGAGCATTCATATTATCGGTTGTGCAGAATTGTGAATATATGCTCATCGTTAAAACACAGATCTGTTAGTACAAGGAGCATCACTTGATTCAAGGTTCTTTTGAAATGTATAGCAAAATATGTTCTTACTGTAACAATAGGTTTACATCTTGATGCTATCTTAGATTCATTGCTCTGTATTATTTGGGTATGTAGGGAGATGGTCCGGAAAATGTCTTATAAACATAATTTTATTCTTGGTAATCAAACATGAACAGAGGCAGCATGACCCATTAATCTGTGGCTGTAACACTACAATGCTCCACAGATACAGGCCGAGAGGCTCCATAATATTCTATTTCCATCTTCCAGAACCCCTTTGCAATGCACACTCTACTACTAGGCATAATACGCACCATGTTACCAGAAAGCTGCTCACGTTATTGAAAGAATGCACAAGCTAGCGGAGGGATGCAAAAATTAGCAGAAGAATGGCATGACAACTAACAATTATTTTAGTTTATCCAAATTCAGAGAAGAGAGCAGGATTCTAGTAAGTTCTATATTCTCTTTCTGCTTCGTAGGTGAGTTTTGGAGGGTTCCAAACTGTGTTAGCCTTGCAACAACTATTAAAAGGCAGGCACGTATGCTCGTGGATAGCAGCCCTTACTTCTTTTTCTTCTGGGCAAAGTCAGCTGGTTTGTGTTCTTTGATGAGACTCAGTTCTGGCTCAGAGCCAGTTTCCTTCCTGATCATTTTTGCCAGCCTGATTAAGTGTGCAGCAGGACAGCCTTATTTTTAATCACGCCAACCTCATTTGACTCCGCACAAGTCAAGGTCCTGGTCAAGAGGAAGGGAGCGGTCACGGAGTCCTCCATCATCGTCGTCCCACTCCAAGTCCTTGGGGAGATTGGGTAAGTCAAGGCACAAAGAGAAGAGTAAGAAGTTGAAGCGTTCTTCAAGCTCTCCTCGTCCTTCAGCTTACAAGATGAGGGAGCGTTGGCACTCTAGGCCTTGTTCCGAGAAACCAGCACCTAGGCCAACCCCACGCCTCCCCGTTGGGAGCAACCCCTGCCCAGTGCTGAGACTTTTACGAGGTCACGAGATTCACTTTTGGGCAGTCCAACTCTACTGAAGTGTCTTCGGGCCTCGCAGAAGCAGAAGGGGCCCCTTTGGATTCCACACTGGTGGCTTCGGCCTTGGTGCTGAGGGGCAACCATGGATCCAGTCCTAGATCAAGACTGGCGTCGCCTGTACCAGCCTGACCTTCCCCGACACCATCTGCACCCGCGGGCAGTGACATCCCCATTCTCATTGCCGACCCAACATGCACAGCATGGAGCCTGATGGGCATTGTACAATGCTGACAGGAGCCTGGCCTCCTTATTTGGATCTTGAGCCCCTCTTATGGTCTAGGTTACAGTGAGGAATGGGAGTGGTTGCTGGACCCTTCAGAATAACAGCTCCAAGACCCTATGGACTGGGGTGAAGACTTGGGTAAGGCCAGTGGACTGGATACTCTCCAGACACTGGCATACTTTCTCCTCCTACTGTGGCTATGGTGGAGGGCGCTTCTTATTCAGTGGTGATGAGAAGAGCAGCTGAGATCTTGGACCTTGAGTTTCCATCGGTGACAGTCAGGACTAACCTCCTGACGGAGGTGGTTCAGCCTGGAGTTTCCTCCTCAGATCCCATGCTCCCCTTTAATGGAGCCCTAACAGATGTCCTACTGGGTACCTGGTTCAAAACCAAGCACAGGGACTACAGTGAACAAGACAACTGCTCGCTGCCATCGCCCCACTCCGGGGGACCCAAGATTTCTGATGCAACACCCCACCACTGAGAGCTTGCTCATCCAAGCACCCCCTCCCCAGGGTGGGCTCCCTTACACCCCCCCAGATAGCAAATCCAAAAGGTTGGATACACTTTGTAAGAAGATTTTTCCTTCCTCCAGCCTAGCATTGCAGTCTGTGAACACTACATGCCTTTTAGGCCATTAGTCCCACTCTGTGGGATACGTGTGCACAAATGCTCCCACAGGTCTAGGAGGGGGCCTGGGCTGTACTCTCTCAGACAGTCGACGATGGGAGAGATGCAGCAAAGTTCACCATCCTTTGTAGACTGAACACGACAGACTTGCTAGGCAGACCGGTCTCATCAACAGTGGCCCTGTGGCGCCACACCTGGTTGAGGACATCTGGCTTTTTGGGGGATGTCCAGCCTGCTTTGATGGACATGCCTTTTGATGGCACTAGTCTCTTCGGGAGACAAGGCAGACTCTGCGCTCGAGCGCCTCAAGGGTTTTTGTGCTAAAGTCGGGTTCTTGTGCTAATGTCAGGTCCTTGGGCCTCGCAGCGGCCCGTTGTCCCCTTCAGTCTGCCGTTCATGGCTACCGCCTCCATTCCTGGCCTGCCACCATGACGCACATGCTGCCCAGCCTCTGCGTGGCCGAGGGCATGGAATCCATTGACCTTGAGGAGCAGGGAGTCAGCGGTCTGGCCCCTCTAGTGTTCACCAAGGTGAAGACTGTTGTCGCAGCTCATCTGCACAGTCTAAGGGTTTCATTCTTCCCTTATCTCGAAGACTGGCTGTTAAAGGTGGCTTGCCGCAGGCTGTCGTCTCCCACCTCCAGACTATGGCAGGCCTCCTGCATGCGCTGGGGTTCACTATAAATATTTTGAAGTCACACCTGACTCCCTCTCAGATGCTCCCTTTCATCGGAGCTGTTGTAGACACAGTGCAGTTTTGGGCTTATCCTCCCGAGCAGCAAGTCCAGGATATTCAGGCTATGATACAGATGTTTCAACCTCTATCCTGGATCTCGTGAGAAAGACTCTGAGGCTCCTGGCCCTCATGGCCACTTGCATCCTGCTGGTGACACACGCCAAATGACATATGCGGGCTCTGCAGTGGGCCCTGAAGTTCCAATGGGCGCAGCATCAGGGAATCTCTCGGACAAGGTCTAGTTCTCAGAGGGAACTGCGCAAGAACTGCACTGGTGGTTAACTAACCGCGACTGGGTCAGAGGCAGATCCCTCTTCCCTCCCCAACCAGTTCTGACAGTAGTGACACACATGTCACTCCTGGAATGGGGCGGCCATTTGGGAGAAGTGGAGATCGGAGGCATCTGGTCTCTGGCATAGTCCTGGTGAAGCTCTGTGCGATCCGTCTAGTAATGAAGGCATTTCTTCCCTCTGTCGAGGGGACGATGGTGCAGGTGTTCAAAGACAACACCACCATCATGTTGTACTGCAACAAGCATGGCAGGGTGAGGTCGTGCACCCTTTGTCAGGCGGCTCCGCGCCTCTGGACGTGGCTGGAGCAGCAGGTTCAACATCTGGCAGGCTCTCTGAATGCCATCACAGGCAAACTCAGTCAGCAGTGGGGAGAGCCTTGGTTAGATCTGATCACCTCCTCAGAGAACACACAATGTCAGCAGTTTCGTGCACTGGAGTTTCCAAGGCGGCAATTGTTCTGAGACACTTTTTGTCTTGAGTGGAACTCAGGCCTCCGGTGCGCCGTACCACCCATACCACTTCTCCCCATTGTTCTCAAGAAGATCAGGGACGACCAGCCCAAGTAATCCTTGAGGCTCTGGACAGGGCATGGACAGTCTGGTATTCCGAGCTGTTGAGCATGCCCATCAATCCTCTGATCAGACTGTTGCTTCAAGAGGATCTTCTGTTACAGCTGCAGGGGAGGGTTCTGCATGTGAACCTGTCCACTCTCCGTCATCTTGCGTGGAGATTGAGCAGTGACAGTTGACATCTTTTGGCAGCCAGCACCCCTCCACCAAAATGGTATACGCCTGTTGTTGGAAAAAAATGTGCCATGGTTCACAGACAAGTCTGCTGACCTCCCCTACTGCCCCTCTCTCTGAGGTCCTATTGCCTATACTTTCTCTGGCCCAGCATGGCTCTGCTTTGGACACTCTCAATAGTTATTTGTCTGAAATGTCTGCTTTTTTGAGGTTGCTTTATCAACCTTCTTTGTTTAAGTCCCCTATTGTACATAGGTTCCTTAAAGGTCTTACACATATATTTCCTTCATCACCATTCATTATGCCCCAATGTGATCTGAATTTGGTTTTTGCATTTCTGATGTGCACTCCTTTCAAACTTTCCCACAAATGTCCTGTCAGACTTCTTACTTTGAAAACAGCCTTCCATGTGGCCATTGCATCTGGCCACAGAGTGAGTGAGCTGCGGGCGTTGTAATCTAAGCCGCCCTACCTTTCTATCTATCCTGACAAAGTGGTGCTTTGCACCAGGGTTTCTTTTCTACCTGTCCGCTGCCTGGGGGAAATTCAAAGGTAAGGATTCTCAAACTAGAAGTCTCTATCAGATCTTAGAAATACTCATCTTGTTTGAGGAGTCACATCACTCTCTTCTTGTTGGCAAGGATGAAATTAGTATGCTGTAGGGAGAGAGGCTGCCAGACAGAACACCTGTGGAATGAATCCCCTCTAGCATTTTCTATCAAAAAACTTTTTTAAGTCTGGTAGATGAATCTAAAGGTCCAGCTTTCATGGAGCCAACAACACTCAAAAACACTTTTTGGCTCACTTTAGCTCTTCTTCTAATCATTCCATAGCTTTGCCTCCCCACTGGTTTGCCTCATCTAACACCAGTGTAAAGAGAAGTGCCCACTGATGTGGTTGGAAGTTGGGTCAAGGGAAGAAGAGGTAAAGGTAGCAATTGCAGTCATGAGTCAGACAAAAACAAGGTTTGAATCACCACAGGTGATGCATCTACGGCATAATAAAGCATCTATACGCTGCTCTGACTATTCAGCTCATCCACTGCTGCCAATTCAGTATCTGCTGAATAAGGCTATAGTAGTCTGTGTAAGGGTAAGGGGTGCGCCAGCCAGACAGGAGTAGGTTGTATTCCTCCACAGCCAGCAAATTAGGATTTATGGACAAGTACACTTTCCTTAAAAGGATTAAAAAAAACAAGCAGTGTTTGCACTGGTCTATCAAAACTAAGTTCCCAGCTTGAATTAGAAATGAAATACTCTGCTTTGCTGTGAAGTAAGTCACCTTTTATGGCTTTCATCCATCCTCAACCTTCTACTTTTCTCTGCATGTTTATTTCCTACGTGTTGAAGAACTGTAATCTAGTCCAGCGTTCCAGCCTTCTTTTGAGCCTGCTCAGGGAATCTAGACTTGAAAGTGAGCAGTTATCTCTCCTTTCCTTTGGCTCTCTGTGTTCAGGTTCACAGAATGAAAGGACAATGGACTCCAGAAGCCAGCAGCAGCCCAAGATCACACTATGGGTGAACCAAAAATTGGGACTGAATTCATTCTGAGTCCCCCTCCTTAAGAGCCCCCTCCTTTTCATAAGGGAAAGTTTGTATTGGAAATGGGTCTTTTCCAGATTGATGCATCAAATCTAACCCTTATGTGGAATGCTGGTCCTGTTGTAGATCACTCAAAATGTCCCCCCTGTAACCCATTCATTTTGGTGCCTATTAAATTTGCTTTCCTTCTGAAGGTGGACTCAGCTCGGCCTATCTCTGCACGTCCTATCTCAACAACTCTCTGCTTTTTTTGAGTCCTGCAGCTGTCAATGTTTATGGCTGAACTGTGTGGTCTTCTACACATTTATACTGTGGCTCTTCACTGAAAAGCACTATAACAGATTTTGAATACTTCCTTTGAGACTGCAAAAATTCTGTGACTTCATTAAATCTCACATATGCTGTTCGCTCAAAGTCATTGAAAAGGCAGCCACAATCCCATTACAGCTACATTTAGAACAGGGCCTGAAACCTGGAGATGGGCAATCACACGCCTGGGACTGCCCATCTGAATGTCCAAATGACCCTTCCAAGAATCACAGCAGGTAACCATGCCAATCCCGTTGATTTCTCTATTGTTCTGACCACCCTCAACTACAATACCCTATTGTTTAGACTGTTAGAAGCTTTGGGGATGTTGGAGCATAGGAGCAAATGGTTCACCTCATTTTATCTTAATGACCAATGAGATGAAAAATTGAAGAAACAAAATTACTACCACAACTATTGCTGTATGGAGTACTGCACACGGTGTGGCTTTCACCACACCTTTTCTATGTATATATTCAGCCATTTGAATATGTTCAGCCATTGCATGACAGGCCGCAAAGTCAGTTTCATAATTATGTGGACGACAAGCACATCATCTTGCCATTAATTAAAGATTTCTCTGAGGATCAAATGGTAACCAAAGTTTTCCAGTTTTAACAGAATGGATGGGTGTGCACTGATTTGAGTCTTAAATCATAAATCAGTGATAATCAACGAAAACAGTAATACAATCAGGGACAAGCAATAGGCACCAAGTGTGGCCTTTGATTTGCATGTATCAAAGGTTAGCTAAAGCAATGCCGTGGGAGTAGCATCCAACCTTCACTTACAATTGCTCCACAGAGCCAGACAGCTTCCCGTGAGGAAAACAGAGGCAGACTCCCCTGTTTTTTTGTGGGGGTCTGCCCTAACTGTCTCCTTTGGCACTACAAAATTTGTCAGAGCTTCATGGAAAACAGAAATAAGCAGTTATTGCAGTAAAATAAATCCCACTCGAACAGGGGAAAGCAATGAACCCATATATAGCCACTGTAAAACTGAAAACTCCTACAATTGCTGATAAACCTATGTGTGGGAAGACCCAATACTAACTAAAATCAAATTCATTTTGCACCAAACTAACAGGTCTCTGCCCTGCAGTGGAAAACAGATCCTTGATTATGCGAATATCAATTACGTTCATGCAGAGGGAGAGCAGTTTCCTGCACAATGGTAGAACTACCTGAACAAATACGGCTCACGAACCAACATGTTTGTGCACTACACAAATAAAGAAGAAACCAGTTGGATCTCATTAATGGTGACCTGGAAACAATTGCAGTTAAAGGTGTCAGGTTTGTCAACTGCCATAGAGTTGAGATTGGACATCATATGATACTGCAATTTTCCTGGGATGAAGAGGGTCAAGATGTCCTCCTTTACCAGCAGAGGAGCTAAAATTGTCTTGATAGGTATTGTGGAGAATGCGTTCCATCAATGGGACATTAGCCATGAACCACCATTTCTTCTGTGTAAAAATCTAATTCAATAGGGATGCTTGTAGAATAGTATTTTTTCTACATGAATTGCTTAGCAAAAATGACAGAAAAATAATACAAAAGGGTGGTGTGGGAAGATCAGGAGACGTAGCAAGAATGTTGTGTAGCAACGTTTGCAAGGGCAGAAGTGGTGCAAGTTCGCTGCATCCTACTCAATGCAGTCGACAGATAGCAATTACATGCAAGAGAAAACAGTATGCACTGTTTTGTAACACATGGTAGACACAGTGCTTAAAATCATCCCATTCATAATACATTTTGGGATTAGAAGGATTTACATGACAATACTACATTATTAATTAATATATCCATTCTGAGCACTGTTGTGTGAAGAAAAATGAGAGGTGAAAGTTCTCTAGCTGCCATACAGGTATTGATGAAGCCTAGATGGTGCTGTGCAGCTGTACCCACAAGATCATGGTCAGGCACTGGCACTCTATCCCTGCCCACTTGCCCTTTTCCCATGCCAAAAGCGTGGTGTTTTGACTAGTTTTCTTCAGATGCTAGTTGTGAACAATTGCAGTTTTCTTAATGAGACAACTTAATCTGCATTGTCTGCTTTGTGTGGGTAGGTCTGGAACCCAGAAGTGAACCTTGGATAGATATGCTGGTTGGTCGGCTGTTGTAGTGCTACCAGTGGAATTGGCCACTGGAAACCAGCACACAGATTCAACACACGTGTGGTTCAAGGGAACCCACTAAATGAGGATCCATCCACGAGTTAACAAATGCCTTGCTCAAAGCATAGTTATATCTGCTTTTTCCTCATATTTGGTCAGTAATATTACATTAAACATTTTGTAATTACTAAATAACATGTGAATCATACGTAGGACCCTGAGCCTGCGGTAGTCCAAGAAGCACAGGTGGCTTATTTATTTGTAAAACAAGAAGGAAGTTGATAAGGCTATTGAACCCTGATGCAGAGGTATACCCTTTGTCAGAGAGATGCCTAACTGGAATAATAAATTACCAAGCAGGTCCCAACAGCCCTTTTGCTAAGAGGCAAACTAAAGAGATCGCATTTAGATTTAATAACTTTCACGAACCCAATAAAGCACCTATATGCCACATACCAAACTACTAAATATCTCTGAACATTACTTTTCCCCAACACATTCAAACACAAATTGTTCAACACATTAGCCAGAGTATTTTACATGCATTCAAGCTAGCAAACATTTTCCGAATTACTGTATTTTGGAGTATTTATAGAAAGAGAGAGACTGGTGCTGTTCGGGTGCACCAGTTTTCCTCTCCAGCAACCTGATGTAATAGAAGGAGCAGTTTTGGAGGAACCCTGCTAAGAGCACTACAGTTCATGTAATCATTAGGAAAATCCAAACATTCTTCTGTTGCTGTTTTTTCACTCTTGTTAGCTTCAATTTAGAAATTCAGTCCATTTGATTTCATTCCAATCAATAAGGTTTGACAGTCATTACAGTGAAAATCGCTTTCTCAACCTTGAAAAGGTATTAGCAGTATCCCAATTGATATCTGCAAATCTCAAATTGTGGAATGGAATCAAATGCAAATGAATTGAAATTCAACACTAACATAAGTTATGCCATGGAGCTGACTATTACCATGACCAAAACAGGACATCCCACCATAAAGTACTACACACTAAAATCCAACAGAACGATTAATCAGAACTAATATAAATCCAATAGCGCCAAGATACACCATGAGGTTGGCTACTGTGGAACCCAACAGCACCTGCTTCTAGAAAATGAAACACACATATCCATTCACTGTGCAATGGGCACGTCCACCCCTAGCAGATGCACAATCAATTGCTAAAGCCTCTGCCTTCAGACACCAAAGTCATACAGATGGTTCAATGAACTACCTCTTCAAAGAGAAATGGACCAGAAGTCTATAACTTTAACAATTCGCACCCAAATGCCTGAAAGCACTATGTGGCCAAGTTGATGGCAGAACAGGTGGTTGTACATGTCACTAATATAAGACATGCATGCTCTGATCTAGTGGAAGGGCATCCACCAGAGTCTATCTCTGACAATCCAGAGGTGAAGTAGTAATGTTTGGAGTTACATCTTGCTGCAAACAAGTCCACTGACACAGTTCCCTATTCTTTGAAGGTGTAGCGACTGTTTTTGCCGGTGAATGCCAGGTTATTAAATGTTTTGAAACTGGTGCTGTGCTCACAGAATTATCCCATTCAGAACTCCTCTGTACCACAGTGAACAAGCCAGGGACAGGTTATGAAATATGTGATTGTGTAACTGTCCATTGTGCCTGTACTATAGGCAGAAAAGAGGTGAGTGCAAGTCTGGGCATTAAAAGATCTAGCTGGATGTTGTGCAATGGGATAGTTTAGGCTGCAAGAAGCAAGGCATCGGAGATCACTGTCACATTTGATGTGGGTTCCTTGATGGCAATTTTCCCGAAGGGAAGCCCTTCCTAGACAAACAGGACTCGAGAGAGATTCCATTAAACAAATGTTAAGTCCTCTCTCTGTCCTTTGATCTGACTGCAGTGGCTGTTCAGAAACTGATTGAGTGTGCTCATACCAGAAGATCCAAAATAGGTCCTTAAAAATGCAAACATACATGAGAGACCTGGACAGGCTCGAAAGTCCTCATTATTATTCATGATGGGTTATGGAAGATGCCAATTGCTGCTGCACACAAGGAGTCACTTTTTGGATATGTTTTAACTTAAAATATTCTTGCTTTCAAAACCACACCTGCAAACATAATGCAGTGTGCAGATGGTGCAACTGGTTTTCTTGGTTGATCAATTAATGTTAGTAAGACAAACCTTGTGCAATACATTGTCGTCATTTTAGAAAAAAATCTTGTCAGCACAAAAAGCGATGAATGGAAATATATGAACCAATAAGAAACACTGGTATTTAACTCTGGGTGCTTACAAACATGTACGGATGAAAAAAAATATCTTACAGTCAAAAGCCATCTGCCCCCTGGTTTTCTTCTGCCCTTCAATCTATGAACAAACATGTTGTAGACAGGGGAAAGCTTGGAGACAAGACTACAATTATATAGGCAAAAGCAGATAGAGGGGTGCAATCTGTGAATATAAAAAGAACTAGTAATGGCTGAAAAAAACAAATTTTACTACGAGAAAATTAAATTGGCCTCTAATTCCTCAAAAGAATGTTTTGAAATAGTTAAATCTCTTTCAAGTGCCAGCCCTCCTTCCAGTCCCTACCCCTTGACAGGCGTTCTGTGACAAACTAGTTGAATTTTGTAAAAATAAAGTGGAGTCAGTTTATAGGGAGTTCGATTCCTTCTGTACCTCATCTGATTCGAGTGTAAAACCCTTGTTTACTGATTAAACAAAAAATCGGAACAATGTAATTTTCCCCTTCTAACTGTTCATCAACTGATCGTTTTAATCAAGCACATTAAATCAGGAGTCACCTCGAATGCTTGGCCACGTAAGTTAGTACAAAATCTGGCAGACAGTGTTGCCCTAGCCCACACAATTTTGAATACAAATTGCATTAGAGCAGGCATCTCTCCACCGGAATGCAAGAATGCGTCCATACCGCCTTCACTAAAAACAAAAACTAAAAAAACTTAATTCGACCCTATGGAGGTAAGAACTTCCGCCCAATATCAAGACTTCCGTATGCAGCCAAGTTATTTGAAAATCATCTTAATACCTGTTTGTCAGACTATCTAGAAAATAATTATCTCCTACAAGACATACACGATGGCTTTGGAGCAGGCTATAGTACCTAGACATCGTTGATGGCTGTCTCAGAAGAGATTAGATCTAATAAAGATGCCAGCGGGAGAGCTGCAGTGGTCCTTTTGGCCCTTTCCGCAGCTTTCGATATGGTGAGCCTTATCATACTGTTAGATCGTTTTTCTGATATTGGTATCTCTGTTCTGACGCACAATCTCTTCTCTTCTTTTTGAGGGCGAGCGATGAGACAAGAGGCACTAGGTGAACTTAATTCTAGATCCTTCTCCCTTCCCTGTGGCATCCCTCAGGGGTCTTCGGTCAGTCCTACGCTTTTTAACATGTACGTAGCCCCTTTGGCTGAGCTGATTCACTCCTTTGGGTTTGCCACAGTTGCATATGCTGATGACACAGATTATGGCCTGTGTTGCAGGCAACCTGTAAGAAGATGTTGACAGATTTAACAAGTGTATTAGCTCAACTGTATGACTGCTAATTGTCTGAAGATAAACTCAGACAAAACAGAGGTTCTTATTTTTGGGAAGGAAAAGTGTTTTTGGGGCGACTCATGGTGACCAAGGACTCTTGGTTCCTTCTCTGAGCCTATTTCTAAGGTACGAAATCTCAGAGTGGTCTTTGACTCTGATCTATCTTTCAGGGAACAGATAAACTGACCTCTTCCTGTTTTTTTTACGTTGAAACCCTTGAGGAAAGTGTTGCCTTTCATTCCTTTCCAGCTGCAAAAAACAGTAGTCATCACCCTGGTTCTATCAAAGATCAACTACTGTAACGTCCTTTATATGGGTGCCACATAGTGTGCATTGAAAAAGCTCCAGACATTGCAGAATGCAGCTGCCCACCTTCTTAACCTCATTAGTGCAGGCGTCGGCCACTGGCTGACGCCCACACTACTTCCCTGGTGCGGGTCAGGACCAGTGGCCGACACCAGGGAGAGGGTTAAAAAATATCCTGGGAGACACGGAAGATCTTCCCTGTCTCCCCCCGCCCCCGCACCCACCCCTTTACTGTTTGTTTTCTCCATCGGAGCAGGAGGGAGTTTGGAAGGACTCTCCCCTTTCAAACGAGGCCTTCCTGAACAGGTTTCCTGGCCTTCGATCACCACGCATCTGCGATCGAGGGGCAGAAAACCCCCCACTAGACACCAGGAATTTCACTTGGGGGGGGTCAGCCCCCACGGAAAACGGGCCTCCCACCCGCCCCCCGGCAGCATAATTTAAAAAAACAAAATTAGGTTTACCCCTGGGGGCGCGCTATCGCGTCCCCCAGGGGTTAAAAATTAAAATTAAAAAAAAGGAAATTAACTGGGTGTATAGTTTCCCTGGGGGCCACTATGGCTCCCAAGGAAACCATACAGCTAAAAAAAAATATACAGATCTATATATACAGATCTATATATATATATATATATAGATTGATATATATAGATAGATATAGATATATATATAAAGAAAAGAAATGCCGAAGCCCGACAGTTGAAACATCTCACGTTCTTTATTTTCAATATCAATTAGCAGCATGCGGAGACTCCTGATGCGTTTCGGCTTCCACAATGCAGCCTTGATCACAGGTGAGTCGGTTCACAATACGTAATAAGAACTTCCTTTTAAATTCAGGCTAGCACGTGACTGTAGTACTTGACAAGTGTCCTTAAAAGACCATAATGCACCAATCACAGTGTATTTTCATGATAAAGCTAAAATAGCGCCTCAACATTATAAATGACAAATGTGTTTGGACGCTATTTTAGCTTCATCATGAAAATCCTTTTTTTTATTTATATGTTTCAGGGGGATCTTCGCCCCCTGCTGGGTTGGGGGCTCCTAGGATGGAGTGCTGTTGGGGATATATATATATATATATATATATATATATATATATATATATAAAATGTCACTTACCCAGTGTACATCTGTTCGTGGCATGAGACGCTGCAGATTCACATGCTGTGCATATCCCGCCATCTAGTGTTGGGCTCGGAGTGTTACAAGTTGTTTTTCTTCGAAGAAGTCTTTTCGAGTCACGAGATCGAGGGACTCCTCCCCTTTCGGCTCCATTGCGCATGGGCGTCGACTCCATCTTAGATTGTTTTCCCCGCAGAGGGTGAGGTAGGAGTTGTGTATATAGTAATAGTGCCCATGCAATGGAGTAAGTATGTATGTACATAATGTGATTAAAAGTGTTATATTTACAAGTTTACAAATGTACAAGTGTATTTTTATCAACTTATAACGCCTACAGGCTCCCGGGGAGGTGGGAGGGCGCATGTGAATCTGCAGCGTCTCATGCCACGAACAGATGTACAGTGGGTAAGTGACATTTTTCGTTCGATGGCATGTGTAGCTGCAGATACACATGCTGTGCATAGACTAGTAAGCAGTTATCTCCCCAAAAGCGGTGGTTTAGCCTGTAGGAGTTGAAGTTGTTTGAAATAATGTTCGTAATACTGCCTGTCCTACTGTGGCTTGTTGTGTTGTTAACACATCCACACAGTAATGTTTAGTGAATGTATGAGGCGTAGACCATGTGGCTGCCTTACAGATTTCTGTCATTGGTATATTTCCTAGAAAGGCCATGGTAGCACCTTTCTTTCTAGTTGAGTATGCCTTTGGTGTAATAGGCAGTTCTCTGTTTGCTTTAACATAACAGGTTTGAATACATTTAACTATCCATCTGGCAATGCCTTGTTTGGATATTGGATTCCCTGCATGAGGTTTTTGGAAAGCTACAAACAATTGTTTTGTTTTGCGAATTTGTTTTGTTCTATCAATGTAATACATTAGTGCTCTTTTAATGTCTAATGTATGTAATGTTCTTTCAGCTACAGAGTCTGGTTCTTGATAGAACACTGGGAGTTCTACCGTTTGATTTAAGTGGAACAGTGATATAACTTTTGGCAAAAATTTTGGATTTGTGCGTAGAACCACTTTATGTTTGTGTATTTGTATGAAGTTTAAGTTTTAAGGATTTATAAAGCGCATAGTTACCCTAAGGCATCCCAGCGCTAACATAACATGACTAATGGCAGCGACAAGAAAAATCCCGAAAGTTACCTACAGAAAAGGATAGTCTTGAGTTTTTTCCTAAAAAGCTGCTCTGAGGATTCGTGACGAAGTTCATAGGGAAGATCGTTCCAAAGGCGGGCAGCCTTGGTAGAGAAGGAATTGGCTCCCCAAGTTCTCTTAAACCGAAAGATGTTAACATGTCGGAAGGATGAAGACCTCAGACTTCGGGAGGGGGCATAGATATGGATCCGTTTTCTAAAGAACATCGGACCCTTATCATGGACGGCTCTGTGAACAATACACAGGGATTTAAAGTGGGTGCACTGCTTGATGGGGAGCCAGTGAAGTGTTGAAAGGGCCAGCTTTGCAGATAGATGTCTGGGAAGATCAGTAAGAAGCCTGGCCGCTGCATTCTGAACTGTCTGCAGCTTCTTTATCACATAGGCCGGGGAACTGAGAAACAGAGAGTTCCCATAGTCCAGGCGGGAGAGAATCAGAGTTTGAACGAGGATTCTTCTGGCCGTAGAGGGTAGAAGGTTGAAAACCTTCCTAAGGACTCTTAAAATACCAAAACATGTAGAGGAGACTTTTTTTGCTTGAAACTCCATAGTCAAGCGGGAATCCAGCCAAAAACCAAGGCTTTTTACCTGAGCCTTGGGTGGAGGAAAGTTGTTAAAAGCCTCGGAGTGCAGTGAGAGGGGGGAGGCTGGAGAGCCATTGCCCAACACAATGACTTATGATTTTCCATCATTAAATTTAAGCTTAGATTGAATCATCCAGTCTCCAATATCTTCCATACAGCAAGAAAGATTGGCCGCGGATGAATCCCCATGAAGGGTTCTTGTATGGTAAAGGCTTGTATTTCACTAACTCTTCTGAGAGATGTGATAGCTATTAGGAAGGCTACTTTCCAGGTTAAGTATTGTATCTCACAAGAGTGCATGGGTTCAAATGGTGGACCCATGAGTCGTGTTAATACAATATTGAGGTTCCACGAAGGAACTGGTGGTGTTCTTGGTGGAATGAGCCTTTTTAGACCCTCCATAAATGCTTTTATGACTGGGATTCTAAATAGTGAAGTTGGATGTGTAATTTGCAGATAGGCAGAAATTGCTGTGAGATGTATTTTAATGGATGAAAAAGCTAACTTAGACTTTTGTAAGTGTAGTAAGTAGCTTACAATGTTTTTCGCGGACGTGTGTAATGGTTGAATTTGATTATTATGACAGTAATAAACAAATCGTTTCCATTTATTTGCGTAGCAATGTCTTGTAGTAGGTTTTCTAGCCTGTTTGATGACCTCCATACATTCTTGTGTAAGGTCTAGATGTCCGAATTTTAAGACTTCAGGAGCCAGATTGCTAGATTGAGCGATGCTGGATTCGGGTGTCTGACCTGTTGTTTGTGTTGAGTTAACAGATCTGGTCTGTTTGGTAGTTTGATATGAGGCACTACTGACAGGTCTAGTAGTGTTGTGTACCAAGGTTGTCATGCCCAAGTTGGTGCTATTAGTATTAGTTTGAGTTTGTTTTGACTCAATTTGTTTACTCAATACGGAAGGAGTGGGAGAGGGGGAAAAGCGTAAGCAAATATCCCTGACCAACTCATCCATAACGCATTGCCCTTGGAGTGAGGCTGTGGGTACCTGGGTGCGAAGTTTTGGCATTTTGCGTTTTCTTTTGTTGCGAATAGGTCTATTTGCGGTGTCCCCCAGTTTTGGAAGTAGGTTTGTAGTATCTGGGGATGAATTTCCCATTCGTGGATTTGTTGGTGATCTCGACTGAGATTGTCGGCTAACTGGTTTTGAATTCCTGGTATGTATTGCGCTATTAGGCAAATGTGATTGTGAATCGCCCAATGCCAAATCTTCTGTGCTAAGAGACACAACTGTGCTGAGTGTGTGCCTCCCTGTTTGTTTAGGTAATACATTGTTGTCATGTTGTCTGTTTTGACAAGAATGTGTTTGTGGGCTATTAGTGGTTGAAATGCTTTTAATGCTAGAAACACTGCTAGTAGTTCTAGTCGATTTATATGAAGTTGTTTTTGCGGAGTGTCCCATTGTCCCTGGATGCTGTGTTGGTTGAGGTGTGCTCCCCACCCTAGCATGGAAGCATCTGTTGGGATCACTTATTGAGGCACTGGGTCTTGGAAGGGCCGCCCTTGGTTTAAATTTATAGGATTCCACCATTGAAGCGAGTTGTGTGTTTGGCGGTCTATCAACACTAGATCCTGAAGTTGACCCTGGGCTTGTGTCCATTGTGTCGCTAGGCACTGTTGTAAGGGCCACATGTGTAATCTTGCGTTTGGGACAATGGCTATGCATGAAGACATCATGCCTAGAAGTTTCATCACTAATTTTACTTGATATTGGTGGTTTGGGTGCATGCCTTGTATCACATTTTGGAATGCTTGTACCCTTTGTGGACTTGGAGTGGCAATCCCTTTTTTTGTGTTGATTGTCGCTCCTAAGTTTTGTTGTATTTGACACGGTTGTAAGTTTGATTTTAGGTAGTTTATTGAGAACCCTATTTTGTGAAGGGTTTCTATGACGTAATTTGTGTGTTGAAGACACTGTTTCTGAGTGTTGGTTTTTATTAACCAATCGTCTAGATATGGGAATACGTGTATGTTCTGTCTTCTGATATGTGCCGCTACTACAGCAAGGCACTTTGTAAATACCCTTGGTGCTGTTGTTATCCCGAATGGTAACACTTTGAACTGGTAATGTACTCCTTGGATTACAAACCTTAAGTATTTCCTGTGTGAAGGATGTATGGGTATATGGAAGTACGAATCCTTTAGATCTAATGTTGAGATGTAGTTTTGTTGTTTGAGCAGGGGGATCACGTCTTGAAGTGTTACCATGTGAAAGTGATCTGATTTGATGTAAAGATTTAGGCCCTCATTCTGACCCTGGCGGTCAAAGACCGCCAGGGCGGAGGACCGCGGGAGCACCGCCGACAGGCCGGCGGTGCTCCAATGGGGATTCCGACCGCGGCGGTAAAGCCGCGGTCGGACCGGCACCACTGGCGGGCTCCCGCCAGTGTACCGCCGCCCCATTGAATCCTCCACGGCGGCGCAGCTTGCTGCACCGCCGCGGGGATTCCGACCCCCCCTACCGCCATCCAGATCCCGGCGGTCCGACCGCCGGGATCCGGATGGCGGTAGGGGGGGTCGCGGGGCCCCTGGGGGCCCCTGCAGTGCCCATACCACTGGCATGGGCATTGCAGGGGCCCCCGTAAGAGGGCCCCTACATGTATTTCACTGTCTGCTGCGCAGACAGTGAAATACGCGACGGGTGCAACTGCACCCGTCGCACAGCTTCCACTCCGCCGGCTCGATTCCGAGCCGGCTTCATCGTGGAAGCCTCTTTCCCGCTGGGCTGGCGGGCGGTCTGAAGGCGACCGCCCGCCAGCCCAGCGGGAAAGTCAGAATTACCGCCGCGGTCTTTTGACCGCGGAACGGTAACCTGACGGCGGGACTTTGGCGGGCGGCCTCCGCCGCCCGCCAAGGTCAGAATGAGGGCCTTAGTGTTCTGAGATCTAAGATGGGTCTCAGAGTTTTGTCCTTTTTGGGTATTAGAAAATACAGGGAATAAACACCTGTTCCTTTCTGATGGTTGAGTACCAGTTCTATTGCGTCTTTTTGTAACAACGCTTGGACTTCTAGTTGTAATAGATCCAAGTGCTGTTTGGACATGTTGTGTGTTCTTGGAGGCACATTTGGTGGTAATTGTAGGAATTCTATGCAATAACCATGTTGGATAATGGCTAGGACCCACGAGTCTGTTGTTATTTCTTCCCAGTTTTGGTAAAAATCTGTGAGTCTTCCCCCCACTGGTGTTATGTGTTGGGGATTTGTGACACTGATGTCACTGTTTAGTTTGAGGGGTCTTTGGGCTTTGGAACTTTCCTCTATTTTTAGGGAACTGTCCACCTCTGTATTGTCCCCGAAAGCCTCCTCTTTGATACTGGCCCTGGTATGTGGGTCTGGTTTGTGAGGTTGAGGGTTCTGTGCTTTGGGCCCAAAACCCCCCTCTAAATTGTGTCTTCCTAAATGTGCCTCTGCTCTGTGGGGAGTAGAGCGCGCCCATGGCCTTGGCCGTATCAGTGTCCTTCAGCATCTCTATAGCTGTGTCTACCTCCGGCCCAAACAACTGCTGTCCATTAAAAGGCATATTAAGCACACCCTGTTGGATCTCGGTCTTTAACCCGGAGGTGCGTAGCCATGCGTGTCTCCGAATAGTGACCGCTGTATTCACAGTTCTTGCGGCTGTGTCCGCTGCATCCATTGCCGATCGTATCTGGTTGTTCGAGATACTTTGGCCCTCTTCCACCACTTGTTGTGCACGCTTTTGGAACTCTTTGGGCAGATGTTCTATAAAGTGCTGCATTTCATCCCAATGAGCTCTGTCATATCTTGACAATAAAGCCTGGGAATTGGCAATACGCCATTGATTGGCCGCTTGTGCTGCAACTCTTTTCCCCGCTGCATCAAACTTCCGACTTTCTTTGTCGGGTGGTGGTGCATCTCCAGTGGTGTGTGAATTTGCCCTTTTACGTGCTGCGCCTACTACTACTGAGTCGGGTGTCAGTTGTTGTGTGATGTACACAGGGTCTGTAGGGGGAGGCTTGTACTTTTTCTCCACCCTAGGTGTGATGGCTCTGCCTTTGACGGGTTCTTGAAATACTTGTTTCGCGTGTATCAACATCCCTGGTAACATTGGGAGACTTTGGTACTGACTGTGTGTCGACGACAAAGTATTAAATAAAAAGTCATCCTCAATGGGTTCTGCGTGCAGTGCCACATTGTGAAAAGCCGCTGCTCTGGACACCACTTGTGTGTAGGCAGTACTGTCTTCAGGTGGTGATGGTCTTGCTGGGTAGCAGTCTGGACTATTATCTGATACTGGCGCATCATATAGATCTCATGCATCTGGTCGTCCTGGCTGATCCCTGTGTGCGTTGGTGACTGCATCATCGTGGGGGTTGCAATTGGTGACAGTTGCAGTGAGTGGTGTGGTGATGGTTGTGGCGAAGAGTGAGGTGGAGTTACTGCTTTAGCCACTTTTGCTTGTGGTTGTTTTTCTTTGTCTTGGAAAACAAGTTTCCTTTTCATCTTTATAGGAGGGACAGTTCTTATTTTCCCTGTTTCCTTTTGAATATGGAGCCTTCTTTGTGTATAATCTGGCTCCCCTGCTTCTAGCTCTTATCCAAATGTATGGCCTTGTAGTTGTTCCGAAAGGCCCTGTTCTTCGGAGTAGGAGCTTGTTTTCGGCTCCGAAGCTGGGTGTTTCGGTACCAAAACTTTTTCTACAGCCTTTTTCGGCTCTGAAGTCACTTTTTTCGGTCTCGGTGTGCCGATCTCTCGGTGCCGACTTATCTCGGAGCTGGTATCTCTGTGTCGAGTCTGGTCGGAGCCAGGTTCTCGGTGTTGAGTATGCTCTGTGCAGGGATCTCGACCGGAGTCGGAGGACTTCGACACGTGTGTGCCCTTTTTCGGTGCCGATGGATGGTCACCGATTTTACGGGTTAAGCCATGGCCTGCCGGCGGTGGCGTCCCCTGGTCCTTCATGATTTTTGCGTGAGTTTTGGCCAGGGCTGGTTTACTCACGGTGTTCGGCGTCTGCTCCGTTTCGGGCTCGTCCGAGTCAGCGATGGAGAAAGTCTCCTCTTCCTCAACGTCGTGGTGTCCTGACGGCGCCGATGCCATTTGAAGCCTTCGTGCTCTCCGGTCCCGTAGCGTTTTCTTCGACCAAAACGCCCGACAGGCCTTGCAGGTATCCTCTTTGTGTTCGGGGGACAAACACAAATTACAGACCAGATGTTGATCTGTGTAAGGATACTTGCTGTGGCATTCGGGGCAGAAGCGGAATGGGGTCCGTTCCATTAGCCTTGAAGACGCACGCAGTCGGGCCGACCAGGCCCCGCCGGGGGATAGAAGCCCCGAAGGGCTACCGGAGTTCATCTTGATTCTGTGTCGATCTGCGTTAACTAACCCGATACCGAACGCAAACAATACCGTCTAATTTTTCCGAGATTTAACTAACTTTCCGAACCGAAACATGGAGCGAAGAGGAACACGTCCGAACCCGATGGCGGAAAGAAAACAATCTAAGATGGAGTCGACGCCCATGCGCAATGGAGCCAAAAGGGGAGGAGTCCCTCGATCTCGTGACTCGAAAAGACTTCTTCAAAGAAAAACAACTTGTAACACTCCGAGCCCAAAACAGCATGTGTATCTGCAGCTACACATGCCATCGAACATATATATATATATATATATATATATATATATATATATATATATATATATATATATATATATATGAGAGAGAGAGAGAGAGATATATATAGATATAGATATATATAGATCACATTTATCAAAGCACGTGTGGTTTCCCTTTAAACTGTAGCTTTTAGGCAGCAATAAAAAAGTCAAGTAAGTCTTGTGATTATGTTTCTGCTACAAATTAATCAGACTTTTGTCTAGTGGCAGTTTTGATGCCATAAAGTAGCGCAGAAGGTTTATATGTGTACTGCAAAGATCAAATCTGGATTTTTTGTAAATAGCTGATTACATTAGTAAAGTCAGCCATTACCTGCGCTAAAATACAAATTAAATGTATGTGCA
The DNA here is from genome assembly GCF_031143425.1 of Pleurodeles waltl. Lineage (NCBI taxonomy): Eukaryota > Metazoa > Chordata > Amphibia > Caudata > Salamandridae > Pleurodeles > Pleurodeles waltl. The sequence goes on along the minus strand of NC_090449.1, from coordinate 254,467,970 downwards.
GGGGGGCTATGGAGGGATAAAGGGCACTTTTGCCTTGTGGTAGTGAGGGAATCCGAGGAGGAAGTCATGGGAGTGGGAGCACCAATAATGATTGTTGGACTGGGCGCTAGATGTGCTAAAGACTGTGATGATTGGTATGTGATAAGGTGAGGTAATAGTGTGTCTTTTTTTGAGTGTCTTGAAAGAACGTGCTGATTGAGGGAACAACCGAAGGTAAGGAGACCTCTACTGTTGCATGTATCACACACACACACCCACCAGCAATTATGTGACTGTCTACGTAGGCTAGTGTTTTAGAGCAACAGTTTAGCCAGTAGCAGAGATGGCATCTCATTGGATGACTGCTGCTCAAGCCCTCACTCGGGTTATAGGGGACAGCTCTGATGTAGGATCAGAGACTGAGACAGCAGATACTGAGACAGCATCTGAGGGATAGGTCAATGGTGCAGACTCTGGGAGCGATTTTTCAGTCAGAGAAGTCCCATTATAACTCCTCTTCCATTGATCATGAGGGAGGTGATGAGGACAGTCCTGCTGTCCCTTCGTAAGCACAGTGCGTGCAGTAGGACAATAGTGGGTTAGCCCAACCCAGAGAGCAGGTGCATGCGGTGGCAAGCACAGAGAGAGTGCTCTCCTGGGAGCTCCCCAATTTAATTTAGACCCAAATTCCACCACCCAAATCATATTGTGGAGACATCAACGTTATCTATCACAAAACAACCTGGTTTTGTAAGGCAGGCACCTGAGGTTTTGGTCCTGGGCTCGGCGGCCTTATAGGGAAACCTACAAAACCCAGTCATTTCTGGAAACTAGCCATCCGGGCGAGTCCACAGAGATGTGACTTGTGTGGATGCCCCAAAGTTTTCTTACCCAGAATATCCTGCAAAGGTGAAATGTTGAATAAAAACTAAATCTTTTCTTGCATTTATGTCACACAAACTACAGGAATATGCTGTGATCCAGAAAATTCCTACCACCCAGTGTTTCCCCACCTGTCCTGATAAAAACGCTACCCCACTTGAGTGCCTGTACCTAGTGCCTGCGTCAGGAATGGATCACCCCAGGGTCAACAGTTGCCCTCATGTAAGGACCAACATTGACTGTTGTGTGATCTATTCCTGTTGCAGGAACTAGGCCTACCCACACAAGTGAGGTACCATTTTTATCGGGAGACTTGGGGAAATGCTAGGTGGAATGAAATTTGTGGCCCCTCTCAGAGTCCAGAGATTTCTATCACCGAAATGTGAGGGAAAAGTGTTTTTATTTTTGCCAAATACAGAGGTTTGCAAAGGATTCTGGGTGACAGAACCTGGTGAAAGCGCCACAAGTTACCCCATCCTGGGTTCCTCTAGGTGCCTATTTTTCAAAAATGCAATGGTTTGGTAGGTTTTCCTAGGTACAGCCTAAGCTAGAGACCAAAATCTACAGCTAGGCACTTTCCAAAAAACACGTCAGCTTTCAATGTGCAAATTTGATGTGTACATGTTGCTTTTTGGGGCGTTTCCTGTCGCGAGCACTAGGCCTATCCACACAAGTCAGGTGCCATTTTTATATCGGGAGACTTGGGGGAATGCTGGGTGGAAGGAAGTTTGTGGCTCCTCTCAGATTCCAGAACTTTGCAGCACCAAAATCTGAGGAAAAGGTGTCTTTTTGCCAAATGCTGAGGTTTGCAAAGGATTCTGGGTAACAGAACCTGGTGAGAGCCCCACAGGTCACCCCATTCTGAATTCCCCTAGGTGTCTAGTTTCCAAAAATATATAGGTTTGCTAGGTTTCCCTAGGTGCCGGCTGAGCTACAGGCGAAAATCCACAACTAGGCACTTTGCAAAAAACACGTCCGTTTTCTTTGGAAAAATGTGAATTGTCCACGTTGTGTTTTGGGGCATTTTCTGTTGTGGGAACAAGGCTTACCCACACAAGTGAGGTACCATTTTTATCGGGAGACTTGGGGCAATGCTGGGTGGAAGGAAGTTTGCAGCTCCTCTCAGATTCCAAAACTTTGCAGCACTGAATTCTGAGGGACAGTGTTTTTTTGCCACATTTTGAAGCTTGCAAAGGATTCTGGGTAACAGAACCTGGTGAGAGCCCCACAAGTCACCCCATCCTGGATTTCCCCTGTGTCTAGTTTTCAAACATGCACAGGTTTGGAAGGTTTCCCTAGGTGCCGGCTGTGCAAAATCCACAGCTAGGCACTTCCAAAAAACACACCAGATTTCAATGTAAAAATTTCATGTGTCCATGTTGCGTTTCCCGTCGCGGGCATTAGGCCTACTGATGCAAGTGAGGAACCATTTGTATCGGGAGACTTGGGGGAAACACAGAATAGCAGTACAAGTGTTATTACCCCTTGTCTTTCTATACATGTTTTCTTCCAAATGTAAGGCAGTGTGTAAAAAAAGATGTCGATTTGAGAAATGCCCTGTAATTTACATACTAGTATGGGCACCCGGAATTTAGAGATGTGCATATAACCACTGGTTCTCAACACCTTATCTTGTGTCTATTTTGGAAATACAAAGGCTTCCTTGATACCTGTTTTTTACTCTTTATATTTAAGCAAATGAATTGCTGTATATCCGGCATAGAATGAAAACCCACTGCAAGGTGCAGCTCATTTATTGGACCTGGTTATCTAGGGATCTTGATAAACTTACAAGCCCTATATCTCCCCGCAACCAGAAGAGTCCAACAGACGTAACGGTATATTGCTTTCAAAAAACTGACATTGCAGAAAAAAGTCAGAGTAAAACGTGGAGAAAAATGGCTGTTTTTTTACCTCAATTTCAATATTATTTTATTTCAGCTGTTATTTTCTGTAGGAAAACCTTGTAGGATCTACACAAATGACCCCTTACTAAATTCTGAATTGTGTCTGCTTTTCAGAAACGTTGAGCTGTCCTGGATCCAGCATTGGTTTCACACCCATTTCTGTCACTAACTGGAAGGAGGCTAAAAGCACGAAAAATAGTAAAAATGGGGTATGTCCCAGTAAAATGCCAAAATTGTGTTGAAAAATGTGGTTTTCTTATTCAAGTCTGCCTGTTCCCAGGCTGGGAAGATGGTGATTTTAGCACCGCAAACCCTTTGTTGATGCCATTTTCAGGGGACAAAAAAAACACATGCTTTCTTCTGCAGCTTTTTTTCCCATTTTTCTGAAAAAAACATAATTTTAGCTGTATTTTGGCTAATTTCTTGGTCTCCTCCAGGGGGAATCCACAAACTCTGGGTACGTCTGGAATCCCTGAGGATGTTGGAAAAATAGGACGCAGATTTGGCGTGGGTAGCTTATGTGGACAAAAAGTTATGAAAGCCTAAGCGGGAACTACCTCAAATAGCCAAAAAAAGGGCTCAGCACTGAGGGGTGGGGGGGTAGGGGAGAAAACTACCCAGAGGTCGGTAATAAACGCCTTTGTGGAGCTTCCTTGGCTTCCTGAAAGGAAGAGGGTTGGCTTTAAGGCACTTTTTCTGGCCCATAAAGCTTTGATTGGAGTGGGGCCTGACTACCTTAGGAAAAAATGTAAGTGGTACCACCTTCAGAGAAGACTAAGATCTGCCTCCTTACATCTGATCTCTGTTCCCACGATAAAAAAAAAGCTTCCTGGGGCAGCCGCAGCTTTGTTTTTTACCACCTGCCGGCTATGGAATACCACGCCATTACACAGTAAAAGCCAGTCCATCTTGCCTAGTTTCCGCAAACAGGCTGTTTTCTCTCTCACTATAAGTCTTTATATGCCTCTAGACAAAGTTGAAGGTCCTTAGCGCCAAGACACCTTTGGGTACTCGCGCGCTCAAGAATATTAAATATCAAACCATGATGTTTCAGCTCTTGCCTATGCCTGACTAAGGCAGTACAAAAGCGATTGATGGACAGAAAACCTCGAGCTAATCGCTACCAGTGGTATTCAATCCGAGTGCATTAAACCACTGCAGCTCACCTTTGCCACTACAGATGAGGATCAAATCAGTCTCAACCGAAAAAACACAGTCCGGCACACGTCCTAGGCCACGTCACTTCTGAACGAGAAAGTAAGAAGATACAGTGCGAGTGCACAGTGAATCCCAAAGGAACGGCACTGAGCGCTCCCACACTACTTAGAAAGCACGCACGCGCTGGATGTATATCCTTTAATCAATGTGAACTCATAGTTAATTGCTCCAAATACATTCTGTTCTTTCATTTTCAGCACTTCTGTGAAATCACAGACACGTACCAACTCTATGAAAAGAGGAGCTGAACACAGTTGCCAGTCAACTACGCACTTACATCTTCTCTAAAAGGGAACAAACAACCCATGTCCTATCGCCGGCTTGGCCGGGCCTCAGTGAAGTGCAGAGTGAACTTCTGTAGACCGACATCTGGGCATAACCACCCAACAGGCTTCCGCCTGCCCTAGGCAGAACAAGCGTGTTACATGTAAATGCTTCAAGCAAATGGAATCACGGGCAGTTATTCTCGTACTTTGCTTGTCCGCACCATTTTCTTTAAACCACTGCACTAAAAAATTAGGTCATATAATTTCTGAATGTGAACACGAACAGCTCCATATGCGTTATGCCCGTGTAAGAGGGTTCATTTTCAGAACTTAAGTTGTTAGCATAAGCAAACTCAGAACTCACAACTGGGCATGCCCAGCCAGTCTTCTTAACAATAGTAAACATTAATCCATTTCCTTCTGAGATATGTACTGACCATACCAAAGAATCTGTTCAAAACTCATATGGTTAACTTTAGTCCTATCAAAACTGGCAACGCTAGTGTCCCACTGTGCATCCAAGGAGAGTCACTCTTTCCCATCACCAGGAAATCATGTATTACCAATTTCTTGGCACAGGCAAGAAATATTCCAAATACTTGCACAGGATATACTTTTGTGTTATTTTGTGTACTCTTAAGTGATCAGAGATCAGGGTAATGATTAAATAACTAGTTCCACAGGAGCTTTGACAATGACATTCTCTGCCTTTTCCAGGAACACTTACACGTGGCTTCTTTCTTATGGTTATACAACCAGACAAATGACCAAGTGGCTGAATCCTATTCAAAAGTAATTTGCAAAAACCTTCTTCGTGAGTCAGCAGACAGGCAGGCAAGGCTATACGAAGAGGGCAGCAAGCCTGGCGTGGCAGCAGTGTATTATTAGCAGCTTGTTCTGGTTCATTAAAATGAGTTATCAGACACTAGAGGCCCGTGATCAGTCCTTTGCCTGTATAACCGTGGTCTAGCTTTAGCCCATGACAAGGACTGTGATGCATTAACCATCTTGTTACTTTGGCAGTAACTTTAACAAGAAGTGGGCTGCACTACAGTAACATTTCTCTGCATTCAATGTATCAGGGTAGCTAGGATCTGGAAGAAATGATCGCCTTTCCCCTTTTTAAATCAGGTGGCTTCATTGCCAAGCTTGCTTCCTTAGTGCAGTGACAGCCGAGGTTCCCAGTTCTTGAGGACTCCCCAAGGCTTCGTGCAGCTCGGTTTCATTTAAGGAGAGCCCTAGGAGGACAGCTGCCAGGATGTCTGACAGTTGCATCTATGGATCCTTTATACATTTCTGTATATTCACTGCGAATTTCTGCAGTCACAGCTTCCGAGCGTCCCAAGGGTCTGGTGCAGCTATGTTGCAAGTGGGTCAGGTCTCCGGAGATCTGACGGCAGCAATGCATTTCGGGGAGAACTGCAGCTGGTACTTCCTAATTTCGTTCATGTCCTTGCAGACCTCTGCAGTGCTGTGTTCTAGAGTTGCAGTCTGTTTGGCTGTCAATGCTGAAGCTGAGGTGCTTATTAGGACTCAAGAGACAACTTCGCAGCCATGAATTCTTCACTTTCTACCCATTTAAAATACATTTTAGACTAAGTGCTATGCAAATATCTGTTAACACAGAATAACAGAAAGGTAACTTGTTTTAACCACTGAGGCACCTTGCCATTTAACTGATGCCTTATAGGTCAATGCTTTTTTCCCCTCTGTGATCTTTTACAGGGTCCAGCCCTGGATGCCTATTTTTTTTTAGTGTTCTTTTGCTATGTTTGAGGTTTCTTAGCAGTGGCATCTGCCCTGCAACAAATGTTTCTTAGGGGTCTCTACTCTTTCTATCTAGTCTTCTCTGCATCTTTCAAAGCTCTTAAGGTAATTTAATCTTTTCAGCTCAAAGTGCCAACATCCGCCCGCCCGCGACTAGCTGCATTTTCTCTAAAAGGTCAAACCTACTGTCTTTCTGAAACCCACAACAGTCCTATGGATATACATGATCTTAGGATCATGTTACTCACTGATGGTCTATGCTCCCAAATCAAAAGGCGCGTCAGGCACTGTGGATGGTACTTCAGAGTAAAAGTGGGCTGCCACAGCATCTTAGAGCACAGTTTTTCTAGAGGCCAAACGAGTTAAGTCGAAGAACCAACCTCTTGGTAGAATTCTGCCTCTACCAATATATCAAGAGCCTGTGATAAGATATGCTGAGCAAGACAACAGTGTTAGCTAATTGCAAAGCTAAATACATTCCAAAAGGGACCTTCTTCAACCTGTCATGTAGTATAGTCAGCAAAGTTCTGATGATAAATTAGCAGGGTCTGCATGACTGTGCCTTGCTGAGGAGACAATCACTAGACCACAAACTTACTTCCTTAATGAAGGAAGAATCACCTGGAGTGCCTTTGAGGTGCTGAAGAGAGGCTAGTCTTCTTCAAAGGAGCGATTTGCATTATTGATTTTTCATAGAATATCACTGCCGAGCAGAAGACATGCTCTGAAGGACATCAGTCACGTTTTGTGACTTGCCAAGCGACTGTAGGTGGCAGATGCCTGGAGGGGAGGAAGGCTTTACGGGAGTAGCTACCTCAACCCAGTTGTTGGACTGTTTGTTTTTCCACTTTCTGGCTCATCTACTGCTATCCTTATTTCACGATGTCAGAAAAATAGGGTGTTTGATGCAGACTTTGCTTTCGAGTGTATGTAAATGTGACAGGATGTATCCACTGCTGAGATGCCACAAGCATTTTTAACACGCATCCATTTAGAAGCTGAAAATGTGTCATCTAAACATATAAATTTCAAGCTAAAGAAAATCTTAGCCTCAGCGCAGTCCATGTACAAAAAAGGGAGTTGGGGTTTCAGGGAAAATCCCTTCACCATGAATGGAGTACATCTCAGGCCCTCCCATTCAGGGATGTGCATCTGAATTTAGGCACAGTCACTAGTCACTGTCCTCTTGTCCATCTGCTTTGGCTTCCAGAATTCCCTCAGCAGCATCATCACACATCGCATAAGAATCCATTAGCCAATCTATATTTATATATTTTTAACAGACCCAGAAATGTCAAGTAGAGTTCAGCAGGACACAATCGGAGCACATCTCTGGTACTCGTGCACATAATCTATCTCTTTGGTGATCACAGGACCCCAACACTGTAGGCAAACATATACATTTTTAGACTCTACCTTACAGATGAATGCCCCAATGTAATATAAGTACCCCGAGAATGTGTTACAGTAATCACTCAATCAATCAATCTGATTTTAAAGCGAGGCTAATCACCCATGTGTCTCAGAGAGCTGTTTGTGGGCGTGCTGCTCAAATGAAGAGCCAGATCTTGAGGTCCTTCCTGAACAGCTTCAGTGATGCGGTCTGCCTGTGCTTGAGAGGTAGTGTGTTCCATGTGCAGACTGCGGGGTAGGAGAAGGATCTTCCTCCTGCTGTGCTTTTCCGGATCTTGGGAACTGCTGCAAGGACCAGCTGGGAAGAACAGAGATGTCTGTTGGGTACGTAGAAGATGAGGCAGTGGTTAAGGTATGCCAGTCCTATGTTGTGTACTGCCTTGGAGATGTGGCTATGTAGGGGGATGTCCAGGATGAGTGTAGCTGCTGTTTTCTGGATTTTTTGTAGTCTTGATTGTAGTTTCTTGGTGATGCCGGCATAGAGTGCGTTGCCGGAATCCAGTTTGCTAGTGACGAGTGCGTGGGTGACTGTCTTACTTGTGTCGGAGGCGATCCACTTGAAAATCTTTTGCATGAGTCAGAGGGCGTGGAAGCATGACGATGAGATGGCATTGACTTGGTGGGTCATGGATAGAGAGGAGTCCAGGATGATGCCCAGATTGCGTGCATGGTTTGTGGGAGCGGGGGCATGTCCCAGTGTGGTGGGCCACCAGGAGTTGTTCTAGATAGAAGGGGTGGAGACAGTTACGAGGAGCACTGTCTTGTCTGAGTTGAATTTGAGGCAGCTGGCTTCCATCCAGGCGACGACTGCTCTCATTCTGTTGTGGAAATTTCTCTTGGCCATTGCAGAGTCATCGGACAGGGGGAGGATCAGCTGGGTATCATCGGCATAAGAGACAATATTTAGCTAGTGTTGTTTGATGATCTTCACTAGCGGGGCCATGTAGATGTTGAAAAGCGTTGGGCGGGGTGATGATAATTGGGGCACTCCGCAGAATGTGATTTTGGGTTCAGACGTGAATTGCGGTACTCTGACACTCTGTGTTCATCCGGTGAGGAAGGTCCTGATCCAATCCAGTGCTTTATTTCGATGCCGGCGTTGTGTAGTCTGTCGCAGAGGGTGGAGTGGGAGACAGTGTTAACCGCAGCAGAGCGGTCGAGGAGAATGAGTGCAGCTGTGCCTCTGTGGTCTAGTATGAAGCGTATGTCATTGGTGGTTGCTAGGAGTGCTGTTTCGGTGCTGTGGTTGCTTCTGAATCCAGATTGGAATTGGTCTAGGATTTGGTGTGTCTCCAGGAATATTGTGAGTTGCTGGTTGACTGGACTTTTCTGTTACTTTGGCTGGGAAAGGGAGCAGAGAGATGGGTCTGTAGTTTTTCAGCTCCCTTGGGTCAGAGGTGGGTTTCTTGAGCAGCAGGTTGATCTCGGCGTGCTCCCAGCCTGATGGGAAGGTGACGGTCTCAAAGGATCAGTTGATAGTTCTGCAGAGCTCAGGTGCTATGGTGGTGCTGGCCAGTTTGAAGATATGATGAGGGCACGGATCAGAGGGTGCTCCCGAGTGAACAGAGTACATAAGTCTTTGGGTATCCTCTTTGGTGATGAGGGTCCAGGAGTTCAGGATCTGGTGTGGTGCTGGGTTCGTGGTGGAGTTAGTGGGTGGTGCGTTTTGATTACTGAAGCCTTCGTAAATGTCATGGATTTTTTAGTGAAAAACGGTGGCGAGGTCGTTGCTGAGGTCTTGGGAGGGACGGACGGATGAGGTGTTTGTCTCGGGGTTGGTGAACTTTTTGGTGAAGACCTCTGTGCTGTTGTGAGGCTTGCTTGAATGGCGGCTTTTTTGCGGCTCTGATGTTCTGGTGGTGCATGGTGACTGCATCCTTGTAGACTGTGCAGTCTTTGGTTGATTTGCTGTTCCTCCATTTCTGTTCCAGTCGTCTGCAGAAGCATTTGGATTCTTCTAGGTATGCTATAAACCATTTAGGTGTTTTGCTATGTCTGTTTCCTGGAGGTTTCCTTAGGGGGGCACGTTGTTGGCACATTCAGATAACCAGCGGTGGAGATTAACTGCAGCTTTATTAGCATCCGCTGCGTTTGTTGTGGGGAGTGGTTGAGAGCATTGGTGAGTTGTGCTTCTGTAACTTTGCCCCAGCGTCTGCCGAGGGAACGGGGGCAAAGTGGCGTGTAGTGTTCTTTGTGAAGGTAACGTGGATGCACTTGTGGTCGGTCCAATGGTGTTCGGAGGTGTGAGAGATGGTGATGTTATTCCCTGCTGAGAAGACGGAGTCGAGAATGTGTCCAGCTCTGTGGGTGGGGACGTTGATGAGTTGCTTTGAGGCCGAATGTTGTGAGGTTGTCCAGGAGGTTTGTAGTGTTGGGGTCATCGTGGGTATCAAGGTGGAAGTTGAGGTCACCGAGAAGGATGTAGTCAGAGGAAGTGAGCGCTTGGGGGCGACGAGGTCGGCAATCTCTTTGCAGAATTAAGACCGGGCAGCCTGTAGATGTGTGCCATGAAGGCAGGAGTTGGGGTTGGTCTGAATCTGGAAGTGTAGGTGATCATGGGTTGGCTGAGACTGATTCTTTGGTGGTTGTCAGGCAGAGGGTGTTCTTGTAGACTATGGCAATGCCTCCTCCAGGCCAGCTGGCTCTGTCCTTGTGGATGATTTTGTAGTTGTCCTGGATGGCCATGGCGATGTACGGGGCAGAGGTGGAGGTGATCCATGTCTCCGTGAAGGAGACATTCGGGGAGGGAGAGTTGAGGAGTTCCCAGACTTCTACTGTGTGCTTGACGAGGGAGCATGTGTTGAGGAGTATGCACTTGAGGTGGTCATCCTTGCTTGGTACGGAATCGTGAAGTGCTCCCTGGAGGGTGCGGGAGCATGTGCAGCACAATAAAAAGTCCACGAGTGTTCCTGGGGTTGGCTAGGAGGCAGGCTGATGTTCTATCAGGGCTGAGGGCGCATAGAGTGCTGGTGTCGAACCGGCAGATGGAGCGAAGACCAGGGTCTGTGGAGCTAGGCACGGTCCAGGCACAGACGGGCATGGATGGGCACAGACTGGCTTGCCTTTGGCACACCAGCGGGCGCCATTAAGAAGGGGAGGGAGGAGGGGGTCAGGTCAGCTGGGAGGCAGGAGGGCGGGGAAAGCACTTTGCATGGGGTAGGGGAGAGGAGCCGCAAGGGCAGTAGCAGCATGGGGAAAAAGCAGGGAGAGTGAAAGGAGAGAAAAGAGACAAGAGGGAAAAAGATGGAATAAAAGACAGAAAATAAAAACAGAAGTAAATGCAGAAGTAAAAAGCAGGAGTAAAGAGAGACAGAAGATACTTACTTGCAGATGGCCACTAGGCCACCAGAGATGAGGCGCAGGCAGGAGCCAGCAGGTGGAGGTGGGCCTCGAACTGGCAGTCAGACAGGCTCTAAATTTGTTCCTGGCAGAGGAAGCAGCAAGTGGAGCTGCACAGGGGAGGGCAACAGACACTGACCAGGCGATCAGAGGAGCCGCCTCTCAGTGAGCAGCAGCCATCATTAGGAAGTGGGGGTGGGGGGGGGGGGGGGGGGGGAGTCCAGTCAGCTGGGAAGCGAGAGGGCGGGAAAAGCGCTTTGCCAGGGAGAGGGCCGCAGGAGTAGCAGCGGCACAGGGAAAACGCAGGGAGAGTGAAAGGAGAGAGAAAAAGACATGAGGGGAAAAGATGGAATAAAAGACAGAAAATAAAAACAGAAGTAAAAAGACGAAGTAAATGCAGAAGTAAAAAGCAGGAGTAAAGAGAGACAAAAGATACTTACTTGCAGGTGGCCAGTAGGCCACCAGAGATGAGGCGCAGGCGGGAGCCTGCGGTTGGAGATGGGCCTCGAACTGGGAGTCAGACAGGCTCTCAGTTCGCTTGTGGCAGAGCCAGCAGCAACAGGTGGAGCTGCACAGGGGAGGGCAACAGACACTGACCAGGAGATCAGAGGAGCCACCTCTTAGTGAGCAGCAGCCGCCATTAAGAAGGGGGGGAGGCGGGGGTCCAGTCAGCTGGGAAGCGGGAGGGCGGAAAAAGCACTCTGTGGGGGGGGGTAGGGTGCAGGGGTAGCAGAGACGTATAGAAAACGCAGGGCAAGTGAAAGGAGAGAAAAAGAGACAAGAGGGAAAAAGATGGAATAGAAGACAGAAAATAAAAACAGAAGTAAAAAACAGAAGTAAAGGCAGGAGTAAAAAGCAAGAGTAAAGAGAGACAGAAGATACTTACTTGCAGGTGGCCACTGATTTCATGTAAAGCACTCTATGGCTAGGTCTAGGCTATACAAATATCTTCAACAAAAAATACAAAATGTCTTTGGATACAATGCTTGGAACATGCAACAGCATTTGCAGGCCATACCAGTGGCCAATGTGGGCTCAGTAGATGCCAATGACAAAAGAACATAGTGACTAAGAGGAGAACAACTCCTCAAAAACAAAACCCAAAAAACAAGGTCAACATACTCACACAAAGAGACAAGAGGAATAGGAGTATCAAAAATTAAACAAAGAAAGAGTATGACATCCACTACTGTGGTGGAATTATATATATACATCTATTTGCCCAAGCTAGGTCTTTCTGCCATTGGTATCACCCCGTCCTTTTACTTATGACATTTCACCGGCTCGCCGTGCAAGAAGCCTGAGTGAGGGTGGCCAAATCCAAAAGTAACCAAATCAGTAGGGACTCGAAGAGGCTGTAATGAGACCACCGAAGGCTCGGTGGTAAGTCATAGCACAGCCATAAATGATGAAAATGACATATCAGGGTCGCTACATTGTCGAAAAAAGGGTGACACAGCAAAGTGGAATCATCTAAAGAAAAAACTAAGAATCTAGCCCCCCACACACAACCACACATTAGGAAGCACTGAATGGCAAATTAACAAATTAACTGCAGAGATTCCCATGCTACATTAATACTTGAAAACAAGAGTGGAGAGGGCCCACCTAAAAGAAGTTATAAATAAACATATGACACAGGCACTGATAAATAGATTCACTTACTCTAAAAGTGCTTTCGTCATTACTGAGCTCGATAGTAATAGAAGCATGAACATTGAGTGAAAGTCATGTTTTGTGGGAGCCTGAGATTTGGCAAGTAAGGTTCTCAACACTGCATAAGTGACTCATCTGAATGCAAAGAGAGGGTCCCAGAGATGATCAATCTGACCAACCTGATTGACTGACGATGCCCCCTCCAACATATCTACGTCTGAAGGGCTCCCAGCTCTATGACACTAACCCTAAACAGCAGAATGCAGCAAGATCTCTCACACACCTCCCCCTCCCTAAAACCCAAACTCTCTCAATAACACTTGAAACAAACAAAAATGTTTCCATCCCCTCGGAGGTTCTAACCAAATACTTCCATTTTACCTATCCATCTATCCATGCGAAGAGAAGACCCCATTTCAACGTATTCCACAATATAGATGCAAGTAAAGATTATACTATGAAACTGCACTCACCTCTCGACAGAAGCTGACAATGTTCTCCCATAAAGCCTTGGCCTCGCCTTCATCTGTCTGCCGTCGCTTCTCCACGTGCATGCTCTCCCTCCTCTTGAGAGGCTTGAGTCCCTTGCGCTGCATCACATACTGCTGCGGCGTGTGGCATGCTGCACAGTGCTTGGACTTCATGTCGTTGAGGAGCGTACAGGCTGGGCAGGACCACTGGCCAGGCCGTTCTGGGGCGGGAAACCTTTGTGCTACCCTCCGCGACAGGGCTTTGGTGCCACAGGAGGAGCATGGCAGTCCAGGTGCAGTGCTGCAGCGGTCCTGGCTGCACTCCGGGCAACTGCTCTTGGGCTCGGTAGGACCAATGTACTCCTGGAAACCCTGTAGCTTTGAACAGTGGCAGGCCATGCACTTATGGGTGCTGGTGGGGTTCCGTAGGGTGCACTTGGAGCAGGACCAGTTTGAGAAATCTGGACTGGAGGGGCTACAAGGGGTAAACCGCACAGTGTCTCCAGTCAAGTCAATGAGATCAATGCCTCGCTGAGCTCCGCAGATCTTGCATTTGGCTTCTCCAGAAGAGTTCACCAAAGAGCATGTGCCACACGTCCAGTTTGAAGGAGAGGCCTCCATCTCCTCCTCAAGAACACTGAGACGCTTGCTGCCACTCAATTCCTGGAATCGTGGGGCTGGAATGGGACGGGTCAAGCTCTTCTGCCCGCAGGCAACCTGGGTTGTAGGCTGGGCAGCATCAGGTACCAACGGCTGCAATAAAGGAGGCACCTCCCGGCGGCTTCGTGGTACAGGGTTGTTCTGCAGACCAGGAGAGAAGGGGGCAAAGGAAGGTTGCTTTGGGACTTCAAGTTCCATGGAAGTGGCCGTGCCACCATTGGGGTCACTACCATCTGTGGGGACAGTAGGCTGTGACCCAGTTGCCACTATCTGAAATCCAACAGGGGCTATCACTTCAGGGACCACCAGTGCCTCGGGGGGTATCTTGGGCAGTGAAAGCTTACGAGGCCCACCACAGGCCGAGCAGGACTGTGCCACAGGGGTGTTGTGCAGAGTGCAGCGTTGACATTCCCAGCCATCAGCCTGAACTGCTACCTCAGGACTCCTGGCATCGGAGTCTTCACTGTCTGTTTCCACTTTTTGTGCCACGTCCTCCCGGGGTGCTGGCTTGGGTTCAGTCAGCACAGCAGGTGGAGGTAGGACGCCGTTTACCACAGGATGGGCTGCTCCACCTGGCACAGTATCAGGGCTGAAGCCGCACACCTCGCAAGTGCCCTTACCCAGGAAGTTTCGGAAAGTGCAACGGGAGCAGGTCCATTTCTGTTCCTCTACACTCAGTCGCAAGATGTGGTTCAGGTCTGGTTTCTGGCGAGGCGCCTCGCAGATGGAGCACTGGCGCTGTCCGGCAGGGTTCAAGAAGGTACAGCGACCGCAAGACCACTCCCGGACAGTGGCCATAGAACCAGGAGAGTGCGTGTGACTGCAACAGAAGAAAAAGAGGTCAAAGTTATGCCATGTCAGTGCCATAGTTTGTTTATCTTTACAATACACAACATACATGCTGGCAAACAACCAAGGGACTCTGTATAAGCATATTCTTTCCCAAGCCAAGAACTTCCTTCGACCGGTTTCAAAGGATATAATGACCTCCACGCTTAATTTTCTCCAGCTGCCACAATAAGATCCTTGACTGAAATGATGTCTCCCGTCCACACACTGCCAACAAAAACCAGGAGTTCTGGGGCCACCAGTAAAGAAGGGAGAACCATTAGCAGAGTATCCTCCATGCCTTAATGGGGAACGTAAGGTAAGGACGGTCGTAATGTGTAAGGCAGCCGGGTAAGGCAAAGGGGACCCACCTTACTAACACCACTGCATCAGTGTTCAGCACTTACTATCGCAAAATGATTAGGTCCACGCTGGCATTTTGCATCTCCTGGAGCACGGAGACAAGAAACCTGTTTGCAGTGCTTTAAATGGGCCGGTACTTTCCGGTATGGAGTACTGGAACGTTTTTATTTTTAGAGGGAGAGTAACTGCACTTCTCACGAAAACCTTAATACTTTTAATTGGAGAGTGCCGGCACTTCTCAGACATAAGCACGTGCTCTGGTACAGAGTACCTGCACTTCCAGTTTTCCATTTCAAGCACTGCCTGTTTGTGAACCGTCAATGCTGACCCCGAGCACAGCACAAAGGAAGAAGCACTAGGCCCAAGGGCCACCGGAAAATCCGCTCTTCAGCCACCACCGTGCAAAGCATGGGAAGCACAAACAGAGCACAGACCCGGTGTGGACACTGCAATCAACGCCGAAACAACACAGCTGTTACTGTACAGATCAGGTATAACATTATCTTCAACCCCTGAACACATACACTCTGAGCACTGCAGTCGTTCGTCAGTCACAAAACACGTGAAATGCTGCACCGTAAAAGTGGGTCACTCAAAAAACAGATACAGCACAGACACGGCAATAGTTCTTCGCAGGGCAAGAACGGCAATCAGCCTTTACACACAGAAAAAACCTAAAGGGGCGCTGTAGTTAATAATCCACGGTGCAAACACAAGACATACATCACCTACGTAAGCATCCCTAATGAATAGAACAGGCAGCAGGAGGGGGGCACACGGTTTCCACGTGCAGAACTGATATAACAGGCGGCATTGGGGAAACGTGTACTCACACACAAGCACACCGCGGTTTCAGCAGACTACGCGTCCCTGTTCACACACAAGAAAAAGGTCACCCACACCAACAGTTCGAGCAAGACAGCTGTAGTGCAAGCTCCCCAACACATACATATGTGTATAAATAACCACACCAGCTACAGCACGGAAACAGCACTGCAAGCTTCCCAGTGGACGAATAAAACAGTCAGCAGGAGTGCAAGCTTCCGAAGCCGAAATCCGTGCCCTTACCGGCCGGCATTGCTGCTTCTCAGGGGAAAACTGTGCACATCGACCGGGACAACCACCTCCAAACCGGCGCTGCAATCGAACTCGGGTACAATGAAAATATGGATCCCAGTTACGCGAAGAGACGGCTCTTCGCTGCCACCCCCCTCCCCCCCGCCCACCCCCAGAGAGATCCATGCGACATAAAAAAGGGACCCACTACCCCTGCAGGTCTGATGTCAGGGGTTACCTTGACGGCACATAGTGACGTCAGCGGCCGGGAATCTCTCGGTGCAGAGCGCACGTCCGCGCGGGGAGCACGCGGGCGCCGCAGGGGGCGGGGCGGTGTGTGGGCATCGAGGGCTGGGCTCTACAGTCAAGTCACCGAAACGGAGAAGGGATGGGGTAGTTCGCCGGCCGAGCCCGGACCGCACTTCACAAAAGTATCTCACACCAGGCTCGTACCAACGCAGAAACTTCAGGCGCGACCCCATGTGTCTCAAACGTTAGATCATTAGACGCTCCAAAAAGGTGGAGGGTAGTTTCGGTTTTACGAAATAACAACGATGTTCGTCCGTATTTTTTGACCTGGCCTTCGAAACCTAAAATGCCGTGATCCATAAACGGCGCATCTCTGACACGTTAACGAGGCGGCGAGCAGGGACTGTTCACAATGGCTGAACGGTTTCAGGAGAAAAGAACCGTTATTCATTTATTTATCCTTGCGTTTGTACCTTGAAGCCAGGCCTGAGCACAAGCTCAAAAGGAAATTCAATTTTATGTTTTTCTGAAGTATCCCGGAGACACCCTCTCTTCCGACCAGGACGATGGGGTAGTCTGAAGTAAGAGGGCTGGGACGAAGAGTACTCGAGCATGTTAACCAGGTATTCAAGAGGCACATGTATATTTATGTAGGAAGACAATCACTGCTTGTGATTCCCTATCAACTATCAAGGGATTAAACTGCAGCTAAAAGTGCTAATTGATAAAAACGATAATACCATTTAAGTGAAATCTGATAATCTCTTACTCAGCGAAGGCTTAGAGATGAACAGCTGGTATTAATGTGCAGGAGGAGGTGATCACATTAAAGGAAGAAACACCAATTTTTATGTTTTTCCACCAGTTTGTTTTGATATCAATTCGACCATAGTGTGGGACTGAATCTCTTCCAGGCTTTTCTGGCACTGTCTGTGTATGGATGCAATACTTGTCAGACAAAATTGCACTTGTTGCTTATGATCAGCACAAACTAATTTAAATTAAAATGATTCAATTTGATAGCTAGTCCTTTAAAGTAAACCCCATTTCAAAAATGCAAATAACACTGCAATATATAACCATTTAGCACAAGATGAGGAACCATGAGTGCAATTGCTCGCGAAAACATACATTTCTGATGAATAAGCATAAGGGATAGAAGGGGACTGCCCTAAAAGAGGGAAGGGAAGGGAAGGGAAAGAGAGAGCGAGAGAGAGAGAGAGAGAGAGAGATATATATATATATATATATATATATATATGACAAATAGCACCCCAAAGATCAGCTACTGTCCAAAGAACCAGCAGCATAATATAAATTCAAAAAGGAAACTGTCCAGTAAAATTGTGCCTACCCGGATGCAAAAAAAGGGAGCCCTCCCTCAAAACACTCAAGTTGTAGGAGGGGCTACACTGCTTTTGTCTTTTCTTAAATCTTTCCCTAAAGGGGATAAGGGTGCGAAGGCCTTGCAAGAAGCAATTGTTTGCTCCTCTGCTGGGGGGAGGGGGGGTGTCGGGGCAGGTTTAAAGGAGCAAGAGCTAGTAAACAGTTATAAGGACTCCGCTCAAGCACTTTTTAGTATACAAATGGAGGCTACACACCCATCTCCCTCAGGATATCTAGAACCTGATTTTTGGTCAGACCCCATGTGGCCTCACAGCCCAGCTGTTCAGGACGTCTTAATCTCATTAACGAAGGAGATCAGAGAGAAGTTTGGGGTTTCCGAGCGTAACCAATGGAAAATTGGAGAAGTATGTGAGGCTTTGGATAGCAAGATAAATATTCTATGGCAAGGATGGGCAGACTGGAAGAGGCGGTGGAAGAACAGGATATACAGTTGTTTGCAAATAGCCAAGATATCTCTAAGCTGAAAACCGGTGAAAAAGTACTTCAGGATAAGTTAGAAACTCTGGAAAATAGTATGAGGAGAAATAATATCAAACTGCTGAATGTCCCCCAAGGGGAGGAAAGAGACAATATTAAGGGCAATCTAATTTCCATAATCAGAGATTCTATTCCGAAATTAGTTAATCTAAATTTTGAAGACGACATTCAAAAAATGAATTGAGACCCTTTTAAGAGAAATGTTGGAAGGAAAGTTGCTAGGAAAATACTAATAAAATTTGGTACATATTCCATCAAAGAGAAAGTTCTTTCTGAAGCCCTTAAAGCGGGCAGTTTTTCAAAAGGGGATTGGTCTTTTCGTGTACGATCTGACGTGTCAAAGGCAACACTGGACAGACAGTGGGAATTGGGGAATTATATGCAGAAATTTAGGTCCTTAGGTGCAGCAGTCCAGATGAGGTTTCCGACCGCCTTGAAGATTATGTGGCACAGTAAGATGCATAATATCAGGGATCCTAATGAAGTTTCTGCTTTTCTAGAACAGTTTAAGGCATCACGTTAGATCATGTTCAAGCTGTCCAGAGGACAGCTCAAATGGGGTAACGTTATGTTTCTCCCAAAGAAAGATTGGAGGATTCCCCGGGAGGGGTGTGTGGTTGGGGTGGTTTCAAAAGGTTTATGGGTATTCTTTTGCACTAGATGTGGGAGCATGTGGGAAAAAGAAAAACATGTTCTTAGATACTCTACATACAGGTTTGGCAGGGGCTCATTGTGCTTTTTTTATGGGTAATGAGTAGATACGAGTTTACCCAGTTGAAGATCCTCTCTTGGAATGTTAAAGGCCTCAGGGTCAAGGGGAGAAGGAGGAAGATTTTTGAATTTTTGAAAATGATTGAAGAAGAGGTGGTTATTCTTTAGGAGAATCATTTATTACGGAAGGAGTGGGAAGACCTTCTTAAGCAAATACATTGGGTGGGTTATAGTATAAGCACTAATCAATCTTGTGTGGTTAAATGTGTGGCAATCCTCTTTAAAAAAAAAAAAGTCCACAAAGGTAATGGTGGGCAATGTAACAACAGATTCAAAAGGTAGATGGTTGATTGTGGAAGTGGGTTTGCATGGGTTCTGGTTTACAATAGCCGAATATGATGGTCCCAACATAGATGACCCAACACCCTTTCAGGTTTTATATAATCATTTACTAACAGCTAAATATCCAATCCTACCAGGAGGAGCTTTTAATATATTGTTAGATCCTATTCAGGTTAAATCCACCCCCAGAGGAACTGTTAACTCTCCCAAAACACGATCTTGGGTGAAGCAGGCCATGGTAGATCTTGGCCTAGTTGATATTTGGCGATGGAAAGGGGGAGAGGGCACCAGATTCACATTTAATAATGAGAAGTAGAGTCATCGATCTAGGATAGACATTATCTTAGTGCACAGTAGTCTATGCGGAAAGGTTAACTATGTGGGGCATGCTCCGGCTCACCTTTCGGACCATTCTGTGTTGAAGCCACATCTTGGTTTTAATACACAGACTTCTAATTTTAGGTGGACAGTAAATCAGGTTTTATTATTGGCTGAGTTGATTGTCGAAGGTTTAAAGCCAACACCAAATAATTTTTGGCCATGAACTATGGATCTGCCACCTTACAGTCTGTGTGGGATGCATATAAGGCATATATTAGGGGCAGACTTAATAATTTGGCCGCTTAAAAGCATAGGGAGGAGAGGGAGCAGTTGAAGAGTTTCTAATCTGTTATAGCCATTTTGCAAGAATCTATGCATAATGCTTATCAGCTGGAGAATAAACACCAGTTGGGTTGTCTGTAAATTCAACTTGGGAAGGCTAAATTAGACCTGGAATCATTTTCAGAAAAGAAAAATAGGAGAAGATGGGACAGTAGTCGGTATGCACATTATGAATATGGGGAAGGCTGTAGTAAGCTTTTAGCTTGGAAAACTAAGACAGATTGTACAAGGAACTATATTACATCGATTAGATTCAAGGTCACAGGTAGTCTTTGAAAAAAGGAGGGGAAGGCTTCTTCTATATATGATTCCTCCAGACAGTCACTTTACACTGACAATTTAGGGGTTTCAGAGGAGCAGGTCAGAGGATTTTTTTAAGGGAATTCACCTTCCTGGCTTGGATGAGATTGCAAGGCAGCAGCTAGAGAGAAAGAGGAGAGAGAGGTGCATGAAGCAATTAAGAATTTGAAGAAGGGAAAGGCTCCTAGTCCGGATAATCTTCCAACTGAGCTCTATAGTCTATTTAGGGATGAGCTCATTCCAATTATGTGGAGTTGTTCAATTATGTCTTCTTTGCGGGTATGGAAGTGCCAAAATCATGGGATGAAGCCACAATCAGTCTGCTTTTAAAACCGATGAAAGATTCGGCCCAGTGTATGTCATACGACCTATCTCGTTATTAAACTCGGACTATAAACTTTATACACGTATTTTATCTATAAGGTTTGCAAGAGTGGCCAGTAGTTTGGTGCACTTGGACCAGAAGGGCTTTATCAAAGGAAGGCAACTTCATGAACTCACTCATGATCTATTGGGCGCAGTGGACTTAGCACTCCAGGAGTGGGCTTCTTAAGCGGTCCTTACTTTTGATGCAGCCAAAGCTTTTGACCGGGTCAATTTGTCTTTTTTGCAGATTACCATGGAAACGTATAAGCTTGGGAACATTTTTATTAGGGCAATTAAGACCCTGTAGAAGCACCCAACAGCTAGAATATTGATTAATGATAAGTTGTCACAAAAGTTTAGGATCAGACGAGGGACCCATCAAGGTTGGCCATTATACCCTCTTCTTTTTAATTTGTATATTGAGCCTTTGGCATCAATGATTAGAGCGAATAGCAATATCTTTCCTTTTCAAAGCAATGGTTGGGAAAATAAAGTGGTACTATACGCTGATGACCTTATGATCTACACTAGAGATGTGGTCGGCTCTCTAACCAGTATTAAATCTTTAGCAGAGGATTTTGGTAGGAAGTCGGGTTATTGTGTGAATCCAGAGAAAACAAAAATGATGTGTTGGATTGTTGCCTATATCAGCCCACTAGTTAAGCAAGAGATCAGATACTTGGGGATTCTGGTTACGGCTAATTTGGAGGAAATGTCAAAGGTTAATTTTGTTAGAGCTTGGGTGGATACTAAAAAACTCCTCAAGACGTGGGTTGGTCTTCCCCTGTCTCTAATAGGAAGGTCTAACGTTTTAAAGATAATTATTGTCCCAAAATTTAGTTTTTTTGTTTAATGCAATGCCATTGGAGTTTAAGGCGTATTGGTAAAAAAAATTACAGGGGGACCTGTATGCGTTCATATGGGCATCTAAGGGAATGCGTATTGCATGGAAAAAGTTATGTAGAAGGAAATAATTTGAGGGGATTACAGCACCAGACTTTTACAAATACTATCTTGCATTTCAGTTAAATAATGTGAGGATTATTTTAAGCGATAGATCAGAGTATACATCTCTTTTGAAAGCAAGGACTCAACATCTTTTGAAGGCGGGCGACAAATTTTTATATAAAAGTTGGCCACCCGAAATATTTCAAGAAGGTTCGCCTGAAGATTCTTAAAGATGCATGTAGGATTTGGCTCCAGATCCATGGCACCTTAGGGATAGCTCACTATAGCTGTTTTGCCCCCGTTTGGGATTCACCGGGCACTCCTGAATTTCTTTTAAACAAGTTATCATTTCTGTTAAAGGCCAATTGGGTGACAAAATGGGGGCAAATTATAGAAGATTTCAAGCTGATAGCTTGATCCACATTTACAGAACAAGCAGGGAATATGATTTCTAAGTTTAAATATTATCAGTTGGCAAGTTGGGTTAATACTCTTCAGAAAGAAGGAACTGGGAAGAGTATTTGGGATGAGAAATTATTACAGAAGTCTGTCCATAAAGAGGTTGCTTTGTGGTATCAGGCACTATTAGAGACAGCGGAAAAAGGCCTGTCTCTCCCGGAGATGAAGTGGGGAAGGACTTTCCAGCTTCAGATACTGTTAGTCTTTTGAAAACATCATGGTTCAGACTTAGACAGCTTTAGGAAAAACAAAAAAAGCTGTCCTCGCTGTGGAGATGGGAGGGCGAATGATCTTCATATGTTTTGGCAGTGTCCGAAGCTTGGGGAATTTTGGGAAGCCCTTGAAAAAGTACTCAAGGAAGTTATAAGTCCAGAAGTGGAGGTAAGCCTTTCAATGATAATTTTTGGGATATTTAATGAAGAAATTCAAGGCAGGAATCTCCCCATGCAACATGAGTATCTGTTGTTTGTGTTGATGCTTTTGGCCAGGCGTGAAATCTGTTTAAAATGGGTTTTGTCATCACCCCCTACAGTTCAGGAGTGGGTGGCATTGATTAATTGCATGTGCAGTGTGGAACGCATTGGTCCCCCTAGAAAAAGAGATGAATTCTAGTCTATTTGGGGAAAATGGTCATCAAGTAATTAACTTTCTTTGGGCAAATGGATTTTGCTGAAATAGTCCGACGATTAAGCTCCCCTTTATCCACCAGGTTATGTCCGGGCAGAAGACTATTTGGCAAAGGTGTGTGGATTCCTCGGGTACTTAATAAGTGCCAATGGTTTAGTGTGGAGAGAGGGGGGCGGTGTGTGTCGAGAGGCAGTGACCCGTTCATATTGAGGGATCTCTCCCCAGAGATGCATAACCATGACTCCCCTTGACGGAGTGGAACCTTACTATGAGGACAAAATAAAAAGGGGGAGTGGGTAGCAGGGATCATTCATAGGTTCTGTAGCACATCTTGGAGACCACCCATATAAAGCCCATAATTCACGTGATAACCAGGAGTTATTTCACTATGAGTAAATAAATACTGTTTGCTACAGGAATCTTTTTTAAACCAGACCAAATTGGAGCTATGTTCTTTTTTTTTCTTTTACTCATGAAGAGATGATCAATGAACAATTACTCCGCAAATAGCTAGTAGAATCAATCCACACTGCATCAAAAATACAAATACTATTAGAAGATGCCTTCTACTCTACCCCTACTACATCAAGAGGAGCTTGGAAGACGTATTTCACACCCCCACCCTCACCAGAAGGCAACTGCATTTCCTAACCTGAAGCATGCGTTAAGTGTAAATTTAACTTGTTTTCTTTGCTGACCCTAAAAACGTATGTAGTGGTAAAGGTACACAGTATTATACTACAGAGCACACATTTTAGTCTGTACTATTTAAAGTAAAGAATAAATATACTCCAACTCATCCCTGGAACCGGGGAATAATTTCAATACATTGGAGGAGCAGCAACAGAAGAAGACAAAAGTTACCCATCAATGTGTAAAGAGTAACAAAAGTGACCTATCAATATGCAATAACTATAATTTTAAAGAAGCACTAGCAGAGCTAAGTACAAAATGCCTTCACTCCTTACATTCAACTTGATCGCATTCTGGGTGTTCTAAGGATTACATAACCTCAGTTAGATGGATTGTCAAGGATGCCCTTATCTACCGATAGAACTCCAAGCACCATTTAATCCAGATTGCTGTGACACAGGATTAGGCCACATAGCAAGTGTGCTCAAAGAGAGTCCAGAATAGGCACCATCCACTTTAATTTTAAGGCATTCTGAGTAAGAAATAGTGACCGTATACCCCAATACACAATGTCTGGAACGTGGGGGCTCTCAGAGTGACATTATCACAGTAGAATGCTAGGCTAGGACAGTACAGTTAAAGTGACTACTGGGTACCAAACTGAGGATGTGGAGGGGGGGGGGGGCATATAACTGTAGGAGCAGTGAAGTCAAACAAAACCCAGGTTCACACTCCGAGCATTGTGGTATCAAAGCACTCAACTTTCCCAAGGCATTAAGTTAGAGTGAACACCTAGTTTAAAAGATGATGGTGCTAGTGAAAAAGCAACAAAATAAAAAAAGCATAACAATTTAATGTCTCAAAAGATACAGGATCAGGGTCTGCTCATGGAGAAAGTTCCTTTCACACACTCCTTACCTTCGCATCCGGTGATACAAGTGCTGCTCTTGCTGGGTTATGAGGGCACCTGGCCAAATTGGAGCACCTGTACTAGTCCTATACCAGGCCACGGCCGGTGGCCCCGGGAAGGAAGAGCTGGTAAAGCCATGGTCGGAATCCCTCTGGGCTGCCAAGGACGAGGCTGAGCTCCCCATGGGGCTCCTGCCCCAGTTTACAGAGCAAGAGAGGCCCAGGCAGAAGCTGACTGCAGGTCACAGCAGTGTCCGCAACATTGGCAATCCAACACTGCCGGGGGCCTGCCCGGTGCCAAGGCGCGGAACGATGGGATGATGTGCACTCTGAAGAGCAGAACGTAGACTCTGATCACAGCAGAAAGACACATGAGAAAACAGTAAAGAAAAAGGAAAGTAAGAAAGAGAAAAATAAGGTGTAACTTAACAGAGAGAGTACAGAGTTTAAGATTATTTAGAGCAGTGTGCTATGCTTAATCTGTGCATCGCTATTTAGTTGATAGAAAGACGGAGACACTCGTCAGGACAATACCAGACTTTTAAAGAAAATCTGCTCACACTTCAGAAGTCCAACTAAAAACATTTTTTGAATCTCCGAGGAACTGAGGGAAGGATGTATCATTCCATTACAAGTGCATCAAAGTGCCTCATTATGAACTATCAGAACAAAATGAGAGGCAGAAGTGTCATTAAACTATTCCCCCAGTCTAACAATTTGGACGGCTATCTCCCTAACCATGCCTCCTTCGCCTCAGGCTTCAGGTTAACCACTTATCGACCCACCCGGGAGTAAAGAAATGGACACTTTTTTGCACCACCATCTCTTTGCAGAACCCAGCAAGCAAGTGACTGCCTGCCACTCGGTGGGATATTGATTGATGCCAGAGGAAATGTTGTCCCCTATGCTCCCTCTTGCAACATGCATGCTTTCTCTTGATCATCTTCTCAAATTATTATTTTTTTTAACCCTTATTTTAGAATTGTTTATCCACTTCCTACAGGAGTGCCTCCCACGAATCAATATACGATTCTATGGGTAATCCTAGTTGTTTCTTACAGAAGGTTAGTTTCTAGGTTAACAATGGGAAGAATCAATGATATAATTTTTAAGGGGCTTGCTAAAACGATTCTATAGGAAGTAGCATGATCGGTTTGGACAATATAAGGCAGGGAGGACAAGGTATCCACTTTAAGGAAATTCCTAGGTTTACTGGTAACGTAGACAGTTGTCCTTTAAGAAGTTAAAATACAAATATATCACAGGATTACCTTATGATCCATAGATTATCCTTCAGATTGTCTAAGCTTATCCTTACGCATAACATGATATTACTACTTTAACCAGGATGAAACAGATGTAGCATGTCACTTCTGTGACGTCACTGGATGAAAGGCCACGTGAAGTTGCTTCTGGTGGAGTCATCAAAGGTTTAAAGGGCATAGAATGTTTCTTTCGACTTTGGTGAAATAAACCAAGACAAGGAGGTAGATAGGGGTCATTGTAGTAGAAGAACGAATACTTCCCGTTGACTACAGAGTGACCCATCAATCAATGGGATTCATCAGAAACCAGCAAGGATCGGTGACAAGACAAACGCATTCCCCATAAAAAATCAGAACCGGGGACCAAAAGGACTAAAAGAAGATAATTCTGGGTGAAAATACGGCATAAAGTAGGGGAATTATGTAATCAACAAAGAAGCATTTAAAGGCTAAACAAACTAACACTGAACAACCATTAGCACAAAATATTAGCAATTTAACAATGAGGTACGATTAGGCAACTATGTGTTACATTTGGTAGCGAACTGCATAAATAAACAAAAACCCGAATAAGCAAGAACATTTTTAACCAAAATAGTCACTGTTAGTCCAATAATCACTGCAAGGTCTTAAGCACAGACAGGGTTTATTTAAACTGCATTTTAAATTTGAGTTGGTAATTTGTTTATTCTACAGGACAATAATTCCGCTAAAGTGAGTACATTTTACCATTTTCTACCAAAATGATAGAGGATTTGTGTATTCTATTGGTCCCTAATGAAGATCGGGAGCTTGAGAAATGTCACTTTTGTATTTAAACTCTTGTGTTGGCATATTTATGTGGCATAAGCGAAGTAGAAAGATGCATTCAGTATGCAAAAACAAGCAATACAAAAGATATGGAAAATTAGATGGAAAGGTGAAAGTGAAGAAAG
Source organism: Pleurodeles waltl (assembly GCF_031143425.1). Lineage (NCBI taxonomy): Eukaryota > Metazoa > Chordata > Amphibia > Caudata > Salamandridae > Pleurodeles > Pleurodeles waltl. The sequence goes on along the minus strand of NC_090449.1, from coordinate 254,441,875 downwards.
GGAAGGTGAAGATTATCAAGGGCACGAATTAAAAGGTGAAAGATGGAATACCTGAAATTATCTAAATCAATCATTCTGGGACACATTCCAGTTCATTGTTTTTTTCCCCCACATTGTGTCTTTAGAGACATGAACCAGCCATATAGAAATCACTATTGTCCATGGCCCAAATGAAGCTGTCCAGTCCACACTACTGGACCAAGGCCCATTCCGAGGTAAAAACAAGCAATACCAGTTTGGCTCCGCCTAGTGCCTCAAGTGCGATTTGAGTTACTGTGGAACACTGAACTACAATAACCCCCACTGGGCATATTTGTGCCACATACGGTGGTTAACGGAAAAAAATAAAAAGTGAAGGAAGAAATGTCTGAATTAATATCAGCCATTAATAAAAACTCTTCTTCTTACACAGTAAGAAATGCAACATGTATATCAAAGAAATAGGAAAACAGGTATGACAGGCTCCACAAAAGTGAAGTCACAAATTGCTATCGCCACTCGGATTACAGGAGTTTAAAGAAACGGGAGCCACAGACAAGAGAAAAATATCTGGGCAATGTCATTTACCCTGTAGCTGTGAACACTACTCCGCTAGTAAAATTCCGTTCATGTACAAACGTGCAGATACGTTGTGGGGCTGACCTGGTGGCCTATGGATTCCAACCTATAAATTACATAAGTGTTGTGTGCACAATTACAAGCTGCAAATGGGGCCGTCCTCTGGACTCCAATGTAAGGGGAAACAAACGAACACACAAAACGCACTGTGCTTGCATGTGTGACTATACACATAAGGGCTAGCCTGTGCGAGAGACACACAAACCACTTCCACCACCTAAAAAGATTAAAACTATAAGGGAGACACACACACTAATGTAGGGATGTGAGTGCCCGTACTGCAGAGTCAGCTATGCCATCCTGTATTTTTTTAGGCCTGGTGGCAGCTAAGACCTATATACTCAAAGAGCACACTTTCCCTATGCAGTTACAGGCACTGAAGTGTACTACTTTATGTGTGCATGTTCTCCTTGTGAACAAGATGGCTGACCCATTGCTCCATGTCATATCCAGTAGTGGGCGGAATGAAGATAAATTGTATTTACTTGCAGGGTGGAATTATATAAAAGACCTAAGCTCATGGGCTTTCATCCTATACTCTTCAACCACTGGTCTGGTACTGCGTCATTCACATTTTTATTTTAACGACTAGCCAAGTACCTGCTTCCAGCCCATCCTTTGTGTAGCAAGCCTAATATAAGGAACCATGCTGTAATTGGCAGTTAGGAATTATCAACACTGCACATTCCGTGATTGGCCTTGGTATTCCTCAACGGATTCCTTTAAATTTCAAAAGAGTGTACGAAAAGTGTTTCCCTGAAGTTTAGGGAATATCATTCCAAATGGAGCAGGCATTAACTGAACAGCTCTGGAAACATTCAAGCAAAAGATTAAAGATACAAATGGGCAGCCTTTCCTTTTTCGAGGTGGGAAAGCACGAGCTAACCTACACCAGAGTATGTTTTCTACAGAAATAACTGCAATGGCCCTAAAATACTGCACAACTGCCCGTGTGCAGCGAGATGCCCAGGCTCTGTGCCCATATAACTCATGTGCAACACACTACCCACGCTTATTTTTTGCATCAATAGAGAGCAGATAGGAAGATTAACTTGTTATAACTAGTAAATGGACTTGAATCTAGCAATAGTGGAGTTACACTAATTGGAAAAAAAGCTTTTTACCTGTAAATCCATATCTCTTCCCAAATCAAAGCTCGAGACTGTAGTGTTACCAGCAAGCATGGCGGTGAATGACCTAATCTAAAATGGTGCTGACTTTGTCAAAGCGACTTTCTTTATAGTATATTTAAGGAATGGATCATAACAATTTTAGACTGTGGACAGTTTGCAGACATCTAGCACATCTTTCCTCTAACTATGCATCACGTTACGCAAATTTGCTACACAATTCAGAGACCATCTGACCCTCCCTACACTCTCACACATTCCTTTCAATAAAAGTGTATCGAACATGCGACAAGATTGCACAGTAGGTGACAGTAAACATCATGTAAAGACTAAATTGTGAATGATCACGTCTGGCGTGTAAAGTCACAGAAAACACACAAACATTTGATCTCGGAATTAAATTGCTCATGCGCAGCCAAGATACCATCAGACTGGAGACGCAGAAAAAGAAAAAGCAACACACCATGTCCAGTTATGCCCCAAGGTCTTGAACCAAATCCCAGTACCCATCAGGATTGACACAACCCTCCTACAATTTAGTTAAAAGCTGAAAACACATCTTTTTTAAATGATACTACATCACAACAAAGTCACAATCCACCTCAACTCTCATAACCCCGCTTCCCCTTCGATCGCTGATTAACTGCAGCTTTGTTTTGGGTTTTGTACAGTGCTTTGTGGTTAGGATTGCACTTTACCAATAAGACAAACATATATCAGAATTTCTGATGGGTCTTTTCTATAAACCATTCACCGCATTCAAGAGATCAGATTCGCTGCCTCAGAATTACAGCTCTAGTGAGCTGCCAATGCCATGTTCGATTGGGCTGTCACAAATTAGGCTCAAAAGCAGTAAACTACACAAACAACAGAGGACGAATTGCACAGCAGTAAAAAGATGTAAACTACTGTAAACCACGAGGCGTTCAGGTCTTGACAAGTACACACAAGGGGAGATTTCTGGCCTATCTCATTCCTACTAGACGGTTGCATGTGACGAAACCCTACATCAGAGAGCTGTAAAATTAAACTAGACGCTTACCTTAACGCAGTGGAAACTCAGGAATACGCTCCACGCGCTCGTAAAAGAAATGGAATTCACAGCTCACCGACTTTGCAGTCCTCAATTACGCAGGGGTTGGCTGAATTTATTTTCATTTCTCTTATCGAGCACTCCGCGCTATATGTCCCAGCCACGTAAGCCACAGCCTCTACTAATCTGTGAGGATGTCTCACCTAGGTGTCAAGCCACTTCTCGATGACACACGTCTAAAGGGATGCCGCTGTCTGGCGGCACTTAAGAGGTGACAAAGTGATTACAGGTCTGCAGCCAAAGTCTTATCGAGAGACCTGGAGGTACTTGAATCTGCACTGTGAGGAAACAACAGGGACGGGAGGACGTGAAAAAGACATGCAAATCCCTCTTATGTGTAAACACAGGATAGCATCTGTCTCTAAAATAATTCCAGAAGGCTACAAACATGGCATTTTTTCAACATATTAATGTACGATACCTTTACATATACTGATCAGTAGTTGCCTGAAATTTAGCATGGAACCGGCCCTCCTCAAACTATGTTGGACATGACTGCAGCAAAGATGCATGCCTGCAGGAGAGGGAGGTGCCTATCTGCAGCAGAGGTGCATGCCTGCAGCAGAAGGAGATGCATGCCTGCAGCAGAGGTACATACCTATAGGAGAGGGACGTGAAGTCTCCAGCAGAGATACATGCCTGCAGGAGAGGTAGGTGCCTGTCTGCAGCAGAGGTGCAACGCCTGCAGTAGGAGGCGCATATCTGCAGTAGAGGTGCATGGCTACTGAAGGAAAATGTGCATGCCTGCAGCAGAGGGAGGTTCATGTCTGCAGCAGAGGTGCATGCCTAAGGTAGAAAGAGATGCTTGCTTGCAGCAGAGGGAGGTGCATGCCTGGAAAGGTGCATGCCTCCAGAGGAGCTGAATGCAGTTGTGGCTGCTTCCATGTGAAAATGGTGGTTCAGATATTTTGATCAATTTACAGACACTGTGAGAAATCAGCAAAATTCTCAGCGGTGCTCTGTTACACACATTGTTTATAAGGGGCCACAATTGACAACTCTGGAGTTGAGGCTGAAGCCAAGGTAGTGCGAGTTTCTCACACTGCGTGTAAGCGTGTAGAAAAGCAGTTTTTATTGAAAATAAAATAGCGTACTTACCCACTGCCTCGAGTTCCTCTTCGGTCCCCCAGTCCTTGGCTCCAAGGCAGCAAGGGGTCTTACAGCCAAATCCCCTAACCAATCCAGCTCTCATGCTGCTGATAATATTAGCCTGCATGAGAGGAGCGCTAGGATTGTTTGTAGCAGACTGGCTCAGCATCCTTACAGATACTGGAGGCCCGTGTCTGCTCACCACCCAGCTTTCCAAGACAGCTGGGGTTAGAGAGATTTAAAGTATTTATATCAGGCTGGCAACACAGCCAGCCAAAGTGACATGCGCAATTTAATCTTGAGAAGCCACCTTCACAGGTCCCTGCTGCAAATCAGCAGTAATGGGCGCACCCCTCCCTGATGCTCGGCTTGGGAAAAAATAAAATGGTAACAAAATTATTGTATTTTTTATGTTTGCTACGCTGGCAGCAGGAGGTGGAAATGTTGCTCTGCCGTAACGGTGGGACCAACCCTGACTGAACATTTAACACTGTGCAGACCCCATTCTAGAACTGGTCAGTAGTTATAAGTAATACTGCCTCCAGCTGTTTTCACAGGCAGCACAATAGGCATATTGTTATTACACACATGCCACAAGCCATAGAATGGAGTCTTGTTGTCAAGTGTTTGTTCAAACATTAACAAACACAAAACTAAAAAAATAGAAGACGCCAAGCAGAAGAGAGAAGGAGCTACATGCTAAGAGGGAAGGCCTGTGCAAAAACATGATGAAAAGGTTCTCCTCTAAGAAGTCGAAGAGGATGGGAGGGTGATACAGTGTGCAGCAGGAGTAAAGCATTCCCCTCACCTCCAGTCTACGCACCCTTCATGCTGCGTGCACTACAGCTTGTGATTCAGCAGTTGAAGAGCATGTGGCTGCTGCTCATTGAATATGTGCGTACCTACTGGCTGTGGTGCTGGAAGCATGGGTGCGGAGGGGGCTGCAGTTCGCCCCCCATATGCCCTTGATAAGGTTCAGCTGGAGAATTGATAATGAAGAGGCTTTTAGTTCTTAGTCCCGGATCTTTTACAGCAACTTCAAGTGCAAATTGTCACATGACAGGTAACGCCGATTGACAGCGTTATGTTAATTAGGTTTGGTTTTACTTTGTCTGACTGCAAATGTAAGGTATTTTGAAACTTTACCTTTGCCTACAACCACAAGCAGGTGTGGAGCTTACATGTTGCGCCAAATCTCAATCACGTTCTCTGCATCTCACACTTAACAAAAAAATTCAACAGAAAAAGCTGCGACTACAGCCAACACCCCTTTCCTCCATTTACTGTGTATGTTCTGGCATTTTCCAAGCACACAACCCCACTGAAAGCCACCCCACACCAATAAACTGGTTTGTATTGGGTACATGTGATCCTATCTTGTTAATCCTTTGCTTACAACCATAAATTTAAGCTACACCAAGTCTACAGAACACTCTTTGTGCCTCACACACAACACCAAAACTCAACCCTAATAGACCCAACTTCTACCAGCACTCTTCTACTATCCATGGGCTACCGCTGTACCTGACCAATCTAGAAAGTGGTTCAGCACTTGACAAGAGGTAGGAAAGTGCCATATACATGCTATAATACAATACCATGGAAAATGTTGTCTTTACAGTCGGATAACTTGTGTCATATCCGGCTCATTCAACCCTATCATGTCATGTAGTGAACTCCTTCACCAAATCACAGAGCCCACACCAGGAGACGCCGCCCATGCGCCCCATGCAATTCTGCTTAAACATACCATGGTGCCCACCTTCTGCAGTCCTTTCTGCTTCTTGGCTCCTTGTAACCCTCCTCCGTCACCACCCTACACGGCGAGCCCTCTACATTCACCACATGAAACCCTGTTCCTTGCAGAGTCTACTTCTTTCACTTGATAAGAGAAAGCGAAAATCAACGCATGTTCTTCAGAAAGGGGGAAATAAAAACGTACGAGAAGTTAAGGAAGAAAATAATGAGAACACACACAAAGCCTCAGCGAGACCTCAAAAATGTGAAAGTAATGCAACCACAGGCTAGGGTTAATCATGGGAGGAGAAAGCAAGCAAAGGTTATTGACGTGACCTGTAAATGTCTACATGTTAAGAAGTACCCTTACTATCCTAAAGGATTACAATGGTGTGGATTTTTGTGATGGTTACATGGTGAATGCCACACCAATTAGATAGACATTTTGTTCGTGCCTATGAGTCGCAGTGGGAGAAATACCTTTTTTGTCAATCTGTAGAAAGCAGATGTGAAACTGAGGGCAATTCTACCTATTCTGCAGCCACTGTCTGCGGGATGAGAAATAGGAATGCAGGCAACATGGCTTGCAGAACAAAAATTCCTCGTGTGTGCAGCGAGGAACGCACGACACCCAGGATTCTGGCAGTCCAGCACGGACAGGGGCTGGACAAAGTAATTAGTGGTAATTATAATCTGTTAATCATACTGCTGGCCCCCAGAGTGCTCTACAAAGCAACTTCCCCAGTCGGGGAGTTTTTGTGGGGTACGTATCTGCTTAAGCGCTAGGAAGTCCCAGCAGGCAGCGTGGCACACAGACTGCTGGTAGTAGCTTTGACCTCAGAGGTCCAGGCATCTCACAGTGCTCATAGAAGCGACTGTGCTTTTGGCTTTTTGTCTGCACATGGAGTGAACTGTTAGACATGCATTCTGCTCGCCAGGCAAGAGAAAAAAAACAGAAGGCGAATTTGCCACATTTCATTTACTGCGTGGAAACTTGCCCCATCTCTACGCCTGAATTCAGCTAATGTCGCCACAAGGGCACTGATGGGCATTAGAGTGGTTCTAATAGACATTTAGTCGATCTTCTTGCTGTCAAGTTATTCAAGGCACCTCAATTTTATAGTTTAAACTATTTTAATTTGAACAAAATCTATAGCTATGATGTTTGTGGCAGTGTTTATAAATCACAACAAGGACAAGCAGGACTGTGAGTAAGCAGAGGGTAACAGAGCAAGGCAGCCTGGTGACTCGGAGAGACAACCAGAGCAGGATGAGGGGCAGCGGGGCCAATAGAGCAACCGGCTGCCGAGGAGGAGGAGGACCATCAATCGCAGCCAGCAGAGGTTGTGATGAACGAGGAAGTACAGTGAGTACAGATTGAGGGAGGGCGAGATATAGAAAGTGAACGCTGAAGAGAACAATGCAAACAGAAGGGGCAGAGGAGAATGAGCATCTACCACATGGACAATGTGCTCATGATGAGGTACTATCCAGCTAACACAAAGGCAGCTGATGAACAAAGCACAGCACGAGCAGTTTGAGGAGAATGGGTAAATACAGCAAGTACAAGTCCAAGGGAATAACATGCAGAATTGAAGCAGCACAGGCTGCAGAGAACAGGAACAGCACAGACTGTGAAGTATAGGAACCGCACAGCCTATGGAGAATAGGAACCAAGCAAGTTATGGAGAATAGGAACAGCGCAGACTGTGGAGAATAGGAACAGCGCAGACTGTGGAGAATAGGAACAGCGCAGACTGTGGAGAATAGGAACCGCGCTCGCTGTGGAGAATGGGAACCGCGCTCGCTGTGGAGAATGGGAACCGCGCTCGCTGTGGAGAATGGGAACCGCGCTCGCTGTGGAGAGTAGGAACGGCGCTCGCCGTGGAGAGTAGGAACCGCGCACGCCGTGGAGAATAGGAACCGCGCACGCCGTGGAGAATAGGAACCGCGCACGCCGTGGAGAATAGGAACCGCGCACGCCGTGGAGAATAGGAACCGCGCACGCTGTGGAGAATAGGAACCGCGCACGCCGTGGAGAATAAGAACCGCGCACGCTGTGGAGAATGGGGGCTTGGGGGGAGCCATGGGCTTGCCCGGTCTCCCCCCGGGCTTATCGGGCTGACGTGGTATGAACCACGATCACGAACGGAGATTGGTTGGCTGGCCAGGATGGGGCGGTGGCTTAGGCGGGAAGATAAAGAGCAAGGGCTGGGTGTGGGAGGCCTCTTTGGTCGTTGTCACACCCAGTGGGCGTTTTGTCTTTGTGAAAGTGTTCTAGGTAGGCGTTTCTTTGCAAGAGAGGGGGTGTGTTTGAGGAGTTATTGGGTGGAGTTTAGGCTAATTTAAATAATTTTATTTGAATTTGTGACAATGGAGCCTAGTAAAGTGGTTATGGCATTAAAAGTTTTACAAGACGAAGGGAGGGAGGATTTAATAAAAGAGGGTGTATTAGAGGAGGCTTGGGTGGGCTTGAGAAGACCGAAACGCCGTTCGGCAGAGGGTGTGTCAGCCGCAGTGGCTGCTTGTTCTTCCCCTAAATCGGGAAAGAAGTTTTTACGAAAAAGTGTTGAGGGTCGGAAGGTCCGTCACTCACCTGATTTGGGGTCTGATATTAATACTTCCTTGCTGTCGGTTTCGGCGTCAAGGTCACGAGGGAGACGAGGGGGGTATTTGCCCCGGCGGAGAGGTTCGTCATTTGTGAGGAGGATTTCGTCAGGCGGCCGCAGCGCTCTGACTAGGCCTGCGGTAGCAAGTGCGGGCCGCATGGTGGCGAAGGGAAAAGGCGCGCAGGTGCAAGTGAGCGCGCGCTTACAAGCCCAATCGCCCGTAGAAAGAGGCGCTGAGCAAGATTCAAGGAAGGATGAGGAAAGGACGTTAGCTGGCGCTCGCAAGATGGCGGCGCCCAGAAAAAAGTTTCAATCGATGCCGGTCATAAGTGAAACAGTAGTGGGCAAGCCAGATGTGCCTGTAAATGCTGGTTCACAGTTAATTAATGAGGTGGTAGTCATTATTGACAGTGAAGAAGAATTGCAAGAAGCTGACAGAAGGATTATAGACCCGGTTTTGGGTGGTACGTGGGTTTCTCATGGCTCAATGAACAACAGGTTGATACAATGGACCCCTAGATTGGTCAGTCCAATGATACATAAGGTTCAGTCATGGGAAATTAATAATCAGGCTGCATTTCAATTAGGTGAGCAGGTGGAGCTAGTGGATGACAGTGGGGCAGTGTTTAAAGGTATAGTATGTAGTGAGGCTGGGATTTCGGGCATGCTGGATAAGGTTTATGTGGGTTTAGATAGTCGGCAACTTGTTAATGAGGGTACATCTGGGTGTGACACATCGCATGTTTCGGGCGAGCATGGGGTGCAGGCGATATATCGGCAATCTGGGCGGATTGTTGGTGATAAGAGTTTGCCGGTGAAGGTCCGGGCGCCTTCAGAACATCGGCCTGAAGGGAGGGTGCGATCAGGAGCGGTCCATCCGACTTCGAGGGATGCAGAAGTTTCAGTGGCGGCTCAGCCATCCACTAGCCAGAGCGCTGGTGATGATTGGGCTGGGTTGGATGAAGAATTACTCGATTACGAAGAAGTGGAGGTGCCTGTCATGTCGAAGAAGAGAGTAGTAGTGGCAGATGAAGAGCCGCTTGTGGTTCAGGGAGGCCATGTTCCAGTTCATCGTCAGGAGAGAACAGTGGGCAGCTTACCTAGAGGTGAGGAGGGATGCGTTCATGGTGGTGGTGATATTTCGGGGAAGTTGAGTCGGGCTAATGTTTCTAATGTTGCAAGGGGCTCCAAGGAGCTGCAAAACAAGGTGGATGCTGCGATTCAAGTGAGCGCGGTCACTGAAACGGAAGGCAAGAAGGAAGTAAGTGGGGGTAACGTTGATAAGTCATTAGAAAAGGATGAAGCAGGTGTGGGTGGTAAGTCGGGTGCTATTTCTAGTGGGGACGTGACGGTGAGTGGTAATAAGTTAAAGAAGTTGCCTTACATGGGAGTGTCGATGCCTTTGGGGGCGCATCTCACTCAGCATTTGAAAGACAAGATCTGGAAAGGGGAGTTTATTGATGTTTTCAAATTATTGCATAGAGAGGTTCAGGCAAAAGAAGGGTCAAAAGAAGAAGAATGGGAGCTAGCTAGGAGACCTCGAGTTCCAAATACGATAGAGAATTGGACTTCGGCTTTTTTGATTTATGCAAGTGTTTATTGTGAAAAGCATCAAGATTCTTGTGTAGCGTTATTGAAATACATAGACGTGGTTCGGAGAGCTCAAATGGATTTTGGAGGTTTTGGTTGGTTCAGGTATGATGAAGAATTTAGAGCAAGGAAGGCAATGGATTCATCTAAATTGTGGGGAGAAATTGATAATGAATTATGGATGCAGTGGTTAAGGACTGCAAGAAACGCGCCAACGATGCATACAGCAAGAGGTTTGCCGGTGCAATATAAGCCCTTTCAAGGGCGTCCCACCCAAGTTGGGGTGGGTTTCGGGCATAGAGGGCAATTCCAAGCAAATGGGTCCTGTTGGTCTTTTAACAGCGGGTTTTGTAACAGGCAACAATGCAAATTTAGACATGATTGCTCCAATTGTGGGGGGAGACACCCTGTGTCACAATGTTTTGGTGGGATGCAAGGGTCTTGGCACGTGCAATCGTCAAGAGGAGGGGACAGGGGTAGAGGATTTACACAGCAAGTTGCAGGAAAAGGGTCCTACTCCTATTAAATGGGACGTTATGGCTTATTGGTTGCAGTTTTATCCAAGGAGGGACGATGCTAAACTTTTGTTTGATGGCTTTCTAGAAGGTTTCAGGTTACGTTACCAAGGTTTGAGGTTGAGGAGATGGGCAAATAATTTGAAGTCAGCAAGAGAGCATCCAGAAGTTGTGAGAACAAAGCTGGGAAAAGAAGTGAATTTAGGCAGGATTGTTGGCCCCTTTTTAGAATGGCCGCTGTCAAATTTGACTATTTCCCGCTAGGTGTGGTTCCGAAGAAACAGGATGGGGAATTTAGGTTGATACATCATTTGTCTTGGCCGGCGGGGGCCTCAATAAATGATTTCATCGCTGCAGAAGATTCAATGGTGCATTATGCATCTGTGGATGAGGCTATTGCCTTGGTACGAAAATGTGGAAAAGGCGCAGAGATGGCGAAGTCAGATGTGGAGTCAGCATTTCGTTTGTTGCCGGTTCACCCAGATGATTTTTCTTTGTTGGGCATGCAATTTGAGGAGGCCATATATGTGGACAGGATGTTGCCTATGGGTTGTTCAGTTTCTTGTTCCTTGTTCGAGATGTTTAGCTCATTTTTGGAATGGTGTTTTTTATTTTGCAGCCGCGGTTCTTTGGTGACCCATTATTTAGATGATTTATTTTTTGTTGGCAAGTCTGGGTCTGGCGGTTGTGGCAGAGCATTGCAGGATTTTGAGAAGTTGATGTCCAGATTTGGTGTTCCATTGGCGAGTGACAAGACAGAAGGGCCTGTGTCATGTCTTACCTTTTTGGGTATAGAACTGGATTCGGAAAGAATGGAAGTGAGGTTGCCTGAAAACAAAGTGCAACATTTGATTTCTTTGTTGGAGGAGGCAGTGGCAAAACCAAAGATTGAGTTGCGTCAGGCACAATCATTGCTTGGTCATTTGAATTTTGCCTGCAAGGTGGTTAGGGTTGGCAGGGCATTTTGTCGCAGGCTTGGTTTTTCCATGCGGGGAGCTGTTTTACCACATCACCACATTCGCCTTCGGGCACGTATTAAGGATGATTTGAAGATGTGGATCGAGTTTTTGAAGGAATTCAACGGTGTGACTATGGTAGTGGAAGATGAAAGTTGGTTTTGGCACGTTCAGATTTTTTCAGATGCCTCCGGTGCTCATGGTTTTGGTCTATTTTGGGACGGTCATTGGGCAGCGGAGGCTTGGCCCGCTAAATGGAAACAGTCAAAGTTTAGCATTGCATTTTTGGAATTTTTTCCTTTAGTGGTTGCGTTGGTGCTTTGGGGCCGGTTTTTAGCCAACAGGAATGTAGTTTTTAATGTAGACAATCAAACTGTAGTACATTTGGTTAATTCACAGAAGACAAAAGATGAGAAAGTGCTGAAATTATTGAGGATTTTCTTGCTGAACTGTTTGAAGTTCAATATCTTGTTCAAAGCTAGACACGTGCCTGGTGTCTTTAATGACATCGCTGATGCTTTATCTCGATTTCAGTGGCAGAGATTTCGTGGTTTGGCGCCGGGAGCAGATGTACGGAAGACAGTTATACCTGGGGAGTTGTGGGATCTAGGAGAGTGAGGATGTTGGAGTTAGTTCAGCAATCAATAGCTCCATCGACGAGGAGGACTTACTTTCAGGCATGGTTGGATTTTCTGGATTCAGGTGCGGTACGAAGGTGGGGTGAGAGTGATGTTATATATAAGAGACAGGACGATGCAGTTCGATTCATTATGCAACAGATTGAGTTAGGTCTGGCTGCAGTGACTATTTCGGGTAAGTTATCAGGGGTTTCTTTTTATGGTAAGTATTTTTGGGGGTACGATCCGGTGGAGGGTGAGTTATGTAAGAGAATTTTAGCTGGTTGGGCCAGGTCGGGTGGGGTGAGGTGTGATAGGAGGCGTCCTATAACTCATGATTTGTTGAGGGCCCTGTTGGGGTGTTTGGGGGAAGTCTGTTTTTCTGAGTGGGAGGTCTCTTTAATTTCTCTTTGCATGTCCTGGTTGTTTCATGGGGCTTTTAGGATTTCTGAGCTTTTAGGGTTAAAAGGGAGGCAGGGGCTTATATTGGAGAACGTGCATGTGGGTGTTCAAGGAGTTTGCATATGGTTACCTTTTTCCAAAGGGGACCAGCTGGGCAGGGGCCAAGAGCTGTTATTGAAGGCATCACGATCCAAGGACTGTCCAGTGAGTTGTTGGTTGTCTTTCATGGCATTAAGGTTACATTATTACAGGTTTGTATTTATTCATCAGGATGGTTCGCAGCTGTTAGCATCACAGTTTTTAGCAGTTTTAAGGATGGCAGTTAGGAGATTGGGTTTAGACCCTAGTAGTTACGGTACACACTCTTTTAGGATCGGGGCTGCGACGGAAGCGAGGAGACAAGGTGAATCAGATCAGTCAATTAAGCAATTAGGCAGGTGGAGGTCTAGATCTTTTCAGAGGTATGTACGCTCGTTTAAGCAGTAGTTAGGTATTTCTTGGGAGTTTTTTATTCATGGGTAGTTTTGTACAAGTGTTGCTGATTTGCTGCACCGCTCTTTTTACAAATGCTCTCTGCCAATTTTTCTGTATGTTTTGATTGTTATAATTTAAGATGGGTATTAACATATTTCTCTTGTAGGTTGCGTCGGGGGGCCGGACAAGGTTTGTGCCGTTTGGATCGTAGGTCACTCCTTCGTTCGCTGGGCGGAGAAGCAAGCGGCATCGCGGCATTTTGGAAGGCAATTGGGGCTGGATGGGGCCAGAATAAAGCTTAGTTGGGTAGGTAAGAGTGGCATGAGATGGGGGGAGTTGCTGTACGTTTTGGCAAAAAGGTTTGATCGTGGTGTTTGTCCTGATGTATTAGTTTTACACTTGGGTGAAAATGATTTGGTTGCGCTTTCGGGCATTGGTTTGTTGAAGGCGATGAAGTTAGATTTATGTAGGATCAAAGAGCGTTGGTCAGGTACACATATTGTTTGGACGAGTTTTGTACCTAGAAGGGTTTGGAGGGGTGCTTATTCTTTTAAAGGAATTGAGAAGCAACGAAAAAAGGTGAAATGGGAAATGAGGAGTTTTTGTAAGGATCAAGGTTTTTCGGTGCTTACACATGAGAATATTGGGGTTTCTGATGCAGAATTGTTTCGGCAGGATGGGGTTCACTTATTGTTTTTGGGTAATGAGCATTACTTGTTAGAACTTAGGTTGTTGATTGCTAAGTTATTGGGCGAAAATTTATGGGATAAGTAAAATTTTTTGGGTGGGGCAGGAAAATGCCTGTGCGGGGCAGGAAAACGCCTGTGCGGGTTTTCCTGTGTGGCCTTTTGGGGGGGAAGGGGTAGATCAGAAAGATGAGAGGGCAGGGAGTTTGCACAGACAAGGGGAACTGGAGAAGGTGACTGCAGGACACATGGGTCAATGGTTGGTCGAGTCAAGGTGGGGATGGGACAAGGGGTAGTGCAGTGGGGTCATTTTAGAGGGAGGGGTTAGGTGATGAATTTTGTATTAGTGAGGATTGGGTAGTTTTGTGAGGCTATTATGCCAAGGTTGTAATTTTGCCAGACCTGTTCTATTAAAGCGGCCTTTTACCCCTTTAAGCGAGTGTCGTGGTCATTTCATGTGTCGGCCCGATGGGGGCTTGGGGGGAGACATGGGCTTGCCCGGTCTCCCCCCGGGCTTATCGGGCTGACGTGGTATGAACCACGATCACGAACGGGGATTGGTTGGCTGGCCAGGATGGGGCGGTGGCTTAGGCGGGAGGATAAAGAGCAAGGGCTGGGTGTGGGAGGCCTCTTTGGCCGTTGTCACACCCAGTGGGCGTTTTGTCTTTGTGCCCGCCCGCCCTCCCTGTAATTTTGTTAGATATTAGTGTTGCGTTTAGGTGGTTTTTTGTAGATTTGAACATTACGTTTTTAAGGAGTTTTTTGTGGTTTGAGAATTAACTTTTGCTATAACGGGATAGGTACCAACTCTGTTTTATTTTGTTTTTCATTATGATGACAACGGCATAGATATGTGAATAAGGGGGGGGTGTTTTTTTATTTTGCCGCTGATAGGCGGGTCTGGTGGGGTTTTCTATGTTTAATAAAGTGGCCTTTTGGGGGGGAAGGGGTAGATCAGAAAGATGAGAGGGCAGGGAGTTTGCACAGACAAGGGGAACTGGAGAAGGTGACTGCAGGACACATGGGTCAATGGTTGGTCGAGTCAAGGTGGGGATGGGACAAGGGGTAGTGCAGTGGGGTCATTTTAGAGGGAGGGGTTAGGTGATGAATTTTGTATTAGTGAGGATTGGGTAGTTTTGTGAGGCTATTATGCCAAGGTTGTAATTTTGCCAGACCTGTTCTATTAAAGCGGCCTTTTACCCCTTTAAGCGAGTGTCGTGGTCATTTCATGTGTCGGCCCGATAATAACCGCGCTCCCTGTGGAGAATAAGAACCGCGCTCCCTGTGGAGAATAAGAACCGCGCTCCCTGTGGAGAATAAGAACCGCGCTCCCTGTGGAGAATAAGAACCGCGCTCCCTGTGGAGAATAAGAACCGCGCTCCCTGTGGAGAATAAGAACCGCGCTCGCTGTGGAGAATAGGAACCACGCTCGCTGTGAAGAATAGGAACCGCACAAGCTGTGGAGAATAGGAACATCACAGACTGTGAAGAATAGGCACCGTGCAGGCTGTAAAGAATAGGAACAGCGCAGACTGTGAAGAATAAGAACTACGCGAGCTGTGGAAAATGGAACTAGCGAAAGCTACAGACGATGATATCAGTGAAGTCTGCTAAGAATGATACCAGCACAGGATGGGGCGAATGGGAACAGTACATGTCTTAAAGATTGAAATTGTGCAAGTTACGGCGAAGAGAAGAGCACATGCTGACAAAAGGAGCAGTATAGGCCCTGGAAAACGGGAGCACTGATAGTTGTGAAAACTGGAGCACGACAGGAAGTGGAAAATGGAAGATATGCAAGTTGTAAAGAATGGGAGCAGCACAGGCTGTAAAAAAATAAAATAAGGCATATAGGGAAAACAGTAGAAGCAGAGGTTGTGGATAAAAGGGATAGTGCAAGCTCTGGAGAATGGAGCTGTGCAGGGTAGAAAAAATAAAATGATTCATGTGTATGAAACAGTAATAACCCAGGCTCTGGAGAAAGGGAGCAGTTCAGGCTGTGGAGAATGGGAGCAGTGAAGGACGTGGAAAACGGGAGCACCACAAGTTGTGGATAAAAAAATAAAGCAGGTTCTAGACAATGGGAGTAAAGCAGGCTATTGAGAAGAAACTAATGCATGCTATGAACAGAGGGAGCAGTGCAGGCTGTGGGGAATGGAAAGAGCACATGCTGTAATCAATGAGAGCAATATAGGAATGGAAAACTGGAGGAGTGCAGGTTTTGGTGAAAGGGGGCAGTGCAGGCTTTGGCAAAAAGGAGCGGCTAAAGCTGTGAACGGGGAATAGGGGAGACGCTCCGACAGTAGAAGGCCATGGAGTGCAGGTTGGGAAGAACAAACTAATATATGTTGTGGGGAAGAGGGCAGTGCAGGCAAGCCCCCTTCTGGACTCCTGCAAGTAAAGAGTACAAAAATCCACAAGTAACTGAACACCGAATGAGACAGGATCCATGTAAACAAATAAAAACACTCATGCCATATACCCGAGTTCTGAGACACTGGTACATTTAGTGTGCCCAGGATAAAGGCATAAATGCACTGTAGGCAGTGGACCTAGACTATCACCTCCCAGAAGAAGCACTTAGAGGTCAGATATATGAACTATAAATGGACAAAAACAGAACAGTTTTGACCACAAAGTCCTACAAAATACTGTAAATCCTCTTTTTGTACAAAATAGCTTTTTCAGATGCTTGTGACTGAGGTTTTATTTTTGTGATGATGACCCATGCATGTGTCAGGTGAGTGCCGACACATCAACTTGCACAAGTAGAAAACAATGGGCGATCAATCATTCATGGAGTTTATCAAAAACAATTAGGTTCTTAATTGTAGATGATCTCACATTTACATATACATGTTTTCATTTACATCTGTAAAACTTTTTGATACATACTTTGAGCATGAGCACACAGAGTACTACATCACTATTTGCTCTTCGTGCTATTGCTTTTATTCTCTCCTTGATGCCACAAATATATGCTCAGTTATGCAACAGTCTTTGTTCTTGTTTCACGTAATCCAAGAGCATTGATTTCGCTTGACATATGCATTGTTGGATATTATTTTATTTTTGATTTTATTTATTTTTAGAGTTTATGACATAATGATGCAGACCTTTGGCTGTGTTCAAGCCAAACACCTTGTTTAGTTTTCAAGATGAACCAC
Source organism: Pleurodeles waltl (assembly GCF_031143425.1). Lineage (NCBI taxonomy): Eukaryota > Metazoa > Chordata > Amphibia > Caudata > Salamandridae > Pleurodeles > Pleurodeles waltl. The sequence goes on along the minus strand of NC_090449.1, from coordinate 254,425,192 downwards.
TCTTCTTCGTTGTACCTTGCTCATTCAGGTTCACCTTTGAAAGATAGGCTAGCAACAGTGTTCTGTTATAAGGCCTGTAACTTAAGCAAAACATGAGCTCCAAGCTATGAGGTACCCAAGAGCAATGCAAACACCGGGCAGCACCTACAAAGATCTAGTCTTTCCCTGTAACCAGAGGTGCCACCATTATCAACCCCACACATGCTCATCTATCCTTGCCAATTTGCTAGGGCAAATCCAACACAAACAGAAGCTGACATGCTCCGATCCTTCCTTCCTCCTCCATAATACATCAACTGTTTGGCCAGAAACTACAGAGTTGTGTACTAGAGCCCCAGGGTGTTTGGGGATCTTACAACAGGCTGTCTTGCATTATCACGGATGGGTGTAGAATTTCATCGGACTCCATCTGTGTCTAAGAAATCCCAGCATGCAGAAAGTTCTACCAATTAACTGAGTTTTCAGTACTCAATAGAGTTGGGTGCAAGAACAACCATGGCTGGTGTGCACAGAACTAAAACAGCAGCTTACAGCAGGTCCCCACACCCCTGGATTCAGTGATTCACAATCTAACTCTGTATGCATTATTAAGATCTTATTTTATAATCTTATTATAGAATCATTACCATAGGCAATACTAACAGGGTGATGGCAGCCCAGTGTGATGCAAACAAACTGTAGCAGCCACGCAACAATGCTAAGCACTGTACGGCAAAGTCCAATGCACTGTTATTTAGAAAACCATCCCATGAGGTACGCAGAGCTGAAGGCCCTCAATATCTTCAGGAAGTCGCAGCAGGGGCTCTGCAAAAGCTCTGCCTCTTGACTCTTCTACCTGCTGTACCTTCACTTCTCTGGCCTTTGGCTGTCCAGTCAACTCCAGGTTAAATGACTGCTATGTTGAATGCCCTCTCTTTTTTGCTGTTTCCCTTCCTCGTATCTTTCAGCTTTTCTTCCTGGTAACTCTTACATCTGTTTTCCATCCTGTTTTAGTTATCAGTGTAAACGTCTGCCTTTCAGAATTCCTCCATGCTGCATATTTTAAGAATGTAAAATTAGGAGTCAGGAAGTAAAATGATTCAACATGTTTCAATTGTCACTTCACGCTGTGCACAATCAAAAGTATTATTAAAGAGGTCGATTGCCATTTTTCTCTCCTAATACATGTATCTAAGATAAGGATAGCGATTTTTGATAAAGCAAGATAAATAACCGGATTAACTTCAAAGGACAGAAGAGGCACATTTTGATGCTACATTTAACTATTTTTGCTTGAAACAGGAGCATAAAAGCCAATTAATACAATAAAAAAGGTACTAGAAGGAATGAAAATATACTTAAAAAGATTATTCTAAAAGCACTCAAAATAATGAAACATTAAGACTGACCAGACCTCTGGCTAAAACCCCCGTACATCTGCGGATGCTGGAAATGTCACTCCATCACAATCCATTTAGAGTCCACACCCAAGCTACCTCTTCTATCACTCATTGACTTTATGTGTCTTTTTCACCCTGTGCGACGTTCTGCTGGATTTTGACTAGATTAGCACTGTAGAACTGGCACACATATCAACACCAAAACATATGCGTACAAAGGCACCAAGTGATGAAATATCATACAACCAACATAATAAATCACAATAAAGTTCCCTTTCTTGACAAGATTGTACCATTCTGGAAGAAGCTCCCTCCACCTCTTGCTGCTCGTCATTAGGACGTGAGCAGCCACCACCAACCTGACAATATTGAAAATGTAATGAAACTCCAGTTGGTTATCTAAAGGGGCCGTTGCACGCTAATCTGAATTTTCCATTGCAGACCACAGTCTGAATTGGATAGTAGTGAAATGTTCTTACGTGGTGTTAAGTCCAACGCTATAACTGTAGAACATAACTTTTCTGGTGTAAGGATGAGGGGCAGATCCATTAAAAAAAGGCATAATATATGTTATTTTCAATCGTGGAGTGGCCATGTTGGCTTCTTAAAGATATGGGTCTAGAATATTAGTGCCTGAATGGTAAGGCTAGGTCACTGATAGCTAATGTATCTTAGAACAGCAGTAAGCTTCTGCCGATGTAGGCATGGACTGAAGAACGACTCAACAGAGTGGGGCGGAGCCACGCCGCCGACCATCATGGCCGCACAGTGTTGAAACTCCAGTGGGTGTTCTCCCACAACATAATTCTTGAGCCTCATAGAGCGAATATATGATGGCAGAGAAACCCTCCAGGTGCCCAGGAAGATGTAGGCGACCTGGAACGTGAACAGAGAGGCATGCGGGTGCGTAATTGGAGTTGACTGGCAGGACAGGCAGACTTGGTCTTAAACTCCGGAGTCCACGCAGCGACAGGGGCCACGGGCGAGCCTGGAACGCGAGACTGACAGGCCGCATGGTGCAGCATGATCACCTGCGGTGCACCATGCCTGACTGCTATGGCGGAATTTCTGCTCACCGCGCAGCTACATAACCAGCACAGGCAAATTCAAGCAACCTGAGAGCTCGAGTGGCGGCTGGGCCTCATCACGTTGCTGAAGGCTGCGTCGATGCTCGCAACCGATGGGAACTACATCACGGCACATGCTGGTGGGGAAAGTTGTTTTCTCTTTTTTTTTTATACCTGGGCACTCCACAAAAACACACCTGCAATTTGATGACCCAACCGGGGAGAAATACTCCATAGACTACATAAACTTGCCACAGTGGGACGTATGCAGCCCTACACTGAAGTGGCCCTGCTTGTTAACCAGAACGGCTTCGCCTGCTTGCAATTAATGAACTGATCTGGCCCAGGCTGACCTGCATTTTGACCCAAGGGGAAAAGGTACTCAGACAGTGTTCAGCTGTATATTGGTGGCACACTACACAATAAGGAGCACAGTTCTGTGACCCCCTTGGAAGCACCCACGTCACAAGAGCCCACAGGTGCACCGGACACTGTGCCCCACCACAAGCGACCCAGCATACAGCAGAGAACACACAACTGAGTGGGCCCCAAACAGAGAAAACTCCCCTTTGAAAAGCCCAAATGAACTCCTCAGACTCTACAATGGCAGAGGAGAGTGGAGCCTCGGTAGGCACTCTGCAGCAGCAATCCAATGACCTAGACACCATCATGGCAGAATTGCACTCTCTGTTTAGAGCAATTGATGTCAGATTTGATGCGATCATGACACGCCTAGATGCAATGAGGGACCGCATGGACAGACAAGACACTTGAATACAGGGCACAGAAGACCGAATCTCACAGCCAACACCAATAAACCTGAAAAACGCCTCGAGCCCAGGCTATGCACAGTAACAATAAAAAAATGAAGATTTAGAAGCCCGCTGTCGACGAAATAATGTCTGCATCCTGGTGATAGCAGAGTCCACAAATAAAGACCGTCTGGACACTTTTGTGGAAACGCTCCTGACCGAATTGCTGGGGTGCACCAACTTCACCACCACATTTGTGGTGGAATATGCCCCAGAACACTAGGACCGCGTACGATCCTGGGAGCGCCACCTAGACCAATACTAGCCCATTTGCTTAACTTCACAGACCACGACACAGCACTGCGCTTAGCAAGGAAAAAGGGCCCTCTGCAGTACCAAGGCATTTCGGTCTCAATATACCCCGACTTCACAGTCGCTGTCCAGGAAGCATGGTGTAAGTTCACTGATGCCTTGGCACTACTGCAAAAAATGGGAATATGATATGGATTGTTATATCCTGCGTTTCTCCGGGTAGACGTGGATGGCAAACCACGCATTTCTTAAAAATCAGCAGATGGCCTGCAGTTCAGTAAAAACTTTGCCAAGGACCAGACACGGACTAAAATTTCCACTCCAGATCGAACACTGCTGGACTCTCAGGCTTCAAATAGCATGGACCTCTTCACAGTGGAGTGATAAACATGACATCACCACGCGCACAGCCTGCACGACAACCAGACATCACCGCTATCGAATTGTGTCAATGCATTGTTTGTTAACACAGTAAACAGCCACCAAATATGACACTGAATGGCTCATACAAAACTCTGGTATAATAAGTATCCTTCAGACGCTGTGGCGTTGCTACTCCCTCATGGTGGATGGCACATGTTCATGGGAATTTAAGTTTTATTGGTTAAGTTACCGGGGTTTCATCAAGCAACTCATTTCAGCGTGTGGGAGGGGTGATAGGGAAATGTCCTGCGTAGACAAGCCATGTTCATTGCATTGTTTTGTTAGATTTGCCTGACTGTCTCCATTTGTATTACTTCACCTCCACAAGCACATATACGCAGGTGGTTCACCAAAGACGTAGGGGTCAAACTGCCCTAGACACAACTTTCATCTCCTGGAATATTCGTGGGCTAAACAATCCACACAAGGGCAAACTAGTGCTACACTCCCTCAACGGACATTGGGCACACATAGCCTTTGTGCAGGAGGCACACCTCCCTCCACAACACGCACACGTTTGCAGCCAGCTGCAGTTCTATGCGCGCGGGGTCTGCACTTTAGTGCATAAAGAAACTACCATTTCACCTCCACTCTACCTCCACAGATGAACAGGGTAGATATGTATTGGTGGCGGGATCGCTATGTGACCACGGCGTATTATTAGTGAATGTTTATGCCCCAAACACAGACGACCCTAAATTATTATAAACCTTACTAGCTCGCATTGACCAAATGGCAACAAATCACATCACTATAGGGGGCAACTTCAACATGATCACTGACGCGCGATTGGACACAACAGCCCCAAGTCCCACCATGAAACCCGGAGCGCTGCGCCTCCTGTAGAATATTTACAACACTTATGGCTGCCTGACCCATGGTGTAATCTACACTCACAGGCCACTGCTTACACCTTTTATTCTACTCCGCACGACACATGGACCTGCACAGATTACTGGCTAGTATCAGCCACTACCTCATTATGGGTAGATTCCATTGGACATCTACCACCCACCCAGTTGGACCACTCTCCGGTGAGGCTCATTTGCAAAATACCACAGTCAATGCCACACGAACACAACTGGCATTCCCCCATACAAGCACTCTCAGACATTCTTTTCCGCACTGAACTCCGCATGGCAATCACAAAATACTTCACCCTTATCAATGGCTCGGTCGCCAGGCAGGCAACTCTATGGGAGGCATTCAAGGCCTATGTAAAGGGAGTTTGCATAGCGAAACATGCAAACTTTGTGAGAGGCGTAAGCAGCAGCCTATCCAAAGTATGGAACGCACTGTCAGAACTGGACCGGGTAGACGCGCTACTGCATATTCACCCTGATTGGAGCACAAGAGCTCACTACGGAGGAGTTTAAACACCTTGCCGAATGTGAAACACATTATTTAGTTAAATACGTGCATGCCAGAAAATACAGAGAGAGGGAATCGACCAGTCCACACTCTGGCAAATGTACTGAACCCCACCCCATCCTCATCCAACCCACCAGGACTACACGCAGCTAACGGCTCTTGCATAATTGATACTACTGGCATTCAGTCTGAATTCCTTAACTTGAACACACAACTCTAGCATCCTGACACAGTTGCAAAATGGCTGACAACACACTACCTTGAGGAGGTGGCGTTGGTACGGCTCACTAACGCCGAACAACTATTTTTGAGTGAACCCCTTCCAAGTGATAATATCGTCCATGCAATAGAGGCTCTGGATGACTCACGTGCACCCGGCCTGGAAGGAATCGCAGGAGCCTTTTACAAGGCGTACACGCATATTTTTGGCATATCACTTGCTAGCATTGTTCACCGAAGCGATGGAGTCCGGTGTGCTGCCGCCAAAAATGAGAGAAGCAGTAATCATTCTACTACCCAAGACGGGTAAAGATTGCACATCGTGCAGATACTATCGTCCACTATTGTTGTTAAACTTCGATAATAAAATCCTCGCCAAATTATTAGCAACTCTGCTATCCCTACTGAAAGATAGTATTAGCTTTCTGGCTCAATCGGGCTTTGTCCCACATGGCTTCACCACCATTAACCTCTGCACATTGTTTGCCGCACTACACAGACTCTCCCAAACACACCGGTGGCCGTAGCAGTCGTAGATGCAGAAAAAGCGTTTGATCCATTGGAAGGGACATTTCTGTGGGCTACGCTTCGCAAGTTGGGCATACCTCTGGGATTTCTCATCCCTAATCAAACTATTGTACTCCGCACCATCGTCCCCCTAACTCTTTATCATTGCTATGGAGCCCTTGGTGCGACACCAAGAAATCCACATGCACAGGGGATTGCAGTTTAAAAAAGCCCCCCTGCTCCTGTCGCTAAACGCAGACAATATTCTTCTATTTCTGCGGCATTCCTGCTGAAAATTTGGACCCCCAAACTGCAGGAAGTGGAACATTTGGGCTCCACTCAGGGCTATGCATCAACTGGTCAAAATCGGAGATTTTTCCACTCACAGACAGTGCCACCCCCTACCAGTCGTTGTTTCCACTGACTATGTTAAGTACCTAAGAGTGCACATGCATCAGAATAAAGAACAGATAAATCCGCTGAACTACGGGACTACAATTGACAAATTATCCACACAGGTTGACTGGTGGACTCCTCTTCCCCTCTTGATGGCGGGCCGCATAGCTGCCATGAAAATGGTCATTCTACTACGATTCCTGTTCCTGTTTACTAATATCAGTGTGCCTTTGCACAACTCATTCTTCTTGACACTCAGGGGATTGCTCACACGGCCAATCTGGGCGAATGGGCACCAGAGGATACATTGGGATGTCCTCACACTACCTACAAGCGAGGAGGGCTGGGGTTCAAAATTTTCAATTGAACTACCTAGTCGCTCAGAGCCAATTCGCACATCACTGATATCACCCATATGCACAACTGTCATACAGCATACCTGAAAGATACCTAGTACAGCCGACTTCACTGCGCACTCTCCTTTCTGCAGGGCATCCACTGGCCCCAAACGACATACAAATATTGTCAACCACTTGCAGGTTATGGCGCAGGCTAGGCCGATTATTACACTTCAACACTCTGAACTCCCTAGCACTGCCACTGCCCAACAATTTGTGGCTTCCTATCTCTAACGAAAAGTTGGTCCAGCGCGCATTAGCCAACTTTTCCCTACACATTTTTGGAGACCTTTTTCCAGGGGGCGTGTGTTCTCCAGGGCAGAGGATACCCTGTTTGCCTCAGCCACTTACATGGATCACTTTGTGCTTCGGCAGCTCCAGCACGCTCTGAGGGCTCAAGTCACCTTATACCCCTTAGAACCAAAAGACTTCAAACCCCTCAGCCTGTACCACGCTTGTCTGGATCTCTTCCCCACCCAAGATGCCAAGCTACACACCGCCTAGAAGGCAGACATGGTACACGCAACCACTGACAAATTGTGGAAAGCATGCTGCACAGAGACACGCTTAATCTCCATGAATCACCACCACAAGCTAGTCCACTATAAATTTCTGAGACCTGCGTATGTAACTCTGGCAGACATGGCCAAAATAGACCCTTATGCACCCATCACACTGTCCTAAATGCTCAGCACCCTAGGCTGACTTTACCCACATGACTTGGACGTATCTCGGATTAGCAAGATATCTTCACCCAGCTCTCCCTGATAATTGATATTACACTAGATCCACACCACCTACTGGCACTCATAGGCTATGTAGCTGATGTCCCCAAAGTCTTTTAGAAGGTGTACAGTGATCACCCTCTTGTTGGCAAAAATCAAGATTGCAATACATTGGTCTAGTAAAAACTCACCAATAACTAAAGCGTAGATTCATAGTCTTCTATACTATAACACCACTAGCAAATTATAAACCGAGCTACAACCCCCCCCCCCCCACTTCCCGCCCCAAGAATATTTGGCAACCTCTCCGAGACTACCGAGCCTTTAATGACCCTGCTTCACAGTGAGGCACACACGAGGAAGTGAGTCCCCGGTCAGCCATGCATTTTGCCCAACACCCCAGACTACAGACACTCTGAATACAGGTATGCCCTTGGAGCCATTTTATGCCCACTCAGTAGCATTCTGGATGGAATAATGTACAACATGTAACCACTCTGAACGATGTAATACTTGTTTTGTGCGTAAAAGCATAATCTTTCAGCAGCCAATACACAGCGTGCGCTTGTTTTTCCTTGTTTTACATATAAAAATACAAATAACGTTTCAAAAAAATATATATTTTAATTTTATTTTTTCATTTGTGATAAAAATGTTATTTCTTTAAATTACTTGTTTTATATGCTATAAATAAATTTATTATTTTAACTTTAAAAAAGAATGCCTGGGCAAAGAAAATAAACAACTATTTTAAAAGTCCCAGCTATATACGTCTCATTTAGGCATATGTTTAGGACACACACTTGGTTCAGAAAAAAAACAACTATTCAAAATATGACAGGTTTTCAGCGCTTAGAGGGGCATAACACCTTGTACAGTTACGTTTCAGACTTCTGTATCCTGAAAAGAGCTTCCCCATTGTGAATTAATCCCAAATGCGAGGAGGAGAAATCGGTAAAGAAGAGCATTTACTGGAGGATGCTGATGTCATATGTCATTCCAAGCCATGCGCATACAAAAACATCCCGTAAGTCACATAACATCACCTTTATTGAATTCCACCACGAAATTAATTTATAGGACAGGCAGGGGCTGTGGGGAACAGGGAACAGGCTAAAACTCTGAAGTAATGTCCTTTATAATGAGTGAAATTCAAACTACACTATCCCTCACGAGGATTACATATAGCGACCAACCAGGAAATAAATGACCAAAGCCTTTTCCACTAAACCTTTCATCAATCTCCATCTCAGAATCCACAGAACAGGATTTTGAAAGAAATATGCCGATTTCCTTAGTTCCAGTAGTGGAAATATCTGATGAAAGCAGTAAGAGCTTTCTTGACCTGGACAGAATGAGCAGCTGGTCCCCCAGAGACCACCTCTATTTAACAATGCCAAAGCAGAAGGTAGTACAGTGCACCAACATCTGGAAGTGGATAGAAACAGCATTCCCAAAACAATTCCAGTCAAAAGGTTCAATCCCTACCCAGAACAAAAGCAAAAACCTATTTAACCGCCAGAATAAGAAACACATTTTTCCTGATTAATGAATGAGGGAGAGAAAAAAAAAAAAAAAAAACACCAGAAAAGTCAAAGATTGCTAGATGTGCAAAAAGGATCATTCAAAACCGAAAATGCTACTTGTAAGTGCAGTGAATCATGTACTGTACCTGGAAATCAAAACTGGTTCTACTGATTAGCTCCCCTTTAATCCTCACACCAAACAATGAGCGCCAAGCATGGAGGAGCTCTTCAAGAGCAGCAAAGACAGACAAAATATGCCATACAACTCCAGAATTTTGCAGTAACATAAGCTAAAGAGGAGATCCACAATTACGAGGCACGCAGGGAAAATGATAGCAAAATACTTTAATGACAGTAAATATGCAGCGGTGTAGTTCAGGCGTCCAAGAAGCAGAATGAAGACCTGAAGCAAGAACACGAAATTCTGCAAAGATGTGTGATCACCAAAGTCAATGTTCCAAGCTCCCAAGTTAGATTCCCCACTGTTGGGGCTATAAACCTCAGGCTCCCGCCATGCTTCTTTAGCACCGCATTGGCAGCAATAGGTCAAGCAGGTTCTGGAAATACCTGGGGCATATGGCACGAAGGGGAGGTGGCTGTCACTGAAAATGAAGACAATAGAGAAGGGAGAGCTGCCAGAGAGCAAAGTCCTCCCCTCAATTTTAACAACAGTGCCATAAGGGTAACAGGAGGATCATCTCCTAGCTCAAGTAGAATATAAGCCCGACTCCAATGGTTCCATGACACTGTCCTGAAAACAACAGCCAGACTTTGAAATGCGAGTTGCTTTAGAGGATGTAACGGAGCGGCATTAGGCTTAGGGCTAACAACTTGTTACCTGTCCAGGCTGTTCGTGTGGCACAGCAAGCCCAGAGCGCACAGTCAACCACAAATAGAATGATCGCGAGGCATGGGAACTATAATTATAATAACATACAAGACAGAAAAACTTAAGTTAAAGATTAAAAGATCTTCTTAAGCTGACCTGATGTCCTCACTGTGAACAACTGGGTTGGCTAATTCCCATTACACCAAACCTCTAGCACGCAGTTGCCTGTATGTAACGGTCAATAAAAAAAAAAAAAAAAAAAAAAAAAAAAGACATTGCTATTTCAAGTGTTGAAAAGATCAAAGTGTTAAAAATGGGCTCTCTAGCTGGCAGTTGTTTGCACCCTTTCCGAGTATGGACCCTGACTAGTCAGGGTAAGGGAGTCACATAGCTAAGAGTACCCCTGCTCACTCTCTTGGTAGCTTGGCTCAAGCAGTCAGGCTTATCAGAGGCAATGTGTAAAGTATTTGTACATATACACACACACACACACACACACACACACACACACACAAACACAGTAACACAGTGAAAACACCACAAAAGTGTTCCACACCAGTTTAGGAAAATAGCCAATATTTATCTGAGTAAAACACGACCACAACAACACAAAACCAACATACATAAGTAAAGATATCACTTTTTGAAGGTTTAAATGAGTCTTAATCCATAGGAATCAAAGGTTGTACCTTTTTAGCACAAACTACCTCGGATGCGTCAACAACAAAGACAACGCAGGACACAGGGGAGGGGAGGTGCCGAAAGGTAATGTGATTCATCAGTTCCTTACTGCGCATGAAAGGTGATGCATAGATTTTTTTTCCTCACAGGAGAGGCGATGCGTCAGTTTCTTACTGGCAGGAGAGGTGATGCACCCATTCTTTACTCGCAGGAAAGGTGATGCGCTGATTTCCAGACCCGCAGCCTCAGTTCCTTACTGTGGTGCAGGGTAGATGAAAATTTAACGCCCAGGAACAATGCGTGGAAAAACCAGATGCGCTGTGATGATGGAGCTACGGTGAAACGGGCGCTGCATCGATTCTACGGCTGCAACACTGCGTCGACCCTCCAGCCATGGGGACAGGTGTTGTGCCAATTGTTTACCTGGGCACGTCGGTGCACAGATTTTGCCCTTCAGGTCACCAACTTACACTTCCAAGTGACCAGGGACTGGAGTTGGCACCACTTGAGAAGTCAGGATTCACAGCAGGAGAATCCAGTCACTGGCAGATTAAGTATCTGATGTTCCTGAGACTTCTTAATAGGAGGCAAGCTCAGTTCAAGCCCTTGGAGAACCTTCAAAGCAGGATGTACAAAGCAAAGTCCAGTCATTTCTCTCCCAGGACAGAAGAAGCAAGCATCAGGCCAGCACTACAAAGGAACGGGCAGAGTGGCAGTACCTCCTACGGCATCCAGCTCTTCTTCCTGGCAGAATGTCCTCAGTCCAGAAGTGTTCTAACTGTGTGGTGTCAGAGTACCCATTTCTGTCTTTGAAGTAGGCAAACTTCAAAGAGAAATCTTTTTAGTTCACAAGACCCGGTCTTTCCCTGTCCTGGCCCCAAACACACTCCAGGGGGTTGGAAACTGCTTTGTGTACGGCAGTGCTTAATTTGTAAATCCAAAGGTGCCGGTGTCCAAAGCCCTCCTCTTGAACTCGCGGCTGCTGTAATTAAATGTGTGAACATGGAATACCGAGGCAGCGTAAACCTGAAGCCATCTCGAGCCTCTTTAATCCATTTAAAGCCACTCGCTGCCACTTCAGCTCACTCTTGCAACTACTTGTCCTACAGCCAAGTCAGAAAAAATAGGAGGAAGAAGGCGAAATGTTCGGGGATATCTCTGCAAAAAGAGGGCCGGGTCCAACACAAAGCAAAGCATTACAGTGTGAAAATGTAAGTCCCTTCTTTGTGAATGGTATAATGGAAGAAGGTCTGAGATTGAGTGGCTTTGAAAAGGGATAAATAAGAAAGGAAACAAAGCCTTGTGGAGTGGGGTGTTGGGTGCCCGGGGCTGGAGGGAAGCCCAGCCCCAAGCCCACGCCACGCAAGAACATAGTCTGTGCGGAGGGGGGAGACGGGTGGGGGCAGGGTCTGCAGGGTGTAAGGTCTGTGCCCATCTCTACACAGAAGATAGTGCACTGTGGGGTTTGGCTACCTGAGGTGGGTTTGCTATGGTAATAATATCTTACTTTACATTACAGAAACCCTAGAAATTCACTGAAAAAACAAAGGTCAAACTGATGCTATAGTTAGAACATGTGTCCCAACATAACATCACTCATGACATCACTGATAATATTTCAAATTACATCATAATGATAACACCGGGAACAGTGAGGGCACAGGCTCTGGTTAGCTCTACCAAATACAGGGAGTGCAGAATTATTAGGCAAATGAGTATTTTGACCACATCATCCTCTTTATGCATGTTGTCTTACTCCAAGCTGTATAGGCTCGAAAGCCTACTACCAATTAAGCATATTAGGTGATGTGCATCTCTGTAATGAGAAGGGGTGTGGTCTAATGACATCAACACCCTATATCAGGTGTGCATAATTATTAGGCAACTTCCTTTCCTTTGGCAAAATGGGTCAAAAGAAGGACTTGACAGGCTCAGAAAAGTCAAAAATAGTGAGATATCTTGCAGAGGGATGCAGCACTCTTAAAATTGCAAAGCTTCTGAAGTGTGATCATCGAACAATCAAGCGTTTCATTCAAAATAGTCAACAGGGTCGCAAGAAGCGTGTGGAAAAACCAAGGCGCAAAATAACTGCCCATGAACTGAGAAAAGTCAAGCGTGCAGCTGCCACGATGCCACTTGCCACCAGTTTGGCCATATTTCAGAGCTGCAACATCACTGGATTGCCCAAAAGCACAAGGTGTGCAATACTCAGAGACATGGCCAAGGTAAGAAAGGCTGAAAGACGACCACCACTGAACAAGACACACAAGCTGAAACGTCAAGACTGGGCCAAGAAATATCTCAAGACTGATTTTTCTAAGGTTTTATGGACTGATGAAATGAGAGTGAGTCTTGATGGGCCAGATGGATGGGCCCATGGCTGGATTGGTAAAGGGCAGAGAGCTCCAGTCCGACTCAGATGCCAGCAAGGTGGAGGTGGAGTACTGGTTTGGGCTGGTATCATCAAAGATGAGCTTGTGGGGCCTTTTCGGGTTGAGGACGGAGTCAAGCTCAACATCCAGTCCTACTGCCAGTTCCTGGAAGACACCTTCTTCAAGCAGTGGTACAGGAAGAAGTCTGCATCCTTCAAGAAAAACATGATTTTCATGCAGGACAATGCTCCATCACACGCGTCCAAGTACTCCACAGCGTGGCTGGCAAGAAAGGGTATAAAAGAAGGAGATCTAATGACATGGCCTCCTTGTTCACCTGATCTGAACCCCATTGAGAACCTGTGGTCCATCATCAAATGTGAGATTTACAAGGAGGGAAAACAGTACACCTCTCTGAACAGTGTCTGGGAGGCTGTGGTTGCTGCTGCACGCAATGTTGATGGTGAACAGATCAAAACACTGACAGAATCCATGGATGGCAGGCTTTTGAGTGTCCTTGCAAAGAAAGGTGGATATATTGGTCACTGATTTGTTTTTGTTTTGTTTTTGAATGTCAGAAATGTATATTTGTGAATGTTGAGATGTTATATTGGTTTCACTGGTAATAATAAATAATTGAAATGGGTATATATTTGTTTTTTGTTAAGTTGCCTAATAATTATGCACAGTAATAGTCACCTGCACACACAGATATCCCCCTAACATAGCTAAAACTAAAAACAAACTAAAAACTACTTCCAAAAATATTCAGCTTTGATATTAATGAGTTTTTTGGGTTCATGGAGAACATGGTTGTTGTTCAATAATAAAATTAATCCTCAAAAATACAACTTGCCTAATAATTCTGCACTCCCTGTATAGATGTTGTTTTTCAGTGTTTTTTTTTTTAGCTTAAAATGTTACATTTTAACTGACATTTTCAACCAACTTCAGCATCGCTTTAACTTTTTTCAGAGAAAATGTCATATTATATATGTATATATATATATATATATATATATATATATATATAGATACTTATATATTTTTTCTAAACAATGATTACAAAGTATTGTACTGAAAGTAATCAAAGGAGATTGAAAAAAAATGATGATTGCTTCTTTAATAAATGGAATAACTGAAGAGAGACTAATTTTGGAACACATTCATGTGTTCCAAATACATTTTCAGAATGCCTACATGGCAGATATGGGTGAACAAAGGGTTGTGCAGGATTACACACAACACTCCGTATTTTGGATTTTTATTCATCACCACATTCATAGTACAGAGGATGAGATGGGCAAGGAGACACGAAAGGAATGCTAAAGGACCACCTCAAACAGGTTACGCCACTAATCAAACCTAACCCGAGGAGCAAAAAAAGAAACAGACACTGACAAATCCAATAAGTGTTGCCGTTATGACCTAATGGCACAAGCCAAAGCCTTTTGGAGATGCTGCACAGCTTTGGCAAGATGCTGGACAGCATAGCTAAAAGTCAAAAAATAAAAACTATGTATAAAAAAAAGGTGCAATGATGTGGCAACAGCAAGATTTTGTAAGCATGCACATGAAGGGTTTGCTGTTTCTTGGCTCAGAGAGTTCAGTACATATAAAGACTGTTCAAAATTCAAAACTGTGTATTATTTTAGAATGCAACCACTGCAGTGCACTTCAATTTATTATATTAAATTATGTCATTGCATTCAGTGGCCAGTGTTAGAAAGTGATAAATCCTATTCATAAACTTTGAAACATTCGTACTCACCACCACTGCCCTGACGAAGATGCTATTAGTGAACCAAGAGGAAAGCTGGCTTCTTTTGCTCCCTTATACATGGCCTATTGTGTTACAAGAGATGAATTAACATTATATACTTTTACTTTTGTGCATTGCACAGCCGAACTGATGTATTCCAAGGTGCTGTCATGTGATGATAAAAGTATATGATTTGTGTTTAATATTTTGAGGTGCTAAATCAGTCCATTGTGTTATTAAATCTGTTATGACTGCTGTTAGCAAAACATCAGCTAGCCATTGAGTGGCTTACATCAGGCAGCCGAACGGTGGACTCTAAAGAGAAGGATCTTGCAGAATGGGAAAATTGCAAAGGAACTCAGAATGAGAATGGTCCGTATGGATGTCCAGCTTGCTGATGATCTAGGAATTTGGCCCAGAAAGCTCAATACTTTAATGTTGGGACAGCGAAAGGGGCAGAGATGCCTCAAATAGGTAAGTTAAACAAATTCAGTATTTGGCTGTAAGCTGCATTGGTCCAATAATCTGTTATCTCATATGTTGCTGACTTGGCTGTTTGCACTAAAAGCATAATGGATACTTGCAAAAAAAAAAAGTGCATTGCATTTACTGTATGTACTAGAAGAATTTTTAACAGTAGTTCTTGGAAATTACTATATTTTGCAATGCTTGTTTGCAAAGACCAATGCTTGTTGGAACTAATGCTTGATAGAGACCAATACTTGTTTGGGAACACGTGTTGCACAAGCCTCCAGTCCCTTTGACTAAGACTGGATGTGGCTCCCTATGACTCAGACTGGGTGTGGCTAGATGAGGAAGGTATTTAAACCTAACTGGCCTGAGTGAACTGCTTGCTGTAAAGGTCACTGGCTGCAGAGAAGGAATCTCTGCTGCTCTGCCTTTGATCTTCACATTCTGTTCTGTCCAGCATCTTGGAGGCCGCTTCTGGAAGAAGGAGCGTCTGAAGGGATTAACCCTTAAAAAGGCGGTAATGCGCTATGCGCAATCCAAGCAGTAGTTTCGGAACTGCTCAATCTACAGCAAGGTAATAGGGATTTGCTGACATACGCAACCATCTTTAATAGACTGGTGGCTGAGGCTGATTGGCCGACACAGAAGAGGGGGTCCTTGTTTTATAGAAGGTTAAAAGATTAACTTAAGGATCTTTTAACTCAAGTAGTTAATCCACCTCACTTTTGCAAAGAGCTAATTGATTTAGTGGTCAAATTGGATCACCAGTTGTCAGAGAGACGGAGTGACAAAGGTCGCACCGACCACAGGTTGTTGATGATTAAAGATAAGAAACAAGACACCAACAAAGGCACTAATGAAGGTGAACCGATGCAAATCGGTACCGTTAGGGGCCCACTTACGAAAGAAGAATGACATCGAAGACGTGACCAAAATTTGTGTCTGTATTGCAAAAAAAAAAAAAAAGTCTCTTTTTGAAGGATTATACTGTTAAGCCGAAGAAACAGTACATAGGGCCTAAAGTTCTGAAAGTGAAAAGTTTGAGGGAAACTAGAACACCTAACTACTGTGGAGACTAGTTGTTCGGGTATGAAAAGACCAGAAGTCTCATTTGTTTCGCTCAAATTAACTCTCAGAAAGAATTCCGTCACTGATATAGATCTGCACAGATGGAATGGCTATCTTCAGGCCGCCCAATCCTGCTCAACCTCCTGGAGGATTCAGGGGCCACTGGCAATATCATGGATATTGCCTTTGGAAAGCAAGTTGGGATACCACTGCTGCTTAAAACCAGTCCTGAGGTAGTTAAAACTATTGATGGCAGCCCTTTGTCTTCAAGCCCTGTTACAAAACTACTTGTGAGTTAACCATGTGTTTATACTCTAATCATCGTGAAATCATACAATTCGATTTGATACGTGGCCCTCAATTCAAAGTAATATTAGGAATTCCATGGCTACAGAAACATAATCCCACCATAAACTGGGTTACACAAAGTGTTACCTTACAGTCTCAGTTATATGAAGACCACTGTCAGGCAGAGGCCCTCTCACATAAAGGTACTGCTTTAAGCGTAGGTAATGCAGAAAAAGGAGAAGATGAGTTACCTTGGGTATACCAAGATTTTGTAGATGTCTTTGATAAAGGGAAGGCCACTACATTTACACTGCATCATCCCTTTGACTATCGGATAGATTTACAGCCAGGTTCACAAATTCCTTGAAGTAGAATTTACGCTGTAACAGAAAGGGAAAATTTGCATTTGTGCCAATAGTTAGATAAGATGCTGGCCACAGGATTTATAGGACCCTTAGGTCCCTAGTTTCATCGCCACTATTGTTCATGCGTAAGAAGGGAGGGGAACTTAGGGTTTGTATTGAATCTAGAATCCTAAACAAGATTACGATAAAAAACAGATACCTGTTACCTTTGATTTCAACCCTTATAGATCAGGTAAAAAATGCATCCATATACACGAAATTGGATTTGCAAGGGCATACCATCTTGTAAGAGTCCCGGAGGGTGACAAGTAGAAAACAACTTTACGGACCAAATTTGGTTTATAAGAGTACCACGTCATACCTTTTGGATTCTGCAATGTCAATATATCACCAACGAGGCACTACGTGATTTTATTAATCAGTGTGCTGTTGTCTATATTGGTGACATTTTGATCTATTCCAACTCCTATGAAGAACATGTGGCTCATGTCAAGGCCATTTTACAAGACTTGCGACTAAATAATCTCTTCGCAAAACTAGAAAAGTGTAGTTTCCAAGTTGAAGAAGTATAATTCCTCGGGTATATCTTAATTCCAAACAGGGTACAAATGGACCCTAGGAAGGTTGAAGCCATCGCTAAGTGGAAGGCTCCACAAAGTGTCAAAGAAGCACAAAGCTTCCTAGGGTTTGCCAACCTGTATAGGTGTTTTATTGATCACTTTTCCACCATTGTAGCTCCCATCACGAAATTACTTTGTAAAGGAATAACGTTTCAATGGGGAGAAGAGGCAGATAAGGCTTTTCATCAATAGAAAGACAAGTTTAGCACCGCCCCCATTTGACAACACTCAGTAATTTATCATAGGAAAGACTGGCTCTTCAAGAACCATCACTAGACATCCAGATCCAGCCCTGTGACTCCAGTGTCTCTCTCCTTTTCTCATCCATCCCCTTTTCCCCGGGACGCTGCAGTGCCGATCATGTGTATTTAAGTGGGAAGCATGCAACGTTTAGGTGGAATTGGGAACAAGCAGCTTGGCCAACACTGTGTCTCAGTGGGAAGAACAGGTTAGTGCTTGACATTTTTGTTGGCTTTAGGACTCTGCACACTTTACTATTGCTAACAAGTGGTAAAGTGTGTGGGATCAGCCTTTCAAACATGGTAAACTTTATACACTCCTAATATGCACATTTAATGAACTCATACGCCATAGCAAATGATACATGTACCCAGGGACTGTAAACTAAATGCTACAACAGGGAGCAGCACTCATTGTGCACCCACTAAAGTAGCACTGCACAACATGTCTCAGGCCTGCCACTCCAGTCTATAGCGCAGTTTTAAAACTGATGCTTCAAACTGGCCAAATAAATAATTTGCCAAGCCCAAAACTTCCTTTGTAATACTTATAAGTAACATATAAGTTAGGCCCTAGCAACTCTTGGAGCAGGGCGCACATATCTAAAAAAAATATGTCATGTATATTTAGGTTTTACATGTTCTAGCAGTTGGAAAAAAAAAAAAAGTCACTACCGTAAGACAAGCTCTTTCCTTGACGAACACTAGGTTACCTCATAACATTTAATGGGTGATAACTTCAGTTTGGGAATAGCTAGAAAAATTCTTCTTCAACTCACTGGAAATGTAATCTAAAACTCCCTTTAAAGATTTTAAAATACTGTTTTGAAATGCCGTTTTTAGACAATTGGCATTTTTCTGCCTAATCCAAATGTGCCTGTCTGCCAGTGTCAAGGGTCATGTGACTGTTAATGGCTTTCCTATGGTGAGATGTATTTTCCTTCCATACTGGAGACAAAATGGGATTGGGTGCAGAGATGTATGTTCCTTTCTTTACTAGGATGACTTTGGGGTTGTACTCAACCCTTCCAGAGCTTCAAAAGTGAATCTGGGGGCCATACCTGGCTACTGAAAATGCCTGCCGTGACTCTAGCAAATGCAGTCCACACTTGAGCCTGCCTGCCCATTGTTTCCCTAGCCAGATTGGAGGCTAACCTAGGGAAACGGGAAGAACTGATCAGAATTAATATGGGGTTAGACAGTCCAGCCCCCTCCTGAATTCTGCAGATGCCTGCCTCGACACTAGCAAATGAAGTCCACATCTGACCCCCACCTCCCCTTGTTTCCCTAGACAGACTGGAGGTAAACATAGGGAAAAGGGAAAAATTTACCAGAACCAGTTTATGGTTAAACAAAAGGGGTGTCC
This sequence comes from Pleurodeles waltl, assembly GCF_031143425.1. Lineage (NCBI taxonomy): Eukaryota > Metazoa > Chordata > Amphibia > Caudata > Salamandridae > Pleurodeles > Pleurodeles waltl. Next base: position 254,406,056 of record NC_090449.1, on the reverse strand, counting down.
TCCACAGAGAGGATGGCACTGGATATAAAAGTGACGCCCACAGAGCCTTCTCTCATCAGAACACTCCTGGATCTGTGGATACTAGAAGAAGGGTCACCATGCTGTCTGAAATATGCAGTAAGATTAGACCTGCTTAGCATGAACCCATGACCCTAGAAGTGACCCACTGAGGTCAGCTGGCTGACCCTCTGTTTGAGGTACAGGGACACAAAAAGCTTCCAGATGCCTTTTCCTACTACTTCCCAGCTTACTAGTACTAACTGGGTCTGCTTGAACTCTGCTGCTGACCTCTGCTTGAGTGCGTCCCAACCCAAGAGGTGCTGCTCCCAGATTCTGGACCATTTGGTGATGTTAGAAAGTACTCCTCCAACCTCAAAACTACGATAAATGAACTCAAGATAAAAAAACAGAGGCTCAGGGCTCTTCGCATCGAAAGTACTGCCTCGTTCTCCTTCCAAACTGACTTCACCATGGTCAAAGCAGGACTTGCATCTGAATGCCGACACAACCTTTCTGGATATAGAACCCGGACTTCACTGCCCAGATAGCTTTGTACAGACAATAAACACCCCACATTTCCCACCAAAGCAAAGTTCTGATCATGAACCAGCTTTTCACCCTGACAACCACACCACCAAGATGAAGTTCAGACTGTAGCCTGACACTTCAGCAATCAGCCGCTGACAATCCCCTCTCTGGATCCATTCTGCAGCCCCACCACCACGACTTCGTCAACAACTGCTTATCGCATGAAAACTGGACTAAGTTAGGATGTAGACTTTCCACTGGGATGAACAGTCCCTTGATCTGACCATTTCTCAATTGCGGTTGAGTTTGACCCGATCCAACGTGACAAGATAATCATGATTGGTACTTTGTGCTTTTTAGTGCTATTACTACTGAAAACTTAAAAAATTGATATTTCCGGTTCTACTAATTGGATTTTTGCAGTTTTCGTGTATTTCTTTTTTACTTTACTTTTATTTTTCTAAATTGTTTTGGGATTCCCCTTGTGTTGTGTTGTCCCTTTATTATAGAGTGCTGCATAAATACTTTACACATTGCATCCAAGTTCAGCCTGCTTCTGTAACAAGGTACCAGAGGGTTAAGCACAGGTATATTTATTTACTTCTGTGGCTGATTTTGACCAGGATTGTGATTATAACTTGTTTGGGGCTCTTCCCCCTTCCAAATACTAAGTCAATGTAATTGTAAGTGCAAACTGGAGCACCAACCCTTGGTCAAGGCACTGAGACCATTTGCTCCACGTACCTAAAAGTCTTTATTCACTGTCATCCAATCTTCAATGAATTCAATCTACCCACGTCACACCATCTGACCATTCATTGAGCCGTGACTTCAATCTCCATCCATCCATTCAATGATTAGGCATGGTTCTATAATGAAAGACTGTTGTAAAACAAACCATATTCGATTTTTTTTTCAAACTTGTCTTGGAGGGGGAACCAACCCAAACCCTTCTTTCAGTGGTCAGTCTTGCTTTGATCCAAACACATACTATGGATACTGGTCTGAAATTGTTTTGCCAGAGCTGCTTTTGGGTCCCGGCTCGGCCTTGTATGTAAAGCAGCAATTGTGGCACCAGGATTTGATAAAGAACTGAGAACAGCCACTACACCCTACAAGCAAACAATGCAACACCCAGTCACCAGCTGAGTGACTAACGGTGACTAATTAAAAAAGTGAGATATTGATACAAAGGAAAGCCTGTTCGTGCTCGTTGTAATAAAGTTAGGAACTGAAGGCTGTAAAGTGCATGGTACTAACAATATTAAATATCGTTTTTGTTACGACATTCTGTCGTCACAAGGTCATGACCTATTCAGAACGAATAATGAAAATAATGGGAAAAAAATGAGTAATAAACGTGGTGGACTGAGGGCAAATTAAACGTAGAGGAAGGTCTCCTAGATACTTTTTATGATTTCATGACTTGGAACTTGTGTACTCAAACGTTTTGTGTAAAGAGCAACACTTCAAGAGGAGATGCACGACAAAGAGTTAGTTAAAGCTTTTGTTAAAAAAGAAACATGCACACAATCTCATGTCGGTTGCTTCAAGTAGACCCGACCCCGCCAGTGGATTTCACAAGCCATTACAGCAAAACGAAAAAACATCCTCCACTGCATAAATGAATCACTCTTTACACAATTATGGCCTAATGGACACGTTGTTTTCTCACTCAAATATTGTGTTTACAAATTAATATGTGTTTGCACATAAGGATAGTGGAACAGTCATTATAAATCCCGGGTTGGGTAGGGTTTAGGAGTTGTTTTACAGGTTGCCTCTGGAAAGATTTAGTGAAAAGCTCACAAGCTTGCACACTTGAGGGTATTCAAAGATTTTGATGGTCGTTGCCACCCTGGCAATGCGCATAAAACTGCCCCTGCTTAAGTCAGGAGCATATGCCTGCTCCTCAGGATAAGAAACACTTCGATGTAAGTGTTGCAATGAGTTTTTAAAAACTACATGTGAAAATCCACATTTCCACATAATTTACTCTTGCAGATTTTCAACCTACTGGAAAATGTGCATGTGTATGTTTGGCAACACTGCAGTATGCGTATAAATATAAAATTGTTGCAAGTGTTCAAGATTACAGCTCGGATAGACAAAAACACAAAATAATATAACAGGGGTTAAAAAAAATCCATGGTCGTTTTCATTGCAAGCACACAGTCTGTGAAACAGTAGGTTAAAAGGCATTAAATAGAATTCGATGAAGGGCTCAGAAAAACTAAAAATGTAAGGGTGGAACACTTGCATTAGTCTCTAGTCTCTGCAACTTTTCTGTTTCGTCTGAACAATGAGTTTGCTCAGATGTCAGTCCCATGATCACTTTGCTGTAGAAAAAAAAACAACACCTCACTAATGACGCCTAAATAATCCGAAACCGGTCTGGGGTTGCTTGTGTTCCTACCTAACGGGGACTGCATGGCATTTTAGGCCGGCATTAGACTGTTTCTACAGGTATACGTTAGACCGACGTTACTCAAAGTACGGCCCGCGGGCCCGCGGACGTCCGAGAAACGCCATATAATAATGGCCACAGTACATAAACATAGAAGAGGGCTGCTGGAGCATGCGCAATAGTGGCTACTTCGTGCATGCTCCCGCGGCCCTCCTCTATGTTTACCTACGGCGGCCATTAGTTATGGCGTTTCCATGACGATCCTGGCTAGTGGTGGGAAGCCAAAGCCCCTTAAAAGTTAGCGCTTGCAGCTAACTTTTACGGGGCTTTTTTGTCTGCTTCCTGTCACCGTTTCCACGTCTGCCGCCCGCCCGCCTGCCGTGCCGTTGTACATTTTTGGCATCTTTACAGTGCTTTATTAAGGCAGGTAAGGCTCTTTGGTTATTTATTTATTTGTTTTTAATGTAGTGTGTGTGTTACTGGGGTAGGGGTGAGAGCAGATGGCGCAGTGTGTGTGCTCTGTGTGTGTGTTACTGGGGTAGGGGTGAGAGCAGATGGCACTGTGTGTGTGCGCTGTGTGTGTTACTGGGGTAGGGGTGAGAGCAGATGGCGCTGTGTGTGTATGGCGCTGTGTGTGTTACTGGGGTAGGGGTGAGAGCAGAAGACGCTGTGTGCAGATGGCGCTGTGTGTGATACTGGTGTAGGGGTGAGAGCAGATGGCGCAGTGTGTATGCGCTGTGTGTGTTACTGGGGTAGGGGTGAGAGCAGATGGCGTTGTGTGTGTGCGCTGTGTGTGTTACTGTGGTAGGGGTGAGAGCAGATGGTGCTGTGTGCAGATGGCGCTGTGTGTGTGTTACTGGGGTAGGGGTGAGAGCAGAAGATGCTGTGTGCAGATGGCACTGTGTGTGATACTAGGGTAGGGGTGAGAGCAGAAGACGCTGTGTGCAGATGGCGCTGTGTGTGATACTGGGGTAGGGGGGAGAGCAGATGGCGCAGTGTGTGTGCGCTGTGTGTGTGTTACTGGGGTAGGGGTGAAAGCAGATGGCGCAGTGTGCAGATGGCGCTGTGTGTGTATGGCGCTGTGTGTGTTACTGGGGTAGAGGTGAGAGCAGATGGCACTGTGTGTAGACGGCGCTGTGTGTGTTACTGGGGTAGGGGTGAGAGCAGATGGCGCTGTGTGTGTTACTGGGGTAGGGGTGAGAGCAGATGGCGCTGTGTGCAGATGGTGCTGTGTGTGTGTGTGTGTGTGTGTGCACTGTGTGTGTTACTGGGGTAGGTTTGTAGTTATACCTGGATTCAAAATGCAGCATTGTTTAGCAATTTGCTCGTTTTTCTATGAGCTCGCTACAGGAAGTGCTTTCACCCCATGAACTCGTGAGCCGCACCTAAACAAGAGCCCGGCATCTGACTGTCACGTTGGCGGGGAGCGTTATTTAACATTTTCAGGACTCGCCTTTCCAGTCTGCCACGTGCTCGAAGACAGCTAGAGAAATCTGTCATGCTCGATTTCAAGGCACAAGTCAAGATCAATGGTCCTTGAGAGAAGAAAAAAAAGAGGCCATCTGCGGCTGAATGAAGAGCAGTGAGGCCAGATTAAAAGTGCGCGGACTGTAAACAAGGCAATGCATTTAAGCAGGCAGCGGGGGAGATTTTAGTCAAAAGAAAGGCCTCAAACTAACGTGAACTCCATCCTATAGTGGAACCGACATTTATCAAACATTGGGGCACATTCACTTGGAAGGCGGGCCTAGTGCAGGAAGTTCCAGGCAGCCTGTGTGATTGCGAACACGGGGCACGTAGGGGAATTCTCTGTCCAGACAGACTGTAGGTGACTGTCCCAAAAACACTGCCACACAAGAGAGGAAAATAACGAACGCGTTGTTTGCTGTGCGTTACAATCCTTCATGTTTATGGACCGTTGATGAGGGAATGGGGGAGAAATTTTTCTCCTCCTCTACTCCGAATAATTCTGACTGAAAATGAGAAAAAAATAGACATTTCAAAAATGCTTCGTCCGTTTGAGAAAACAAATTACAGTTAACAGCATAATTCTAACGCTAAATTTGTAGCTTAGCTCCACGGATCATTTTTACACACAAAGCTGGCAATACTGCATGAATGCAAGTTGTGCGTTTTTAAACATACCCTGCTGTGTCATTTGTGTTTAAATAAAAATAAAACATGTATGAAACAACCACCAGCCAATTAAAGGAGGAGGTTGAGGTCCCGCCCAGAGAATCATTTGTCTAACGATCTACACCGGATCCACCATGTGGTCAAGGTATTGTGTGGAGAGGTGAGGGAGTAAGGGGGGGACAAGGAGACAGAAAGGCGCGTGCATTGTGAAAGCTGCGTTTAGAAATGTGTGTGAAGGATGTGAGCATGGCCTGTCTGGACGGTGCGAACGCACATTCTACTTGTTAATGTATCAGGACTCCCTGCGCCTCTGGGTGAAAGAATGCGTTTGTAGAGCTGACGGGTGTAAGGTGTGATAAGTGTGGAGAGAGAGAACGAGAGGGAGAGATAATGTATGTCACTATTGACATGCTGCAAGTCAAGGGGTGAACGCACCACTACTGCTCTCTGCAAAGGATTAAACCCCGATGGCCCAGACTCCATGTTTTTCACGCCCAACTCGAAGCTACTGAAACTACTGCGCAAAGAACAAGTTCAAAGTGCATACATCAAATTCATAAATCGTGGTTTCCCACCTAGGATCAAAAAGACACGTAACTTGGCCACTGCTTTTGGGGGGTTAGTATACACTAACAAATCAAAAATGCTCAAATATCTAGAGATAAACAACTCAGATAACATGTGTAAGGAAATGGCTCCCTGAGGCAGTTACCCCTCACTTTTTGCCTGATACTGATGCTGACTTGACTGAGAAGTGTGCTGGGACCCTGCTAACCAGGCCCCAGCAACAGTGTTCTTTCACCTAAAATGTACCATTGTTTCCACAATTGGCACAACCCTGGCACCCAGGTAAGTCCCTTGTAACTGGTACCCCTGGTACTACAGGCCCTGATGCCAGGGAAGGTCTCTAAGGGCTGCAGCATGTCTTATGCCACCCTAGGGACCCCTCACTCAGCACAGACACACTGCTTGCCAGCTTGTGTGTGCTGGTGGGGAGAAAATGAATAAGTCGACATGGCACTCCCCTCAGGGTTCCATGCCAACCTCACACTGCCTCTGGCATAGGTAAGTCACCCCTCTAACAGGCCTTACAGCCCTAAGGCAGGGTGCACTATACCACAGGTGAGGGCATAGGTGCATGAGCACTATGCCCCTACAGTGTCTAAGCAAAACCTTAGACATTGTAAGTCCAGGGTAGCCATAAGAGTATATGGTCTGGGAGTCTGTCAAAAACGAACTCCACAGCTCCATAATGGCTACACTGAATACTGGGAAGTTTAGTATCAAACTTCTCAGAATAATAAACCCACACTGATGCCAGTGTTGGATTTATAAAAAAATGCACACAGAGTGCATCTTAGAGATGCCCCCTGTATTGTACCCAATTGTTCAGTGCAGGACTGACTGGTCTGTGCCAGCCTGCTGCTGAGAGACGAGTTTCTGACCCCATGTGGTGAGGGCCTTTGTGCTCTCTGAGGACAGAAACAAAAGCCTGCTCTGGGTGGAGGTGCTTCACACCTCCCCCCTGCAGGAACTGTAACACCTAGCAGTGAGCCTCAAAGGCTCAGGCTTCGTGTTACAATGCCCCAGGGCACTCCAGCTAGTGGAGATGCCCGCCCCCTGGACACAGCCACAACTTTTGGCGGCAAGTCCAGGAGAGATAATGAGAAAAACAAGGAGGAGTCACTGGCCAGTCAGGACAGCCCCTAAGGTGTCCTGAGCTGAGGTGACTGACTTTTAGAAATCCTCCATCTTGCAGTTAGAGGATTCCCCCAATAGTATTAGGGATGTGTCCCCCTCCCCTCAGGGAGGAGGCACAAAGAAGGTGTAGCCACCCTCAAGGACAGTGGCCATTGGCTTCTGCCCTCCCAGACCTAAACACACCCCTAAATTCAGTATTTAGGGGCTGCCAGAACCTAGGAAATCAGATTCCTGCAACCCAAGAAGAAGAGGACTGCTAAGCTGAAAAACCCTGCAGAGATGACGGAGACACCAACTGCTTTGGCCCCAGCTCTACCGGCCTGTCTCCCCACTTCTAAAGACACTGCTCCAGCGACGCTTTCCACAGGGACCAGCGACCTCTGAAGCCTCAGAGGACTGCCCTGCATCTAGAAGGACCAAGAACTCCCGAGGACAGCGGCTCTGTTCCACAAAGACTGCAATTTTGCAACAAAGAAGCAACTTTGAAACAACTCGCATTTCCCGCCGGAAGCGTGAGACTTGACACTCTGCACCCGACGCCCCCGGCTCGACTTGTGGAGAACAATCACTTCAGGGAGGACTCCCCGGCGACTACGAGACCGTGAGTAGCCAGAGTTGACCCTCCTGAGCCCCCACAGCGACGCCTGCAGAGGGAATCCCGAGGCTCCCCCTGACCGCGACTGCCTGCTTCAAAGACCCGATGCCTGGTAAAGACTCTGCACCCGCAGCCCCCAGGGCCTAAAGGATCCGACCTCCAGTGCAGGAGCGACCCCCAGGTGGCCCTCTCCCTTGCACAGGTGGTGGCTACCCCGAGGAGCCTCCCCCCTTGCCTGCATCGCTGAAGAGACCCCTTGGTCTCCCATTGATTCCTATTGCGAACCCGACGCTTGTTTGCACACTGCACCCGGCCGTCCCCGTGCCGCTGAGGGTGTACTTTTTGTGTGGACTTGTGTCCCCCCCGGTGCCCTACAAAACCCCCCTGGTCTGCCCTCCAAAGACGCGGGTACTTACCTGCTGGCAGACTGGAACCGGGGCACCCCCTTCTCCATTGAAGCCTATGCGTTTTGGGCACCACTTTGACCTCTGCACCTGACCGGCCCTGAGCTGCTGGTGTGGTAACTTTGGGGTTGCTCTGAACCCCCAACGGTGGGCTACCTTGGACCCAAACTTGAACCCCGTAGGTGGTTTACTTACCTACAAAAACTAACAAACACTTACCTCCCCCAGGAACTGTTGAAAATTGCACTGTGTCTAATTTTAAAATAGCTATATGTCATTTATGTGAAAACTGTATATGCTATTTTGCTAATTCACAGTTCCTAAAGTACCTAACTGCAATACCTTTCATTTTAAGTATTACATGTAAATCTTGAACCTGTGGTTCTTAAAATAAACTAAGAAAATATATTTTTCTATACAAAATCCTATTGGCCTGGAATTGTCTCTGAGTGTGTGTGTGTTCCTCATTTATTGCTTGTGTATGTACAACAAATGCTTAACACTACTCCTCTGATAAGCCTACTGCTCGACCACACTACCACAAAATAGAGCATTAGAATTATCTATTTTTGCCACTATCTTACCTTTAAGGGGAACCCTTGGACTCTGTGCATACTATTCCTTACTTTGAAATAGTGCATACAGAGCCAACTTCCTACACCATGAGAAGGAAACATTGTGTCATGGAGATATGAACAAAAAGAGGGTTTTGCAAACCCGCCACTGAGGCACTCGCCTGGCTAAACCCAGTCCCTTCAAACTCCGTATGATGAAGTGGGCAGCACATTATGTTATAGTGGCAAACACACTGGCACCATTCCAATCAGATGATGGAACAGCTTTTTCTTTTAATAAATAAAAGCCACCAGCCTCCCAAAGTTGACCACAACAGGTCACTCCTGAGGGCAAAATGAGTTACACATCAATCCTGGCTGCAGCCACTGGTGCCCCTCTCTTTTATTTACAGCGAGAAGGAATTTGAACACAATCACAACCTGACTGAAAAATGATAGAAAGAGGAACAGCATCTCTCCACAAAAAAAAAAAAAAGTCAAGTGCTGGACCAGCCCGATAAACTCAGCCTAAGCAAGGCAGCAATGAAAGATCTGCTAAAACTGTGCCTGCTGGAAAGAAGCGCCCAAAAAACTGACAGCCTTGGACTCTTAAGTAACGCAAAACTTGACCACAGATCTTTATTGAATCCCACGCTTTACATTAAATAACAATACTTCTGAATTATTCCTGTGCGATGCAAAAATTAGCAGTGAACAAGACTCCTACTAATTCAGCTCCAATCAAATTTGCTATAATGTCCTTGCTGTGGTTTTGGCAGCAAATCATGAACTAATTTCCTGATTTTATGCAAGGCATATACTTCAAAAGGGAACACCTGGACTACAGTTCAGCAAATTGGTGTCAGAAGCTTACTGCTAAAATTCTAAAAACGTCTACTGTGGACCATCCTAACCAAAAGCTCAAGTATGACAGCAGCAATTGACCAAGGATAAGTACAGTTGCTCCTGGGCTAGAAAAACAACAATGCTACTGTAACAAGCGAGCAAATCAACCACGGCTGGTGTACTCACCAACAACTTGAAGCCGAACACCTGAAATGGTACACAACCAAATATGGAATGTATTCTTGACTAGCTAATAATTTCACTTCTCTTATGTATTTCTTTAAATGTTCAATAATTCATAAATAATATCTCATGCCATTATTATATTTTCAACATTATTGACAATATATATATATTTTTTCTCTAGTTAGGTTGTAGATAAGTGTAACTTTGTAATAATATATTTTATCATTTTGACATAATATATATTTGATTATTATTTCTCTGTCAGGAATATCAGATATAATATAATTAACAATGTTTTATTTATGGAAAATATCTAAACATCTCACTGTACACTGGAATCTCTTTAATGTGAATCTAAGTTCTTTCTTTATCTTTTTGTATAATCTATAATTATTTGTTCACTTATAAAAGTTTAATAAAGAATTGAAAAAAAAAAATGAAATGGTACACAAAGCTGTCTGCGGAAATTACAGGGGGGTCCACAACGTGCCTTACCTGCAGGCACCTCCCAGAGTGCATCCATGGCCGGGCCATATCACACAACTTGTAATACAGGCTTCAAACATTTTTTTTCTATTCATTTATGCACTTTTTTATCTTCCTGGCACATAACCCATCTTAACTCAGTAGTCACAACCTTGGACAGTTGCTACATCAGTCTCCTCAGCGCTCCAAAACTCCACAGCTATTCCATTTCACAAATGGGAATGTTTGTGCTGTGGGAGAGAGTTGCACAGAGCGAGAAAGAAAAAGCCATTGAGGGCGCTGATCCGAGTGTGTGCTCGCCAGATTTCACTTTGCCAATGCCTTTCTACAAAGCTTTCCGTAGAATGGTCCCCACTTGCCTTTCACCCCCTTACTTAACAGGAACGCTCAATGTTGGGGTTCCCTTCGGGCTACTGGGTTCCGGCTCGGTTTCTTTTCTCCCGGTCTCCAGGTCTCCAGGGCGCCGGTCCATCCACAGACTCTCCACCCCGGTGCCGCAGCGTCTCTGTACCCGAGATAAAATCTCCTGACCGTGACGCTTAACACCAGCAGGGACCAGAGTTCCGACATTAATAATTTAGTTCACAGAAGGCCGATACTAATTAAAAAGAGTCAGAGAAAGACAGTTTACACTGGAGGTGTGTCACCGAACAAACCCCGGGGGAAAGGGTGCGCAGTGCACGCTCCGACGCCATGACTTCGCTTTGAACTTCAGAGATGGCTGGTCACCTGGGGGGGGGAGCTTTTTATAAAAGCACCCCTGCTCTTTGTATTTCTACCCATTAACGGCTAAGTGCTCTGAGGAAACCGTAAGGTGCCATACTGGCATCACGTAAAAGAAAAACTTTGCCGCAGGCGCTATAATTCATTGGCAACCCAAAATAATTTAAAATTATGGTGGTTGTTTATGAGAAAAAAAGTGAAGTTAGTCAGTGGACCATATCAAGTTCTTAGAGGAAATAGGTTTTCTTAAAAAAAAAAAACCCTCCCCCTAAAAAAGCAAAAATAGGCTCTTGACTCAGCTTTGCAAGGGCTCTCAGTACAAAGGTCAATTAACTAGAGGATATGTGATGGAAGTGACCCAAGGACCTCACATCTGGATGTTGCTCCAGAGGGCACAAGGATGGAAAGCAACCTCCCAACCAATCCTTGAAGAGGAACCCTCCAGGGCTGGCCACCATCAAATGGATTTGAAGACTTGACACTTCTGTGGGGGTCTCTGCTGACAAGCCAGTGGATGGATGGATATAAAGAGATATAAAGAGATGCTCCCTTCTCATCCATGAACGTGACCCCGCCAAGGAATGCAAACTCCACTCTTTACGTTTGTAGGCAACGTTCTGAGGGTGACTAATGGGATGAAGTGGTCAGTAAAATGCATCTCCTACATGGCCGAATTCACGGGACTAGGGTCAGCCATGAGCACCCCTTATTTCTGTCACTGGAGTTCACTGACCTCCTTGCAGGGCACCTGTCTCATAAGGACAGTGAGAGAACTCTGCAGACCCCCTGCCTACAGAATGTATTCCATACCTTTTTGATGGCGAATCAAGGGCCTTGTCAGTGTCACCGATTCACCAAAAAGACTCCAGAATGATGGGCACTACCCACCTCTAGCCCCGCACTCCTCACCACGAAGAATCCACATCAGCTGAATTCTGGGATCTGCAAAGTGACACCTAACACAGAAGAAGGAGGGGGCGTCTTACCGCATATTGGCACCTGAGCATTGCACCTGCATGAACAGAGCCCAAAGTGAGGCCACAGGACAGTTCAGCTGACCGTTTTGTAAATAAACTATTGCAGCAAGAAGCATGCTAGCACATGCCAGCTTGGATAAAGAAACCAGTGTGGCTGCGAGCTGGACCTCCATAAACGTTCCCTGGACAGACAAATCTCACTTTATACCTCTCAGAATCCTTCACACACAGCAGACATTTATTCCAGGTATTATATCATGATGAAGACGTAGTCGCTCACACTCTTGCACGCCCCTTGCGAGCTGCAACAAGCAAACTATTGTTGCTCAGCCCACCCCATTGATGTACAGTGCAAAAGCAGACATGCCTTCCAGGAGTACCCATGGATGACCAGCAAGGCCCAAGGTTAGCGTGCCTAGAAGCGAGGATTCTTCAGCTTCTTCCTGAACTGCAGGAGCTGTTATGACACCATTCTGTCAGGGACGCCTGAGTACACATCCAAATGTCCCATCACTTCATTGCAGGCGCACCTATTACCAAGAACAGACTCAGAGTTCCACTTCCCCCTCGAGTCGTCCAACGGCTTCACAGCCGTTAATACCATTTTGACCCATGAGGTCCATCGCCCAACGAGCCATAGATTATGTAACAGACATACAAGAGCTCTTTAACCACTGTTCTCTGCCGCCATCTCTGTCCAAGTGTCTTTGCTACGCTCTTTATAACAATGAACTTCAAACTTTTTAATACCAAGCCCAAAATAAAAAAATAAAATAAAAAAAAAAAGTCATTGGGCCGACCAGAATGACAAACGTATTTTCTTACAAGAATTCCATTAAATCGGCAGCTCTGAACATATTTAAAAATTCAAGCATTGTAGAATTCAAGCACTGTAGTTCTGTTCACTTACCCCTTATAAAAATGCAAATACACGATAGCCAACATACTACTGGCGGCGCGGTCTCCCTAAACGGATCTAGAGGTGAGGGCTTCAAGAGGTCTTTGGAGCCACCCCCATCCCCATTCTGACACCTACAGGACATGAGCAACAGAAACATTACTGAGGGCCCGTTACGGAGGGGCTCGACGCCACGTCTTCTTTCACTAAAAGCACAGCGCTCTTTCAAGCAAGTTTGTCTCTGCTCTCCATGGAGAGGGAGCTGGGTACAGTAAATGCTCTTCTTTGCCGGTCATCCTCCGAGAAGGGGGGGGGGCACCACAGTTTGACGGCCTCTGCCTTATAACGTTTTGTGTAGCTTTTCATACACTTCCGCTGCTTCCAAGCACGGTAAAATGACAGGCCCTCCCCATTACTCAACTTAATGGCACTCAGTTTACTGTCCTTGCAGAGTGGAGGCTGAGGCAACCTTGCAGTTTCCTACTCGTGACCTTCACATCCCAGGTGTCAGTAACGCGCGATTTCCGCGGACACAATTCGCTGCAGCTAAGAGAATATGTATGCAGAAGGCCAACAAAACCCTATGAGGGTGGCAGACATTAGGCCATGACACCATCACACGCTGCCTGCCCATCACCACCCTCAATACCTTCAAATATTCAACCTGTGACTGCCATCCCCCCCCCCCCCCCCCCCCCCCCTCAGCATTACACCATCTAGAGCAATACTTTACACAGACACTCACCGCAGGGCGGGAAGGTCGGGTACACCAGTAGCGTCACTCAGGCCACAGCCACAAATGTAAGCCCGGCTTCTACAGCGCCACTCTGTGCGATCCCAGGCAAAGCGCCATCTTTCTTCCTCTGCCTCTATGACAATTGTACAGTATAGGTGAAAATGAGAAGTGACAAGGAGTCAGAGTAGAAGTGGGTGCGGGAGAGGGCTGGGGGTCAGAAAAGTGCTGTCGCGCCTTATCGTCAGCCACAGCCATCCTGCTGCCGGGAAGGATCAGCCTGACGCGACAGCCGCTCCCTGCCCTGGTAGACGCCGCCCCAGAGACCTGGCCAACCCTATCTCGGCCACGGGAAGCTCCGCATGTCAGGTCTGACAGCTCAGACTTGTTGAGCATCCTGCTCCGTCGTGCGATCCGGGAACTTATGCCAAAAAGGTTTGATTTAAACCACAGTAGAACCTCACAGATGAGTCATACCCCGATGCCATGTCCAGCAGCACAGCCTCAGGCCTGGTGACTCACATCTTCACACACACAAGGGCATTCCAAGGGTGAGCGTGGCTGCGCTTGAGCATGGCTAAACGTTTGTGGCATAGGCAAGAGGGGAGTGACGTGGAGCGATAGTGTGTCCTAGAGTGGAGTGTTGAGGTGTGGAGAGGCGCAGAGTGGCATAAAGTAGAATGGCACTGAGTGAAATGGCGTAGACTGTTGTGGAGGGGCACAGAGTGTTGTTGAGGGGAATAGCATGTTTTGGAGGGCCACAGAGTGTTGTGGAGGGGCACAGAGAGCAATAAGGTGTCGTTGAATGTCAGAGTGGAGTGGAGTGCCACAGAGTTTCTAAAGTGGAGTGTTGTAGACTGGAGCGGCACCGTGTGGCACAGAATGGAACAGCAGAGAGTGGAGCAGAGTTTTGTGGAGTGTCATGGAGAGCCGTAGAATTCAGTGTCACAGATTGGAGTGCCCTAGAGTGGAGTGTCATGGTGTAGAGTAGCGGGGCCTGAAGTGGAAGGGCACTGAGTGGAATGGCGCTGAGTGGAGCACTGTAGAGTGTTGTGGAGGGGAACAAAGAGAAGAGGCATAGAGCGGAGGGGCACAGAGTGGAATAAGGTGGTGTAAAGTGTAGTAGAATGCCATAAAGTGGAGGGGCGTAGTGTGTCTAAACTGAAGTGGCACAGAGTGGAGCGGCACTGAGTGGCATAGAGATGAGTGGAGTGGCACTGAGAGGAGTGGCACAGAGTGGAGTAGAGTGTTGTGGTGTGGAGTGGCACAGAGTGGAGCGGCGCTGAGTGAAGTGGTGCGAAGTGTTTTGGAGTGGAGTAGAGCGGACTAGCATAGATTAAAGTGTAGTGGATAGTCGTTGAGTGGAGTGGGGAGAGTGGAGGGGCACAGACTGGAGTAGAGTGTCGCAGTGGAGGGGCTTAGAGTGGCACAGCACAGGGTGGAGTAAGGTGTTGAAAAGTGGAGTGGAGTATTGTGGTGTCGATCATTGCAGAGCAGAGGGCATAGGTAGAGCAGAGTGGCAAAGAGTGGAGGGGCGTAGGTAGTGTGGAGTGGCATGGAGTGGCGTAGAGCAGAGTGGCGTAGTGTGGAGTAGAGGGACGCAGAGTGGAGTAGAGAAGCATAGAGAGGAGCAGAGAGGCATAGAGTAGAGTGGAGGAGCGTGGAGTGGCATAGCATACAGTGGAACAAAGAGTTGTAGAGTGGAGTGCCTTTGGGTAGTGTAGAGTGGAGTAAAATGGAGTAGAGTGTTGTGGAGTGGCATATACGGACTAGTGTGTCGTAGACTGGCATAGAATGGAGTAAAGTGGAGGGGCGTACAGTGGATTAAAGTGGCGTGCCATAGAACAGAGTGGAGTGCCGCTGAATGGAATAAAGTGCCTTAGATGGAGTGAAGTGTAGTAGGGGCGTAGAATGTAGTAGAGCCTAATGGAGTAGTGTGAAATGAGTATAGTACAGTGGAGTAGAGTGTTGCAGAATGAAATGGCATGGAGTGGAGTAGAGTGGCACAGAGTGTCAGAGTGGCGTGGAGTGAAATAGGGTGGGGTGGTGTAGAATGCCATAACATTTAGTGCTGTGTCGCATCACAGAGTGGAGTAGAGTGTCACAGAGTGGAATAAAGTGTAGTAGACCAGAGTATAGTGACATAGAATGGCATGGTGTAGAGTGTAGTGTCAGAGTGAAGGGACGTAGAGTGGAGAAGCATAGGTTAAGGGGCGCAGAGTGGCACAGAGTGAAGTAGAGTTGCGTATAGTGTCAAAGTGAAGCAGAGTGCTATAGAGAGGAGTCATGTTGACTGGCGGGGGGTACAGTGGAGTAAAGTGTTGGTGTGAAATTCCATAGCGTGAAGTGGCGGGGTGCAGAATCGAGTATAGCAGCGTGGAATGTTGTACATTGACATAGAGTGGCGCAGTGTGGAGTGTTGAGGACTGGAGTAGGGGGCGTGGCCAAAAGTGGCATGGAGTGGAGTTGTGTAGAAAGGAATAGAGGGGAGTAGAGTTTTGCAGTGTGCCATGGAGTAGAGGATTTTACAGTGGAGTTGCGTAGAGTGGAGTATGCACTGCCATTACAGACAACACATCACATTTTTTATTGAAATTACCATTACATTTGCAGAGATATACAGTTTTAAAGATAACACTGTACAGCACACAATGTGTGGGAATGGCATCATCAAGTGTACTGATTTGTTTTAATCACATTAAAATATTTGTTTCCACCATACTTTAGAATTACAAAATAAGAGCTTTGTTCATTCCTAATTCTTATGTATATGCAGAATTAATTTATGGACACCTAAATTTTGTTGTGTGCTAGAAAGTTTAATATCCTACAGCCTCTCCTCTCACATGACTACCAAAAAGGATTATAACACATCATCTCACTTTGAAGTCAGACAAAGAATAGTAAACACCAAGCTCCCTTAGAAGGCAGAGTATGGCATTTGACCACGGTCTTTGAATGTACAGCAAATGTTACAAGATAAGAGCAAGATTTAAAGGCCTGTTTACTGAAAGTGAGCTGTGGAAGAATACAGTAAATAGGGTATTCTCCACCGGGCAGACACACTCAAGCTGGGCAGGCTAAAACAAATAAAACCAGCAAATAGAAAGCAAGCAAATGTGAGTTACAAAACACAAAGCCAAGGCAAAGAATGGGTGGAATGTATTCCCAAGGAGCTTTCAGAATGTCTCCAAGATGTTGTAAGAAAACCGTTGGCTTCAACCTAAAAATTAGAAGAGAAATGCTGCCCTCAACAGCGGACAGTCTAAGTGTAGCAATGCCCAAAACAGGTGTAATTTTAGGCATGATAGAGACCTCAGCAATGAGCATTCCGAAAGAGATAAAGCCCTGAACAAAAGTAATTCTAGGGGTGATAGTAGCCGAAAACAAGTACTTTGTGTACATTTTGTTAAATATCGAATTCTATACCGACATGATCATGCCCTTAACATAAGTTATCCCAAGAACAATAAGGCTTCTAACAAAACAGGGGGAGATCAGTCTGCCCTGTCATTCCAGAGCTCTGACGCCTTCAGATGTCACTCTAGGCGTGACGGTGGAGACCAATCCACAAGGCAGACGGCCGTAAGAGGTCCTTCCAATGGCGGTCACTCAAAGGCTGCCTGGGGTGTGAAGGTAACCGAGGCAGTCCAGTCCTTGTTCAGTAGCTGTCGATCACGTGTTTCACGTGCGGAGTTTAGCGCTCCGTGGCGTTTGGCTCAGACTAGAACCGCTGCCTCATTAGCCGCCCAGTTCAGGGACAGTTCAGCATCTGCACATTCACGCTTCCCCGAAGATGAAAGCTGCATTTTACACCTTCAAAGGATGGTGGGGCGTCGGCCAGCGAGGTAAGGGGGACGCACACAAACGGTAAGTTGGCAAGGGCGTGGGTGATGGTGCCCGCTGCTCCGCCTCGCGAAGGGGCAGTCCGCGACCTGCAGCAAAGCCGCACCAACTGGCAACTGAGGGGAGGGCTGGATTAGGGTGACCACCTGGCATTGAGGCAAATTCTGGACAGGACTGTTAAAAATTCAGGACAAAGGGTCAAAATTCAGGACAAAAATTCAGGACAAACGGTCAAAATTCAGGACAAAAATTCAAGAACAAACGTCAGTTTTACAGACACGCGCAAGAGAGGCCATGTCTCACTATGTTGTCAGTGCATTTCTTTACTCTTTTTTTAACATAGCACTATTTATTCACTGTGGACCTTTTGTGATTGCCTCCTGGTATGCTACATTCAGGTGTCACATTACGTCCTTGTTCAGTAGTAAATTAATGCCCTTCAGTACTGCGGCAAGGCCATCATCCCTACCCAAATCTACCCGATCTTTCCTGAAGAGAAAGTAACAGCAAAAATTGTATTATGTTTCTGAACATTTTAAAACCCCTGGCAAACAGTTTGGGACACATTAAGGTAATTAACCTTATGCCAGTTTAAACAAATTGAACAAAAACATCTGGCTTACCCCAACCGCCCATGGACTTTCAACCTAATTTTTTTTTAAAGAGGCAGGGCAGATGGTGTGGGCGACAGTCTCACACCTAATGTCAGGATGTAATGTACCTATAACTTGTCTGTAGTCTCACTGCACTAGAGTGTATAAATGGAACTCTACATTTATCTCAGAAATTGGAGCCCGGACTACCAATCAAAGATAATCAAAGAGGAGGATGAAACTGAGATCAAATGGGAGATCCACGGCAAGTAATTCAAAGGGTTGTTGCTAAGAACTGGATAAATAAAGAAGAGAAGAACAAGGTGGGACAATTCCTACAATCAGACAAGATGGGTCCACCAAGACTATTTGAAGGTATTGGCCACCTAGGGAGTTGTCTCTGCACACAGGAGCGAAACAGAAGGGGCACTGTCAACTGGTTGAACAAGCAACACCCATCAACCTTGGCAAACTCTTCTGGTGCAATGGTCCGCTGTTAGTGCTTTTGAAGGGTGAGCAGGGGCCAGACCCCTTGCAAGGTTGTGCAAGGCAATTGCTCGCTTTGTCCATGTCTTTATATGGTTTTGAAATTGAGCAAAAGCCAAACTAGAGATTTGGGTTATCCCGAAGGGTCAAGTACACATAGAATCTTCAAAATATTTGGGATGTAAATTGCACAAACAAAATTTTGAAATTTTAAAATGTAATTAGTGTTTCTTTAACATATGGCACTGTTTTTGCCTTCATATACAATTAGATCTCAGATTGAACTGGGAACCAGTTACCTTTTGATACCTAGTGATTAATATCTACCATTCTTACACTGATTTCCAGGATGAAAATCTCTGCAGAGCGAACGGTCCCTCCAAGCCCAGTTTGCTTTTTGGTCTTCTCTTCTGCTTTCTGTAAAGGCCACGTGGCACTAGTGAAGATGGTGTGCTACCCCAATGATAGTATTAATTTGCAAACCTTCCCCTGCTTGTCCTTCATTCCTTCTTCAGATAGGCCACACGTCTGATTTGGTCACTGCGGCGCCATCGGGAGCTCTTTCCACTCTAAAGCTAACTGCGGGTGGATTAGGTCTTCTGGACTTAGGATGCTATTATTCAGCTGCACAGGTCCAATGGGTGGCTCACTGGCTTTCTGCCCACTTCCCTGCATGAGATGGGGTTTACCAGTAAAGACTTTTAAGGAAGGCTTAATGCACTGCTCATTGTTTCCTACTGACCATTCTACGGATCACCATCTGGGGTTATCATGCACAGCTTTCTCTTGGCTTGCCAGAACCTGTAAACTGACACGAAGAAACCCTATGCTCCTGCACTACCTTTGCTAAGCCTTCCCACTTACACAGGATGGCTGTGCTCGGAGCAACTCCATCAGTGGCCTGTTGCAGGTGTCTTAAAATTGGGGACTGAACAGTGAGCTACTAAATTTCCAAACCCTTGTGGCAGACTACCATGTTCACGCCGGTCAACTCCTTACTTACAACCACCTTAAGTAATCATTAAATGCCCTATTTCATGTCTGCCACCTAGCACTAACCCTACAAGAGGTGTGCCAGAAGCTCTGTACCATAGGAAATGGTGGCAAACTGATAGAATGGGTGTACAGACCTTTCCTGCAACATAGAAACCACTCCAGGTCTTCTCGCCATACTACCTGGGTGATTGATGTAGCCAAACCTCTGCAAGATATGGACTAAAATACTGGACTTTCCCCACAAAGTACCCCACAGCTGTCACTTTAAGTAAATTCATAGTGCTTCCTTGTGAATGCATTTTGCCTGTTGCTTGCCATTGACCTTGCGGTTTGTAACTCACAATTTGTTGCTTTCAATTTGCTGGCTTTATTTGTTTTAGGCTATGCAGCTTGAATTCAGCCCTTCCCTTGCCAAAACCTTATTTACAGTATCCTGCCGAGTGCCTTTCTGTAAACAGGCCTGTAAATCTTGTTCTTATCTTATCATATTTGCTGTGCATTCAAAGAACAAAGTCAAATGTCAGGCTCTGTCTTCGGTGGGAACTTAGTGTTTACTTTCCTTTCTCTGACTTCAAAGTGAGAGGGTTTATGCGACAATCTTGCTGGATACTGGGGTTAGGAAAGAGTTTTTTCTATCACATGACAACATTTAAATAAACTTCAGAATATATCAGAATTAGAAGTACAAATCAAGCACATTTTTGTTAATTCTGAACTGTGCTGGAAACAAATACCTTTACATGATTAAAACAAATCATTGCATTAGGTGATGCAATTTCCACACATCATCATCTGTGCACAGTATAGTTTGATTTGAAAAACTGTATATCTGTGCAAATGTAATGGTCATTTCAATCAAAAATGTGTTGTCTGTAATGGAGGTGTGTTAGCATATCATCCATACTGCACTCCACTCTGCTCTGCACCACTACACGCCACTGCACCCTAGTCTGTATCACTCTACTCTACTCCATGCCACTGCACCCTTCTCCATTCGGAACCACTCCACATTATGCCACTGCACTCTATGCTACCTCACACTATGCCTCTCTACTCTACTCTGTACTACTCTACTCTATGCCACTGCACTTTATGCCTCTCTACACCACTGCGCTCTGCTCGTCTGCACGCCATACCACTCCAGTCTAGGCAACACCAATCTAATCCACACAACTCCACTCTCTGCCACTCTGCAACACTACACTGCACGCCACTGCACTCTAAGCTAATACACTCTAAGGTAATGCAGTTTACTCTGTAACACTCAACTATATGCCCCTGCACTCTACATCAATACACTGTATATCACTCTAATCTACTCTGCACCCCTGCACTCTATGCCACAGCACTCTACACTACTTTACACCATCACACTCTGGCCCTCATTCTGATTCTGGCGGGCGGCGGAGGCCGCCCGCCAGAATTCAGCCCTCCATAATACCGCTCCGCGGTCAAAAGACCGCAGAGGGTATTATGAGTTTTTCCCTGGGCTGGCGGGCGGTCTCCAAAAGACCGCCCGCCAGCCCAGGGAAAAACTCCCTTCCCACGAGGATGCCGGCTCGTAATCGAGCCGGCGGAGTGGGAAGGTGCGACGGGTGCTACTGCACTCGTCGCGTATTTCACTGTCTGCTATGCAGACAGTGAAATACTAGCGGGGCCCTCTTACGGGGGCCCCTGCAGTGCCCATGCCATTGGCATGGGCACTGCAGGGGCCCCCAGGGGCCCCACGACAATCCTTACTGCCATCCTGTTCCTGGCGGGCGAGCCGCCAGGAACAGGATGGCGGTAAGGATTGTCAGAATCCCCTCGGCGGCGCAGCGAGCTGCGCCGCCTTGGAGGATTCTTAGGGGCAGTGGAAAACCGGCGGGAGACCGCCGGTTTTCCCTTTCTGACCGCGGCCAAAGCGCCGCGGTCAGAATGCCCAAGGGAGCACCGCCGGCCTGTCGGCGGTGCTCCCGCCCCCGTTGGCCCTGGCGGTTCTCTACCGCCAGGGTCATAATGAGGCCCTCTATGCCACTTTATGCAACTCCACTATAACCTGCACCTCTCCACTCTAAGCCACCTCACTCTACTGTGAAATAATCTACTTTATGCCACTGCACTCTGTGCCACTGCATTCTATTCCACTGCACTCTCCACTCTATGCAACTGCACTCTACTCTGAAACAATCTATTCTACGCCACTGTATTCTAAACCACTCTGACCACTGCACTCTAGTTCAATGCACTCTACACCACTGCACGCTGACACTCTGCAACACTGCACTGGCCGCCACTATATTCTACACCACTCGGCTCTGTACTACTGCATTCTGCACCAATATACTCTATTCCACTGCATTCTATGCCACTCTACTCTGCCCAATGCCACTATATGCAACTGCACTCTACACCAGTGCACTCTAAACAACTGCACTGTGCCCTTTACTCTGCACCACTGTACTCTATGCCACTGTTATCTGTACCACTCTACACCACTATACTGACTCTACTTTGCAACTCTGCACTCTACACCACTCTATGCCACTGCACTCTAGGCACTATACTCTACTCTACACCACTCTACAATACTCCACTCCGCACCACTCTACACCACTGCACTCTGTGCCACGAGTCTACTCTGCACTCCATGACACTGCACCACTCTGCATTACTGCACTCTGCTACTCTATTGTATGCCACTCTACTCCACTGCACCCTATGTAACTCTACCCCATGCCACTCTATGCCACTGCACTCTGCGCCAATGCACTCTAAACAACTGCACTGTACGCCACTGCCCTCTACTCTGTACCACTGTACTCTACGCCACTGCTCTCTGTGCCACTCTACTCCACTCTACATCACTGCACTGACACTCTACAGCGTTGCACTCTCTACCACTGTACTATACACTGATGTACTATGTACTACTGCATTCTATGCCACTGCACTCTATGCCACTCTACTCTGCATCACTCCACTCTACAGCACTTTGCTCTACTCTGCACCACTCTACACTACGCCACTGCACTCCCTGCAACGTGAGTCTACTCTGCAATCTATGCCACTGCACCACTCTACGCTAGTGCTCTCTCTGCCACTCTAATGTATGCAACTCTACTCCACTGCACTCTATGCCATTCTACTCTGTCCCACGCCACTCCATGCCACTGCACTCTAAACCACTGCACTCTACGCTAACACACTCCAAACAACTGCACTGTACCCCGCTGCACTGTACTTTGCACCACTGGGCTTTACGCCACTGCTCCTATGCTACTCTACTCCACACCACTATGCCACTAACTTTAAGCCATGCTGAACAGCAGCTACTCTGGTGTATAACATGGCTAATGGCTAAAACACATTAACAAAGCCAATAACTCTTTTGTAGATGAGACCTATTGCTTTGCCAATGTTTGTTAGTACTATGAGGTACCTGAAAGAACTGTGAAAAATACAATTACATCATAATAAAGGCTGCTACAAAAAGCGCAAATACATTTTGGTTAAATAAAAAAAAAGTGCTTCTGAAATACAGATTTGAATAATATACAGTTTATACCTAATACTAAAAAAAATTATAACACTCCATTAAAACCACACACTCCACAGCTCACCTTGGAACACCATTACAACACCTCTCTAAAAGTAATGTCTTTGCCATCAGAAAACTTCAAGTGACTCCTTTTAGTAAAGTCAATGCGGGTTTTCAAGCCCTTTTGTATTTGCAGATTTACCAGTTGTGCACATTTGCATGTCTTTAGGGAAGGAGACCCACTGGCGAGAAGGTCTGATTCTTAGCTGTCTGCCCCTCCCTCCCTCAGAACACAGGAGACTCCCAGCCTTTGAAACCTGCTGGGGAAACTCATCTGCCCGTAATTTCGCCCTGCCTCCCTTGTCCTTTAGGTGAAAGGCTGAAATTACGGACAAATGCCGTCCGTTAAAGGTTTCATCACGGACAACGGACGGCAGGGCGAAATTACGGACAGTCCGTGAAATTTACGGACGGGTGGTCACCCTAGGCTGGATTCACATACAAAGAACCGCTTCACAGCACCAAAGGCCACCCACACGCCACAAAAGAGCAAGTAATTGTCGTAACTGCTCAGCACATCATTATGAATCTGATGTCGCAACAGCCGCGACCACAAGGTGTAAGAAATGATTGATCTCCTGACGGGAAATGCTTCGCAGACGGTAACACAAGTGTCCCGGCCGCGGTGCGCAGTGACGGAGCCGGCGGGAGCAGTCCCTTCCAGACCTGCAATCACCAGTCCGGTTAGAAAGCGCGGATTCCGACTGAGATATAACTTCTGCGCCGGAAGTGGGGCTATTGTGAAAATATTGAACATTTTTCAACCTGAACGGTGAGGTGCGGCACCACAGCTCGCACACAAAGGGCTGCGGATCGCAGGGTTTCAACAAAGCGTCAATGCATCTCAGCTAGTTCCGAGGGAAAGCTGGGCGGAGGGGAGGCGGCTCCGTGCGTTAAATGTTCGCCGCTGACGTCTGCTGTGTACTGCGCAGGAAGTGAAGCCATTGTGAAAAAAAATGAAGATATGCCAGCCTGAGCGGTGCGGGTAGACCGCAGGGCATGGTGGGTGAAGAGGAGGCGGCTGTGCGTTAAATGTTCGCCGCTGACGTCTGCGGTGTCAGAGGTCACGAGCTAGAACCTGGCCAGTCCAACACATTATCCTATCCTTCCACGGTCAATTAAATTGGGCATTAGTAACAGCAACTCCCTACAGCGCGTAATAACAGTAGTATGCGGTGATAGATGAGCTGATACTACTGTATATAAACAGAAGACAGAGACCAGATAAGAAAGGGGTTTCGTTTTAAAGAGGCATCCGTCTGTTTCGTGCCCACTTGGAGTTAAGCGCTTAGAAGATCGCCACCCTCACTACTGTGCGCTGAAAATGGGCATCCCGAATAGATCCGCCAAGAACGGACGGGATCTCGAGCCGCCCGACCCACCCAGCAATAGGAAACAAGACCGTGACCTCTAGATCAGTGACCCAGTTAACATGTAATGAATGGTCTCACGGACATAACTCACCTCACCCCTGGAGAGACAGATATGTAGCTGTAAGTGTGGTTCCTCCCGGAGCACAGATGGTCCTGGAGGGAGCTCCGGAGGGAGGCCTGGATGAACAATGTCGCTATACTTATTCACAGCTCCTAAAACAAGGCAAGGCCCAGTACAGACACCTCGAGTGTGGGAAGAGGGCACCCCTCCACTGAAAGCTTTTATATATCATTTAGATGACCAACATAAGTGACATTTTAGGGGTCCTTTATAAAGTTTTTACAGAGGGCTTCGTTATTTGGGATTGCACTACCGAGGCCTTATTATACATAGAGCCCTGTCAGGGCTCCGCGTTTGAGCCAGCGTTCTATGCCCCCGGGAGACAACAGCACTGCAGAAGGGGCCACAGACACTTTTTTTTTACCAGTTTTTATTTACACCAAAAACAACAGTCTACAGCACTACCATTGTATGACAATAACACACACATAGTGCTTACATTACATCAACGAAGTCAAGCATGACATAAGCACAAGAACGGTAGGCGTTCCGAATCAGCCAGTGCAATTTGGAGTGTAACAGGCACAAAAAACACCCACAAACAATTTCCAACAGTAAAATGTGGTGACGATACCCACCATTGAGAATCTCCACTGCTATACACACACCCTTGCCATAGTGAATCAATGGGACCCCAAGGAATCTTTGCAAATGGCCTATGCAGGCTTTAATAGATTATAAAATACTCAACGAATGGCAGCTACGACAAGGCAGCCCGGGCACAACAAATGAACGAGTAGCAAGGATCGTGCAGCAGCGCATTTCAACACTAGGATCAAGATCCCAATGTGGTCGGGAGCATAACATCCAACAGAGCAAATCCGGTAAAGCGCACACCGGTTAGTGGGTACTAGGGCACTAGGCTTTAGCTGTAAGTGTGTAAATCAGTGAGCAGCATTTCCCAGTCAGCTGCAACTGTGGATTTACGCAGGCCTCAAACCTCTTCAGGCCTGAGCGCCGCCACTGCCGCGCATCCCCAATTGAACATCGCCCTACACCAGTGCAACAGTGCCAGAAAAACCTGTGCCTCCCAGTGCATGGCAATGAGCGGACGAGCGATCAGCAGAGCTAAATCAATGAATTGGGCACTTGCCTTTATCCCCTGAGGACGTTTAAACGGGTCTAGAAGTGCTCCCTCTGTCGTGCATAGGTCTGAACACTGTCACCTCCCTCAGCGTCTCAGAAACCTCCTTCCATAGAGATACCACTGTTAGACAAGTCCAAAACATGTGCAGGAGGTCTGCTCCTAAATGTGGACATCTGGGACACTAAGAGGAGGAACCAAACACCGATGCAGGTGAGTGAGACAGGCTCCATGGAGATGTTAAGCTGAATATTTTGGAACTTTGCCTTCCGGGATACTTTCCTAGGGTACCGTAACACTTTATCCATTTCCTTCTGTGTGAACTCCCTGCCCATGTACTCTTCCCAACAATACCGGGTTGCTGCCAATGGGTCTCGTGTGGTGAGTGTCAGTGCACGGACAAGCCATGTAACAAGGTTACGACCATCTCCCATAGCATATATAGTGATGCAGTAAGGAGTGCTGAGAAGGGTCAGTGTCTGTAATACCCCAATGTCATTCCAGCAGCACCAGGAGACCACCTTACATCAGAAAATGTCCCACCAGAAGATCACACACCTCCCTAAGCTGCTCGTAGGGCAAGAGAGCACCATCACGGAACAAGTGCCCTATAGTGTGCACACCTGTTCCCTGCCAGGTTGCCATCCCCACCCTACCCAGAATGCGGACAAAGGGTTCCAGTGAACTTAATGTAATCTCAGGGGAGTATCCAGGGATGAGTCGCACGCTGCGTTGGAAGCTGAGAAAGGCAATTCAAAATAGACTGTTCACCCTCTGCGGGAGCCTGGCTTTTAGTACAAAGGCATGATGCACCATCTGCTGGGCCAGGGAACTGTCAGAAAGAGCCAGCTCCTCCATGAGACAAACCACCAGCCAGCTCGTGGGCCACTGCTACTGCGCCGCTAGGTAATACAACTCAAAATTAGGGGCTCCCAACCCTCCTTCTTCCATGGCCAATTGTAGTTTGCAGAGTGCCACACGCTTTCTCCCCTTATTTCAGATGAAGCTACCTAAATCTGCATGCAGTGCCCGAAAGGTGGATTTACGAATATGGACCAGGAGTTTATGAAAAAGGTATGAGAGTCTTTGCAATATCACCATTTTAGGCTGCATGACGCGACTCTGCACAGTCAGGTGTAGAGTGCCCAAGAAAGTCATCTGAGGACGTAGCGAGGCTATGGCCTTAGTACGGTTGCCATCAATTACATCTTGTGTCTCATGATACATATTTATCCCAAGATAACTGAATGAACGCAGCTCCCAGGGGACCAGACAGACGTCAACTTCATAGAGCTGTTGGTGTCAGTCAGGGTGTAAAAGGGACATGCCGGATTAAGCCTAATTTACCGCAAATCCTGATGCCTGTCAGAGTTTTTGCAACACCGCCTGTATGCTAGTGATGCCCTCCCGAATTGTCCCTAATGTTTACTAACACATCATCCGCGTATAATAAGACAACAAGAGTCTTCCCATGTAGTGGGATACCCCAATCTCGTCCTTGGGCCAGAGGCTCCATAGCTAAAGCAATTAGGAGAGGGGAGAGAGGGCATCCTTATCTTGTCCCCCTGGTCACTGAAAAAGAATGTAAAATACACTGGGCAATTTTAACTCGGGTGGAAGCCCTGGCACAGAGAGGCCAAATGAGACCTAGCAACTGTCCCGTGAGGCCAAAGGCAGTCAAGGTCAAGAATAAATACTCCCAGTCCACAGTGTCAAAGCCTTCTCCAGGTACAGTACCAAGCAAGATGCATAAGACCACTGGATCCGGGAAAGCTCCAACACGTGATGTAAATGGCGGATATTAAGGGTTTTGGAACGTCCAGACACAAACCTGCTCTGGTCTACATGCACCAGGTATGGTAGATGTTCATATAAATGCCCGGCTATGATCTTGCTCAGCATCTTATAGTCAGACCTCCAGCATGGACAGTGGTCTATAGCAGGCAAGTTCCAAAGGATCCTTGCCAGGCTTCAGACAGAGACGAAAAGTGATTCGTGCATCGTGGGCAGAAGACGCCCCTCTTCTTGGGCAACCTGAAACACCTTGAGCAATTTAGGAGCAATAAGGGAGTCCTATGCCTTGTAGAATTCTGTAGGAAATCCATCGAGTCCCGGGGTCTTACTAGTCACTGATCCGCAGATAGCTCCCCACAACTCTTGCCAGGGTAGGAGCATCGTTTACTTCGTTTCTTTCCAAGGGATCAATTGTTTAGAGAGTCACTGTTGCAAGGAAGCAGTCTATAGCCTCCTAACAGATCACAGGAGGGGGGGGGGGGGGGGCAGACAGAGCCTGGTAATATGGGATGAACGCATCATGCTTTCCCTCCTGGTGCATTACCACTGGCCTCCCGGACACCTCATCATTGTAATCAGTTTAACTGTGGTGGCGCTCTGCAAAAGCCATGCCAATAACCGGACAGATTTGTTCCCTTCTGAGTGCATTTTCACTTGATATGCGTGGAAATCTATGCAGCTTAGTTTCTCGATAAGTTGGGCATGGAGGTCTAAAACTTCAGTAAGCGCTCTTATGTTCACTTGGTCAGCGTGGGCCGCAGTCTCCAGACCACCCAGGAACTCGACTTGTGTCAGATCCTTCTATAGGGTCGCCCTCATCCCCCTGCTGCACATATGTAATGTCCCTGTAATACCACTTTCTTTGCTTCCCAATCAATCAATTTAGAAGAGGAAGTTGCCCAGTTATCTGTCAAGCAATTGGTCAATGCCTCTGCGGTGGTTTCGTGATACACTGGGTCCTCCAGCATGGATGGCTGCAAGCCCGAAGTGGGGACTGGGAGTCACGGGTGCTCCCCACTCCAGCTGTAGGGGATTGTGGTCAGAGAAGGTCCTCCTGAAATACTCCACTCCTGGTGCTAGTAGTCCGGTGGAAGGATCACAAAGTATGCGATCTAGTCGAACATGCAAATTACGTGGAGCTGAGTAAAAGGAGTACTCACTGGAATCGAGGTGCAGTGACCGCCAACAATCTAACAAGGGGCAATGCCAAAGTCATTAGGAGAAGTGTGCCGCAGCTGCGATCACCGGAGAAGTCGATAACCACAGATGTGAGTGGTCCAGTTGTGGATCGAGTATGAAATTATAAACACTGACCAATAGCATGGTGTATGAGTGCATTTGGTATGAAGCGCTGATAATTTCGATAAAAAGACTAGTTACCCTGTGTTAGGGCCATATATGCTTCCCAACAATACAGCCCTGCCATCTAGGAGCCCCTTTACCAACAAACAGCGACCCCGGGATCTATATAGGTCCCATGCGTCAGGAGGGAACCCCAGGCCAGATCTAAATTAGCACGCCTCGTGCAAAGCCAGAGTACGTGGTGCAGAAGCATTGACTCCGCCACCCCTTTTTCAGCTTGATCTCCCTCCCCCCCACCACCCCAGGTTACATGTGTCTCCTGCAACAAAGCTAGCTGCACTTCCCTTCAGCAGTATTGCTGAACCGCATGACTCTTGCGCATTGTGCCCATACCGCAGACACCCCAAGTGACAATACCCACTTTAGTTATCTCAGCAATAAAGCATAAGCATTATGTCCCAGAGGAATTACAAAGCGCAGCATCAGGGCTGCATAGGTAAGGTGTACATGCATGCCATATGAAGGGTACAGGATAACACACAGACCATAGACACTTATAACCTTCTGTAACATGGATGGCATCGGAGCACATTTTGCACAGGAAAGATCATAAGGCCGCATACCCTTATTTGCAGCAGGGCATGGTTCCATACAGATGATGGAAGCTTTAACGCCTGCTCCAGATTATAAATGCAGGTGCCGGGGCAGAGAAGCCACCAGGAGGCACACTGACTACATATTGAATATGATGTGGAGCGCAGCGCACCCCCTGGGGACCCACGTGGGTCTCAGGGACTCCCCAATCATTACCCCGCAAATGGGTGCAATTACACACTACACCAGTCTCTGGGAACATTCACAGTGACAAAGCTCTACTATCCAACATGTCTATAATGAAACAACAGGCACGTGATTCACTTGGATCACCCCTATCCCCCGGCTGATCTCCATGCCCAATCCTTACACATCTGTTTCAATGGTTTACAGCAGTAAAAAAAAAAATCTAAAAAGTAGAAAAAAAGACAAAAAGTAGAATGGACAAAGAAATAAGTTACAAAAATCAGTGAATACAATGCATAGGTTATTGTTGGAGTCAGGGTCTGGGTTAGGAAGCAGTTTTGGGGATTAGAGTAAGGCTGGCTTCTCCAACAAGTAGTTTGTGAGCTACTAGTAGTTCTCCGGATACCTGTAAGGAGGTCTTCTCTGTGCAACCCAGTCTATTAAATTAGAAGCTTTGCTTAGTTAAATTAATATCTACAGGGAGTGCAGAATTATTAGGCAAGTTGTATTTTTGAGGATTAATTTTATTATTGAACAACAACCATGTTCTCAATGAACCCAAAAAACTCATTAATATCAAAGCTGAATATTTCTGGAAGTAGTTTTTAGTTTGTTTTTAGTTTTAGCTATGTTAGGGGGATATCTGTGTGTGCAGGTGACTATTACTGTGCATAATTATTAGGCAACTTAACAAAAAACAAATATATACCCATTTCAATTATTTATTATTACCAGTGAAACCAATATAACATCTCAACATTCACAAATATACATTTCTGACATTCAAAAACAAAACAAAAACAAATCAGTGACCAATATAGCCACCTTTCTTTGCAAGGACACTCAAAAGCCTGCCATCCATGGATTCTGTCAGTGTTTTGATCTGTTCACCATCAACATTGCGTGCAGCAGCAACCACAGCCTCCCAGACACTGTTCAGAGAGGTGTACTGTTTTCCCTCCTTGTAAATCTCACATTTGATGATGGACCACAGGTTCTCAATGGGGTTCAGATCAGGTGAACAAGGAGGCCATGTCATTAGATTTCCTTCTTTTATACCCTTTCTTGCCAGCCACGCTGTGGAGTACTTGGACGCGTGTGATGGAGCATTGTCCTGCATGAAAATCATGTTTTTCTTGAAGGATGCAGACTTCTTCCTGTACCACTGCTTGAAGAAGGTGTCTTCCAGGAACTGGCAGTAGGACTGGGAGTTGAGCTTGACTCCATCCTCAACCCGAAAAGGCCCCACAAGCTCATCTTTGATGATACCAGCCCAAACCAGTACTCCACCTCCACCTTGCTGGCGTCTGAGTCGGACTGGAGCTCTCTGCCCTTTACCAATCCAGCCACGGGCCCATCTATCTGGCCCATCAAGACTCACTCTCATTTCATCAGTCCATAAAACCTTAGAAAATCAGTCTTGAGATATTTCTTGGCCCAGTCTTGACGTTTCAGCTTGTGTGTCTTGTTCAGTGGTGGTCGTCTTTCAGCCTTTCTTACCTTGGCCATGTCTCTGAGTATTGCACACCTTGTGCTTTTGGGCACTTCAGTGATGTTGCAGCTCTGAAATATGGCCAAACTGGTGGCAAGTGGCATCGTGGCAGCTGCACGCTTGACTTTTCTCAGTTCATGGGCAGTTATTTTGCGCCTTGGTTTTTCCACACGCTTCTTGCGACCCTGTTGACTATTTTGAATGAAACGCTTCATTGTTCGATGATCACGCTTCAGAAGCTTTGCAATTTTAAGAGTGCTGCATCCCTCTGCAAGATATCTCACTATTTTTGACTTTTCTGAGCCTGTCAAGTCCTTCTTTTGACCCATTTTGCCAAAGGAAAGGAAGTTGCCTAATAATTATGCACACCTGATATAGGGTGTTGATGTCATTAGACCACACCCCTTCTCATTACAGAGATGCACATCACCTAATATGCTTAATTGGTAGTAGGCTTTCGAGCCTATACAGCTTGGAGTAAGACAACATGCATAAAGAGGATGATGTGGTCAAAATACTCATTTGCCTAATAATTCTGCACTCCCTGTATATACCAACATTGAAAAGCGGGTTTTCAAGATGAAATTGTGTGTATTTTCAGGACTCGTAGGCTGATGTTTGGAGAAAATTGGTTGAAATTGCAAAATATATTTAAAGCTGATATTTGAGTGATAAATCATCTGGCGTCTGGAAGAGGTATTACTCATACTACCTTAGTGCCAAGGGCATTGCAAATATGGCTGTTTTGTATTACCCAGCTAGAAGCATTCCAAAATGATTAAGCCATTTTTATCTTATGCACTGATGCGATCTTGCATTACGTAGCTACTAATATAATTGTTTCTGATAGTCACTATTTACAACACTAACGATATAAGTAACTCAGGTTAGTTTTCAATAAACATAGATAGCTCTCATTAAAGAAAAGGTGAGTCCCATGGGGTAGTATAGTATTAGTGTAAGGCAGGCCTGGTGTAGTATATAGAGGGAGCAATGCATGCAATTTGTCTAACCACTGACTGTTGTCCAGTGTAGCATTTTAACCAATCATTAATTTGGCTCTAAATGGCCAGGGCTATGCCCAGATTTGGGTCTCTTATTCACAGTGCCATTGGAACCAAGCTGTACCTGTCTGAAGAGGCACAGTCAAGCCAAAATCGTCCTTGGGTTGCTTGTGTTCCATTCAGAGAGGACCTGGGTCAGCAATTTGGGCTGGACTGTTTGTACTGGAATAGATCCAAGACTGATTTGCATACTCTATGTCTACTTTGAGATGTCAGGGTGGGCAAACGAAAAATTGGTTGAAATGCTACCTAGAGTGATTGCCCATGGTTTGGAAAAATTAAAAGCATTCCTCCCATCTCCTTTTGCGTGTCTTATACAGCTCCCTAAGTGGCCGTGGGTGGCCACGGCCTACACGGGCACTCTAACTGTAAGTGCGGGGGTTGGTTTGCTACTGCAGCACCTCCACAATAACATACTGGAGTTCAGAAAGTAAATGGGCAACAAAGATGCCTTTAAACTGTGTTTATGTCATGTCACATTGGATGTGCGTCCAAAGACAGAGGTCAGATGTAAGGCGATGTCTTCTGACAAATTGCTGATTATTCTTTTAACATGAAGATTGGTGTTTACAAAGTAGTCCTCCAACTTTGCAGTCAGAGAAAGACAAGCAAAGTGAAGTACCAGACAATTTTGCTAGGGTACAGGGTGTGCAAATAATGGATGTGGGATGTTAGTTTTTGGTAGCACACAGCAGAATTTAAGTACCGGTAAATGAACTGTACAAATATTTCAAAATATGTCAGCAGTTAGGAAAAGACATGTGAAGAACAGTTTTTTGTTATTATAAATTGCCATGGAAATAAAGATTTAAATAGGATCAAAACAAACAGAGACACTACTTGGTAATGTGCAAATGATAAATGTATGCTGAAACCTGATTTTCATACATTATTTGTGTGCTAATTAGTTTTATCAGTAAAACTGCGCGTCAGTGCAAATTTTGTGGCTGTTCTAATGGAAAAAGAGCTGTCTGTACATGACAGTGAACTTCCACATCATGCTTTGGTAATATATTTGTGAAAGTGCGCTTCAAAATGCACCACCAGCTACATACTACACCATTACCACTCTCTTGCTGAAAGTTTGTGGTGCGTTTGCTATACTTGCACTTTGTGCGACACTTGGATTTTCACAGTCTCTATCACTTCAGTGCAGTAACACGGATTGCAGCACACTCACTCAGATTATTGTTCCGGCACCACTGTAGACGTGGGTACCTTGCTCACTTTGCCACTAGAACGTAACGGCACCAGACTGAAGAGGCTCAATCAGGCTGAAAACCATCTTGGGTGCTTGTGTTCCGGTTTAGAGATCCTGGATTTGCAGTCCGAACTGGTCAATTCTTAATGGAGGGGAGCCAGTGCTTCTTTGCTTATGGCTGGGTGTAATCTGAGGTGACATGGTGGGCAAAAGAACGATGGGTTGAAATGCTACCCTAAGAGATCGCAAGTGGTTAAACAAATTGCAAGCATCTCCCCAGATCAAAAGTTACTAAAACACTGCCCACTTGGTGCTATGCAATACCCACCACTTTGCAAAAGTCAACTGGTCACCTTTTATCTGCGGAATGCAATTTTGTAGAGACACTGTTAATAGCCCCAACTGATGGACATGGAGTTGGGCAATTGTCTGCAGAAGCTATCAAGAACCCTGTACATTGAAATATAATTCAAACAGGGTGGAAAAGGGAATCCCTTATTTGTAGTGTAAATGTTTTGTTTTGTTGTTCGTTTAAATTCATGTTTACATCACAGGCACATTTGTCAAAGAACAGAAAACTCAAGAGGGTCCTACAAGTTAAGAAGAACTCAAAATACTTTGTGTATCTTTTTAAGGTTTTATGTTTTTAATGTTAAAACGAGACACTCAAAAAACATATGTATTGTACAATACTGTTCTGCAGGGCTGATTCTTAATGGGAAGAGGTGCTTGTAGAGGCCGTGCTTAATTTTATTTAAAAAGAAAGTGCTTTGGGTTTTCTTGCCGACAGGGAAAAGACTTGTTACTGCAAAGAACCCAAGTGAAAGAAGACATCGAGGCCAACAGGATTACAGAAAAGGGGTGCAACACAAGCACAACCCATCAAAAAGGGGTGCGGTCCATGAGACACTTGCACTTGCTTCTCAAGCATATTGACAGGCCTAGGGATAAACGTGTGTGGCGCCTTGACAGGTGGGGACCCATTTTGAGAAGAGGTAGAGAGCGTCTGAGAAACAAAAGAGGAACAAGGACAGGACGAATAAGAGGATCAAGTCCGTGACAGGAAGGAGTCAGGCGGCAGTCTCGTGCATTTCCCCCCCCATTCTATGCTGCAAAACACTCGACATGTCCGACACGTGCAAGTTGACCTGAGGTTTATTTAGTTTTTTATTGGAAAGGAAAATCTATAATTACACCACACGAAAACGTAGGTAGGAATGTGCTGTTTTGATTTCCAGGAGAAGAAAAACATTCCGTGACGCAACAGAACTGTGTGAAGAATCGGCGGATGGGAAGCGGGCACGGTGGCTGAGGGCTGTGCATTTGCACGCTTTCCATTGCGCACTAGTTAGTTGGTTCACTGCGAGCCCTCAGGCAGCCTCCATTCCCACTCAGAGCTAGCTTGTGGCATAGGCGAGCTGGGCCAAAGCCGAGAGCGCCAAGGACCACTGGGCGAAAAGAATTGTCTGCATAAAGGTCCTGCAAACAGCAACGCCCCTCTATCTTTACTCCAGTGATTCCGTTTGAAGTGTTTTTACCGTGCTCCCGTCTCCGTTTTTAGCACCGTATCAGCTCCTACCTTGTCCTCCCATTTGGGTGACCAGAATTTTAAGGCAAAAAACCGGGACATGTCAGAAAAATAGAAGAAAGACTACACTTTGACTTCAACCGAGCGCACAGAATGACAGCGCTCATCAGCAAAGAATTACAGAAGAAGCACTAAGAACATAAATAAAATGCATTTTTAAGCCAGTATAAAGCTTGTTAATTACAATGCTTTCTGATAACACCTGCTAACTAGCTCTTGTTTGGAAAACAACAAAAAAATCACCTCTCAGTTTTCAGGCTACCCTCTGAAAAAACTGGGACATGAGCTAAATTTCCCGAAATCTGCCGGGACAGCTGGTGAAGAAAACTGGACTGTCCCGGCAAATCCGGGACGCCTGGGCACCCTACCTCCCATCTACCTCACTCCCTCCCACCACCCATCAACAACCCCCCCCCCCCTTCCTCACATACAGCACAGAACCTCTGTGGGAGACAAGTTGTGAGTGATTAAGGTGAACTTGGGGAGGTGCGGAGATATGTGTTCAGAGATCAGTCACCGCCAGCCAGGGACTAACCTGTGACAAGGGGCTGTAGCCATAATGTAACTTTTTTTTCTTAAATCGCCAGCAGTAGCTGGTGCTACTGGAGCAAGGGCCGGCTATGCTCCCACCGCTGCACACACACAGACCTGCGTGGCGTTGATGAATGGATAGACATCTACTTGCGCAAGGATCATAATGTGGCACCCTGTGGTTAAACAATCATTAGCAAAATCATCATGCCTCACATATGCGAGAGATATTGGCATTGCTAATATCTTTTAGCCATGTTGTACTGCAGCGTGTAAGCAAAGTTAGTAAAAAAAAGTGCTATGATGCAGCCAAGGCTTCCTCATATTTTTTCCAGACAGGACAAAGATGGGGCAAGGAGGTGGGAGGGTGGGGACAACAAGGACAGCAAGGTGTGGAGGGATGAGGGGAAGAAGCAACACGATGAATGTGGAGAATCAACACGCTGAAGGGGTGGGTGAGAGGGTTTGGAAATGAAACATGGTTAACGGGTAGGTGGGAACAGTGGACAATCAACATTTGTGAAAGGGTGGGTGAGAGCAGGAAGAAGTAACACAGTGAAGAGTGAAGAATCAAAACGGTGAGGCTTGGATGAGAGGAATAGAGGGCAAAATGTTGAAGGGATGGGAGGGAGGGGCGGAAAAGCAACATTGTGAAGGGGTGGGTGGGAGGGGTGGAGAAGCAACACGGTGAAGGGGTGGGTGGGAGGGGTGGGGAAACAACAATGGGAGGGGGAAGCAAAACGGTGGGTGGGTGGGAGGGAGGAGAAGAAGCAACACTGAAAGGGGTGGGGAGGGGTAGAAGCAACACAGAGAAAGGGTTGGTGGGTGGGAGTGGGAAGAAGCAACACGGAGAATGGGTGGGTAGGAGGGGGAAGAAGCAACACGGAGAAAGGGTGGGTGGGAGGGGGAAAAAGCAACACAGAGAAAGGGTGGGTGGGAGGGGGAAAAAGCAACACAGAGAAAGGGTGGGTGGGAGGGGGAAAAAGCAACACAGAGAAATGATGGGTGGGAGGGGGAAAAAGCAACACAGAGAAATGATGGGTGGGAGGGGGAAAAAGCAACAGAGAGAAATGATGGGTGGGAGGGGGAAAAAGCAACACAGAGAAATGATGGGTGGGAGGGGGAAAAAGCAACACAGAGAAATGATGGGTGGGAGGGGGAAAAAGCAACAGAGAGAAATGATGGGTGGGAGGGGTAGAAGCAACACGGAGAAAGGGTGGGTGGGAGGGGGAAGAAGCAACACGGAGAAAGGGTGGG
Source organism: Pleurodeles waltl (assembly GCF_031143425.1). Taxonomy (NCBI): domain Eukaryota; kingdom Metazoa; phylum Chordata; class Amphibia; order Caudata; family Salamandridae; genus Pleurodeles; species Pleurodeles waltl. Next base: position 254,369,794 of record NC_090449.1, on the reverse strand, counting down.
TGGGAGGGGGAAGAAGCAACACGGAGAAAGGGTGGGTGGGAGGGGGAAGAAGCAACACGGAGAAAGGGTGGGTGGGAGGGGGAAGAAGCAACACGGAGAAAGGGTGGGTGGGAGGGGGAAGAAGCAACACGGAGAAAGGGTGGGTGGGAGGGGGAAGAAGCAACACGGAGAAAGGGTGGGTGGGAGGGGGAAGAAGCAACACGGAGAAAGGGTGGGTGGGAGGGGGAAGAAGCAACACGGAGAAAGGGTGGGTGGGAGGGGGAAGAAGCAACACGGGGAAAGGGTGGGTGGGAGGGGGAAGAAGCAACACGGGGAAAGGGTGAGGGGGAGAAGCAACACGGGGAAAGGGTGGGTGGGAGGGGAGAAGCAACACGGGGAAAGGGTGGGTGGGAGGGGAGAAGCAACACGGGGAAAGGGTGGGTGGGAGGGGAGAAGCAACACGGGGAAAGGGTGGGTGGGAGGGGAGAAGCAACACGGGGAAAGGGTGGGTGGGAGGGGAGAAGCAACACGGGGAAAGGGTGGGTGGGAGGGGAGAAGCAACACGGGGAAAGGGTGGGTGGGAGGGGAGAAGCAACACGGGGGAAAGGGTGGGTGGGAGGGGAGAAGCAACACGGGGAAAGGGTGGGTGGGAGGGGAGAAGCAACACGGGGAAAGGGTGGGTGGGAGGGGAGAAGCAACACGGGGAAAGGGTGGGTGGGAGGGGAGAAGCAACACGGGGAAAGGGTGGGTGGGAGGGGAGAAGCAACACGGGGAAAGGGTGGGTGGGAGGGGAGAAGCAACACGGGGAAAGGGTGGGTGGGTGGGGAGAAGCAACACGGAGAAAGGGTGGGTGGGTGGGGAGAAGCAACACGGAGAAAGGGTGGGTGGGTGGGGAGAAGCAACACGGAGAAAGGGTGGGTGGGTGGGGAGAAGCAACACGGAGAAAGGGTGGGTGGGTGGGGAGAAGCAACACGGAGAAAGGGTGGGTGGGTGGGGAGAAGCAACACGGGTGGGGAGAAGCAACACGGAGAAAGGGTGGGTGGGTGGGAAGAAGCAACACGGAGAAAGGGTGGGTGGGTGGGAAGAAGCAACACGGAGAAAGGGTGGGTGGGTGGGAAGAAGCAACACGGAGAAAGGGTGGGTGGGAAGAAGCAACACGGAGAAAGGGTGGGTGGGTGGGAAGAAGCAACACGGAGAAAGGGTGGGTGGGTGGAAAGAAGCAACACGGAGAAAGGGTGGGAGGACGGGGAAAAAAGAACATGGAGAAGTGGAATGGAAAAAAGAACATTGACAAGATGTGGGTGGAAAGGGGATCAAGCAACACGGACAAGGGGCAGGTGGGAATGGAAACCAGCAACACTAACAAGGGGCAAGTGGGAGGGGGAACAAGCAACATGGAGAAGGGGCGGGTGGGAGGACGACCAAGTAACACAGAGAAGTGGGAGGGGGAGAAGAAATAACATCTCAGTCACAGCACAGGCAGCAGATAGACACTAATCAAGAGGAAGGAATCACTGCTTGGTCTATGCTCCACAGAAAGAATACAAACTGAAGCCCAGCACAAGCTGGCCAATTATGAGGCACCAAAGAAGAGTGACGATGAAGCTTCCGAAAGGTAAGCAATGGGTGGGTTCTAAGCCCATTACTGTAAACCACACCCTTCTGGCAGAGACAGAGCAGATGCTGTTGGCATGGGAGAACTAAAAAAATATATAAAACTTTTTTTTTTTAAACTGAATTTAAATTCAATATTGGATACTACTCTTTAACAAACTTCTAACTGACAACACTTTTTTTTAGGTGTGGCACTAGAGAAGACCTTTTGATTTTGACTAATTATATATCGTGCATACGAAGCTGCAATTCCTGTATAAAAGCCACCTTTTGTCTGCTGTTATTGCGTCCAATACAGCTGTCAGTCCAGTTCCGCCACATGATAACTTCACTGTGAGCAACAGCATTTATTCATTTTACATGGGGTATAAACTCACACAAATGGTTCCATAAAGTGCGCTTTCTCAGAGCAAATATTTTTTGCTTTTAGTCAATATTTTGATTTATACTGATAAGGGCCTGGAAACTTCCACAATAATAGACTTTGGCAAAATCCAAGAACAAACATCAGTTAATGAAGACAATAGACTGGACGCCAATACAATTGTTATTGCATTTGCCATTGCTTCATTACTTGCTTTCTTGGGTGAGGCATTAAACAAGAGTCTTTTTTTTTTTAAACAAAATATACTAACTTCTCTGTGTCATTCGCCAGCCATCTTTATCCACTGGCCTGTTTTTACGTCATTCACATTTTTCTTCTGCCCACTACAGCTTGGGGTAGTAATAGGTCTGCCCACTTCTCTGGGAGTGATGCATTCCGCTCTTTCACAAGAAGCAGTTCCAGTGCAAAGGACTATTATGGCAAAGTCCAGCACCCAGCTTCATATCCGGCTGGCTTTGCCAATGCTTGGTTTCTTTCTCTCTTGAAAACGGTGTTTTCTATTGCTCGGCAAGGAAAACCTTTTAAACTTTATCTTCAGTGGCTGCAACTCAGACCTTCTTGGGGTGAGGTATGAACGTGTGCTCACTACTGTATGCTTTTTAAAGGTGGAAATACATTTTTAAGGGAGAGTACTATATAATGTTTCGCTCGTACATGGGGCCGCCTTTACTGAACTTCCTTCACCGTCTGACACCATTTTATTTAGTTGGTACATCTTGTTGTACAATTGTTTTAAATCTAAATTATATTTTAGGGAGCTCCTGTATGGTGTTCATTTACGGGAAATGATAGGTGTTCTTCGCTAGTGGGTGTGTACAGTGCACATTCCTCACTGACAAACGCAGTATTTACATTCAAGAGACTTCGACCCACCTTGGACAGTTTTTGATCCAAATACCAGGTATTTTGCAGTTATGTCCCGATCTATCAGTCCAGATTCTAACTAGGGGCTGACCTTCCCAAGGATATATCTGCAAAGATTATTCATAATGCGATAGGGTCTTTCAATATTTTAGTTTAATTACTTAGAACCACAGACCCCCATTTTCAATTTTAACAGATTTTCACAAATACGGGAAAACAGTGGGTTTTACAGTCTTATTAATTTGTGAACATAAAAAAATGTAAACGGGCTGGGCCTGGACCAGCACTCTCGACTTCGAGTCCATGGAAAGGGCTCATGGTCTAGAGACATAATCAGACTCCAAGCTTCTCCCTGGAGACATCGCCCCCTTTGGAAGGAAGAAAGAAAAGATCATCCCCACCAATACTCGAACCTCAGCTTTTATACCATAAAACATGAGATGGACTATGGCAGCACAGAGAAACGTTCTCAAGACATTTCTGTGAAATTTCAATGTACACTGCAGGTGTGAGGAAAGCCCCCACATTCAACACTGAAGCACGAGAGAGATTACGAACATGGCTAGAGGATCCAAGAAATATTAAATTTACAAATGTATTTCTCATTCCTGGTTGTGCTATTTAGTGCAGCACTGGACGGGCCGAGCAGCTCCATTACTCACGCCTGGGCTAATGCCAATCAGAGGTCTACACACAGAAACTGAGATTAGCACACATCATATGATACATTCCTACATAAGGGCGGGGTGAACAGCTCTTATCTATTAACACAGCCCTTACTGACCTTTGAAACTATGTTCTCAGAGCAGTTTCTCCATAGCAAAGATTGCCCACGTTATGTCCCATAAAGACTTTATTGGAAATGGCCCTTTATGCAAGGCTATCCCAAAATTTTCGCCTTCTTCCTCTTATGTTTTCTAACCCATTTTTGCTGGTTTATTGTCTCTGCGCACTTTACCAATGCTGATCAGTGCTAAAGTGCAATTGCTTCCTAAGTAAATTGTACTGGTGATTGGTTTATCCATGGTTGACATCTCTGATTTACTGGTAGATCCCAAGTAAAGCACACCAGAGGTGCTCAGGGCCTGTAAATCAAATGCTACTAGTGGGCCTGCAGCACTGATTGTGCCACCCACACGAGTAGCCCTGTAAACATGTCTCAAATCTGCCACTGCAGTGTCTGTGCGTGCAGTTTTAAACTGCTAATTCGACCTTTTTGTACATGTAAGTCACCCCTAAGGAAGGCCCTAGGTAGCCCCATGGGCAGGGTGCAGTGTATTTTGAAGGTAGGGCATGTACTGATGTGTTTTACAAGTCCTGACAGTAAAGTATTGCCAAATTTGGGTTTCACTGTTGCAAGTCCTATCTCGCTCATAGGTTAACGTGGGGACTGCCTTTAAATATCTTCTAACTGCAGCTTCCCATTGGGAGCAGATGGAGATTTTGAGTTTGGGGTCTTTAAATTCACAATTTAAAAATATATCTTTTGGTAAAGTTGGTTTTTAGATTGCCAATTTGAAAATGCTATTTTTTTAGAAAGTGGGCGTTTTCGTGCATAACCATTCTGTGCCTCTGCATGCTTGTGTATTCTATGTTTGAGTCAGACTGACAGTTGGGCTGTTGTGAATTCCCCCTGGACAGGGACACAAAGGTAACTGGGCTGTAGCCTGCATATCCTGATTAGTCCCCTGGGCCAGAGTGGGAAGAGAGGAGCTGTGCCTGTCCTCACACAATGCAGTCTCCGACACACTGTAGAGTGTCTGGGGCCAGGCCTGGGCAAGACAGGATCTTGTGAATAATAGACACTTTCCTTTGAAGTTTGCCTACTTCAAAAGCAGAAAGGGGTGTACGTAGTGGACCCAAAACCCCAGACTTTTAGAACACTTCAGGATCAAGAGGAACCTCTGCCAAGCAGAAGAGCTGGAGGAGGACTACTGCCACTTTGCTGGATGTGCTTTGCTGGGTTGGCCTGCAGTTGCTGCTTCTGACTTAAAGAGGAAAAAGATTTGACTTTGTTGTGTATCCTGCTTGTGAAGTTTCTCCAAGGGCTTGCCTCCTGTTGGAAGTCTCAGGGACATCAAAGACTTAAGCTTCATCTGCCTACAGCACTGGGAACTGTGTGTTTTGTGCTGCAACTGAAAAAACCCACTGCAACGCCAACAATGACGCCGCTGACTCCGTGACCTGACGACGCCACACGGAATCGTGGCCCACTTCGCACAGCAACCCTGGTCTCACCGATGCCGCCACCTGACGCCATCACCGAGCCGCTGCTTGCACCGTGATCTGTGGGCCCCGCACTGCGCATCACCTTGCTCACACCGCATCCTTGACATCCCCGATGACAACGCTATACACACTGACACCGATGTTGCTGCCTGTACCATGGCCTGAGGACACTGCTCGTGAGTTGCACAGAGCACTGTCCCGTTACAGTGTCGTCAACAGATGCCCCTGTCTGCATTGCGACCTGTGGGCCCACACAGAGCCAACCCAGAGTCGTACCGCGGGCTTGGGCCGACCGACGACAGCGCTTCAGCAACGACACCGCAGCCTGCACCGTTACCTGGAGACACTGCACGTCACACTGCCCCATTTCACACCACAGTCCTGGTCTCCTTGATGCCACAGGACGCAGTCACTGAGCTGCTGCCTGCATCGTGACCTGTGAGCACCTCACATCACGTCGTCCCCCTTCACACCGCAGCCTCAACGCCATCCATGCCAGCGCCCCCGTCTTCGTCATCAGCCTGGAGTATGATCTGTAACGTGTGTGACTTCATGGGTCCAATGACTCCCACACTGACCTCTGGAACCAACACCTGCGAAGCCGCAACCTGGATCTCATTGAGAGGATCACAATGCCCTGCATTTCCAAGGCACTGCTAGCAGATCTTCCTGACACCTTAACTGGCTCGCGACGCCACGGCCAGCCTGAATTTTTGGATTTGTTGTTTGCAAAGACGGGATAGCCCCAGACGGAGCTATTGACTTCAAAGAACTGTATTTTTGAGTTAATTCTTGAAAAAGTCATATCTTTATTACTGTATGTTGGATTTTTCTCGTTTTGGTCTTGTTTTACACAGATATACAGTGGCTATTTTACTAAAACTGGTGTGGTGTCCTTTGGTATTGTTTTCACTGTATTACTATATATTATACGCTAATGCTTTACACATTGCTTCTGAGGTAAGCCTGATTGCTCGTGCCAAGCTGCCAAGGGGGGTGAGCACGAGTTATCTAAGCTGGGTATCTCCCTTATCCTGACTAGAGTGAGGGTCCCTACTTGGACAGGTTGCAAAACCGACTGCCAACTAGAGACCCCTTTTCTAACAGACCTGATTTGACCAATTTGAATTCATAAAAAAAAAAACAAAGAAATGGTGCCAGAGAAAATTGAGTCCAGTGAGAACTTTCCTTTCCACCAGTTCTGTCGCATTTTAAAAAATCTGCAGGCAGGATAACTGGTTTAGGGTGCCTTTCTTTTTCAATTGCCTCTCTATGCTCTTCTGCAGATAGTCATTGTAGGGGGAGATGCTCCTCACAGCAGGGTAGTCCAGCCTGGAGTACCCACAACACTGGCATAAAGAGGTGGAACTATCTGCACCAGGCTATGATGGCCACAAAGAGTGATCAGGAAAGAGATTAAAGGGTGGTTTTAGCTAGAAGAAACTGCTCACTCTAAGCAATAGAGACTGCAGCCCCCTTGAAATTGATGAACCACAAAGTGGCAGTGCTACAGAAAGACTAGTCAGGAGCCCCTCTCAGATAACCTAACCTGATTTCTAACAGAGCCTTGTCTCTTTTGTCCAGACTTCACTGTCTAGGAAAAACAACATTCCCCCCACTTTGTTCTGCACAGGAACAAGCCAGGGACTTTCAAAATCTGATAGATAGATAGATAGATAGATAGATAGATAGATAGATAGATAGATATGTATATGTATCTGCGCATTGACAGGATGCGCTCAACCTGTCCCAAGTAACTAATTTTAGTGAGTAGTGAAAAAATCTTTTATTACAAAATAGTGAGGGGAGATCTTCAAATGACACCTTTTTCTGCACCAACTCTCAGCATATAGACTTTGTACCAAGGTTGGGAAACTCCAGATTATGTTTAAAAGAGCTGATCTAGACTTGGTACACAGCAGGGTAGGGCTCTTATTTGTTTAAATGATGTGTACTCTCATAATCCCGTTCAAGCGGTCTCCCCGGATATTAAGAACTCAATATAAAGTTGTTTCTTTAACTAGCATACATCCTCCAATTGTTTGCTATCTCAGAAAGTCTTCTCCCACTATATTCCTAAAACCCTTCATCAACAAGCATTGGCAAAGTCAATTGGTCTCACCTATGCAAGCACTTTTAGCTTGGCCAATGTATTTAAGCCATGTTGTACACTAGAGTGGCTACTGTTCATCATGGCTAAACATTAGTGACGTAGAGGAGACTAGCGTGGAGTGTTGTGGAGTGGAATGGTGAAGAGTAGAGTGTAAGAGTCAAGTGGCACAGTATGATGTACTGGAGTGGCATAGAGTGGAGTCACGTAGTGTGGCACACAGTGAAGCATTATAGAGTGGACTGGTGTAGAGTGCAGTGGCATAGAGTCTTGCAGAGTAAAGTGGCATAGAGTGCAGCGGCATAGAATTTGACAGTGTACAATGCAGCATGTGGAATGCAGAGGCATAGATTAGTGTTGCATAGTAGGATGCAGTGGCAGAGTGCAGTGGTGCAGAGCCGAGTGGCAGAGTACAGTGGCATAGAGTGGTGGAGAGCAGAGTGGCGTAGCGTGGTGTAGAACAGAGTATAGTGCCATAGAGTGCAGAGTGGAGTAATGCAGAGTAGAATGGCGTAGACTGCCAGATAGAGTGTTGTAGAGATTAGTGGCACAGATTGCAGTGTTGCAGAGTAGTGTGTTTATGGAGTGCAGTGGTGTCGATTGCAGAGTAGATTAGAGTGGCATTCAGTGGATTCCCATAGAGTGCAGGGGTGTAATGTGGAGAGGAACAGAGTTGAATGCATTGGCGTAGAGTGTACTGGCCTGGAGTGTATAGTGCAGTGGCGTAGAGGGAAGTGATGCAGAGTGGAATGACAGATTGGAGTTGTGCATATTAGAGTGGAGTGGCCTGGACTGGAGTGGTGTAGAGTTCAGTAGCGTAGGGTGCAGTGTTGCCAAGAAGAGTATTGTACAGTGCAGTGGTGTTGAGTGGCGTACAGTACAGTTTTTAGAGTAGAGTCACGAAGAGTAGAGTGGCATATTATAGTGTGGCGTACAGATCAGTGGTGCAGAGTAGAGGGCAACAGTGTAGATTGCAATGGTTTAAAGTACAGTGGCACGGAGTGCAGTGGTGTAAAGTCAATTGTTTCAGCAGAGTGGAGTAGTGCAGGGTAGAGTGCAGTGGCGCAGAGTGTAACAGCATACAGTAAAGTGGTATAGAGTCAAGTCATGCAGAGTATATTAGAGTTGATTGGTGTAAAGTGCAGGAGAATACAGTGCAGTATTGCGGAGTGGCCTAGACTGGAGTGGTGAACAGTGCAGTGGTACAGAGTAGAGTGGCATAGAGAGTGTTAGCATAGAGAAGAGTGATGCATAGTAGAGTAGAGAGGCATAGATTGAAGTGTCAGAGTGCAAGGGCATTGAGCGGAGTAGAGAGTAGAATTCAGTGGTTCAGAGTGCAACAGTGAGATCTAAAGTGCAGGGGCATAGCTTCGGGGGGTGTTTGGGGTGTTACACCCCCCAATAAATGAATATTCTATCAAACAGTTTGATACAGGTGCTTACAGTCAGGTATGGTAAGGTGTCTGATTTCACCAGGAATTTTTTACACACAGACACAAAAGCACAAACGCTCTCTCCTATGCTGTTAAAGTCTTCAAAATGCTTGTTATTTGACAAAATATTGTGTTTTCTCTCACTTAGTACCCCTATCAATCTGCATTTGTCTCCCTTTTCACTGCCTCTTAAGCGCCTTTCATGCTCCCTGCTTGTTTTATAATGTATTTTAACATTATATGCTAGCATGATTGTCAGAAAATTGGAAGCTCGCAGCCCCCAAATCTTACTGACCAAGCTACACCCCTGATAAAGTGAAGTGTTGCAGAGTAGAATGGAGTGGCGTAGTGGGACATGCATGGTGTGGCAGCACACTTCCATTCCCAAAAACATATTTTCAATTGAAATCACAATTACATCTGTAGACAGGGTTTCACTGATAAAAGAATGCAGCTCACAAACGATAGTGTGTGGAAAAGTTAGCACCTAGTGTATTGATTTGTTTTGATTGTTTTAAAATATTTGTTTCCACCACACTTCAGAATTATTTAAAAAAAAAAAAAAATGCTTCATTTGGGCTTTTCTAAATCTGAAATACCTGCACAGTTCATTTACAGACATTAAAATTTTGTTGTGTGCTAGAAAAAAATATCATCCGCCTAAAACAAATAGAGCCAACAAATCGAAAGCAAGCAAATATGAGCTACAAACCACAAAGCCAATGGTTTACAACAGGTGAAATGCGTTCCCAGGGAAGCTTGCCGAATATCCCCAAGATGTTGTAGCAAACCAGACCGCTGAGCTAGCATGATTCGTCCTAAAAACTGAACTTGACTTACTGCCACTTGATTCCTCTCTCTTTTCTTGCCTCAGAGAGACACTCTGCTTACATCCCATCTGCTGTATGCCTTCTACTTCAGAGGACAGCCTCCTCTCAGATTCAGGTCTCTCTGCCTTAATACTTCTTATTGTAATTCTGTGATTGGCTGATACTTCATTTCATAGATCACAACCTCTCCTCTTTATCGGGCCCCCCCCTCACAATTTTTTAAACAATTATTCTACTAAGCTGGCAATGTTTAAATATGTCTAGACTTACTTAAACATTGCAGTTAAGTTCTGTTACCATTTTAAAAATGCAATAATTTTTTTCTGGTTAAAACAAAGCACCGTTATCTGCATAATATATCTTAGGGGCAGCGCCTGGCACCCCCCCCCCCCCCCCCCGGGATCACTTGAGGCCCCCCTAGGGGGCCCCCCCCCCCCAGTTTGAAGAACCCTGCCCTACCACTATAACATAAAATTAGCTGTTCTATTTCAGTGTATCTATCTCACCAACCAGTCACCTGAAACCACATAGCCCCACCTGTGATCACCCCTAAAGGCATCATGTCATCTATCTCAAAGTAACTGTAATAAATGCATGCAATTTTGTTTTGACAAGCACAAGACGAATCACAATAACCACTGAGTTAACCATTAGCCTTGGGTTCTGGAGTAGCGTGTGACTCATTGCAAAGCACTTCCAAGGCTCAGGTCAGGTGCCCAAAGGACCAACAGATCATCACAATCCACAGCTCCTGCCCACTAACCCGACAATCCTCCAATATGAAATGCAGAATGCCACCAGAAACTCCCAATACCACTGGTAATTAAAAACACGACTGCCTGCTCTGCACACTGGTGAGAGAAGATGGAATAGGTTTCCTATTTTACACAGAAGACACCAAACTACCTGAGGTAATCAAGGAATAAAAACAATAAATGGAAAACTCAAGACCTTGACTAACAAAGGCCGAAAACGGACCTTGGCCACAAAAGTCTCTAAATGTCTAGATCATCAAAACAGAACAAAAAACAGCCATAAATGAAATCCAGGAAACGCATTTCATCACTCAAATTATTGCCCTATTCAAAGTGTAATGCTTAAGAAAGATTATCATCTGCCAAAAGGAACTGAAAATGAATGCCGAAATCTTCTTGTATTTAGAATTAGGAGTTTCTACTGAAGAAAAAAAAACATTAGGCAGAAACCTTACCACAAACAGCCTGGGAAGCCAGAATGTAAAGAATATTAGCAGCAAAACCGGTTGTCTTTAAAGCGTTTAATGAACAACACACACCAAATCAGAAGAGCCACAAAATATGGTTAAGAGCCTGCAATAAAACACACTCGAGCACAAGGAAATATAAACTCATCTAATGTAGATGCACTCACTAAAGCGCCTCTAAAATTCTACATCTTCAAGTGCTAGGAGTCTTTAGTCAACTGGCTCTATTTAGAGCCCCTACACATTGTCCATCACTTCAGTAAAGGGGGTGCTGTGGTCCTTAAAGTGACTTTGCAGCACAATACTTGTGACCGGCAAGGTAATCTTAGAAAAGCAATGCAACTTACCACAAACAGGACCAAGACGTTACGAAAACAGACTCTGCTCTGACAAGACTGATCGCTCACTGCTTAGGACCTGCCGCAGAACAGCTCTTCCAGTGTCTACGCAACCAGTTTCCAAGAAGCTCCACCTGGAAACCGAGGGAGCAAGGCGCCTAGGTGAGACACCGTGCTCCTCTAGCTCAGAAAGGAGCTGCATGCATGAGGTCGCCAAAGCAGACTTACCAGACCAACAGGCTCTGTAAAGCGACACTGGAAAATATATTTCTAGTTGTTCCTTGTGTAATATGCACCAATACCAAATTCAACAGAAACGCTTTGTACTCACTGCTGCGGGTTGAGGCAACTCAACTACTGGAAGAAATTAGAGAATTGAGAAATCTCTCTGCTACATTTTAGTTGCCTAAAGGGCCAAAATAATATTCGAATTACAAAGCTACTTGCACATGTATGTTCAACTTACAATGCACAATTTGCCATTTCTGTACTTTGAATATGGTTTAATACCCATAAAAGATTACATCGCAATCTTTTTTCTGGGAACAAAACCGTGGCAATGACCAAACTTATTTCCTTGTGGGTATTCTATGTTTGCCTTGTCCAACCATGGAAAAGTAAACCAATTTACTCCTGCAGAGAACAGGAGCAATTCATTTTCAGTGTGGACATGAACAACTCCAGAATTGGTGAGGGTGTTAGTGCAAAGGCTTTCTCCATAGGGAAAAATATTCTATTGTGAACAAACAAGAATTACAAAGTGAAAATCCTACTACAATTTTTGCATGCTTAATTTTACTCTCTACAATAAGGTATTTAGACATTCATTTGCATGTGGATAACTAGAAATTCTAAACAGGTTTCCCAGACTGCTCCTGGGAACCTGTGCGTGGCAATGCTTTCAAGGCTAAATATGCAAACCTTTGTGGGTTTTTGGTAGGGAATTTCCAGCAAAATGTATTCAAACTTAGGAGGCACTTAAAGGAGCAAATTTTGGGCAGAGCGCACGCACCAAGGTATAGCGCGCCCCCAGGGCAGGTGAGGACCGGGATCAGGCAGCGGCCCAACAGTGGGTGCCGCGCACTTTTAAAAAATAGCGCTCACCCCGCGGGGTGAGCTGATTGGTTGAGGGGGGCGTGGTGGGGGCTTCTGGGGAGATCAGCAGGGGCAGCCAGACCGGGTTTAAAAGGGGAAAGCAAGTCCCTGGAGGGTCATGTTGTTTACTTGACCTTGGCTGCCCCTGACGATCGATCGAGTGCACAAGTCTAGAGGACTGGAGGAATTCTTTCGCGCCCACCCATCCCCAAAGAATAGCAGGAGTAGGAAGACCTTAGGAGGGAAGGAGTCATGTTTGGGCACAAAGCAGGTGGATAACCTTGGCATCAAGAATACTAGTGCAGGTGAACTCAAGACGGTATCAGAAGCCTTTTGGCTCAAACCACGTGGCGGTGTTGTGGATGTAGGAAAGTGGCTGGGCACGACCTCTACCGTGAATGTCCATAGCTCCCCCACGGTACTCCATTACATGGCACTGGAATTTTAATTTGGGGGGATGGAGACTGCGCCAGGGGACCAAGGTATGGCCCGGTTGCCCAGGACCATCCCCATCGGGTGCCAGGGGGATCCCTTGCTTAGGGTTGGGTCTGGCATGGTTGGATTGGGGGACAGTTTTCATGCTAGCCTGTGCCCCCTCTATCTTGAGGGGGCAGGTGAGTCTCGCCTTGTGAAGTGTAATTTGTTTGGGGGGGGGGGGGGGACACAGCCCCAGTCTACAGTCGATGCCACAGGTGCCTGGTGGGTGGACAACCATGACTACTTTTTAAAGAACCAAAACTATGACTTGAGATGAAATATTGGAAATAAATATTGGAAATTAAGGATGAAAGAAAAATACAGAAAAAATGTGGTGATTTTTTTATGTCGTGTTTATGTGGCTGTGAATAAATACGGCTGGAGAATTGTTATATTCTCTATCGCAGGAAGGTTTCAGTCTGCTTTGTTTACTGTCATGTTGGGGCGCGGGGGGACAAAAATTAAGTACGCTCCTTCAGGTGAGAGGATCACAGATGGGAACCAGTGTGAACTATTTGGCTATTTGGTTGAAAGTCTTGGTACGGTCCCTCACCTGACGATTTTACTGGTGAACTGGGCGCTTTATCAGCATGTACCGTTTTCTAGTCACTGCCACACATCAGTAGTAGCAATGTTTTCAACATTCATTGGCACAGGTCTTGCAAACCTTGATCAGCTGCAAGAATGAATACTGCAATGCATTATTTGGTGGCTGCTATAAAGGGGAACGTGTGCGTGACTTAAGGAAAGAGAGTCTGCCTATGGTATCATCAATAAGTTGTACAGAAAAATGTGCAACCACCATCAGGGCCAGGTCATCGCACCTTTTGTTTTTATTTTAGAATTTTGACTATGCTGAACAGCATCAGCAAAAACATTGTGCAAAATTTTTACCAATACTGTTTCAGATTGCTAAAAAGCACTGGCAAAATCACTATGTCCCAAAGCGATAACTTTTGGTTTTATCAATGCTTGTTTGCAACTTTTGATGCGTTTGAGCTAAAAACATTATTTTGTTGAAAACTGCAATTTTGCTACTGATGGTGAAAATGTGACAAATGAAGCAGCTCTATAATTATACGAAAAATGCCACGGCCTCAATTTCAGCCTCCGCCCTTATAAGACCTTGTGCAACTGCGGGGCTTTGAGCCTGAACACTGCTGAATACAAGGTTATCTTTAGATACATTATTCACAGACACAATGAATGCACGTACGTCTACGAAGAGAAGGGCTAACGTTGCTTACACATAGATAAATTACTGTCCCGTAACAATCTCCGCTACAGACTCGCGGGCATGTGTGTTCTGGGGGAACATGGTTTAGTAAACTGTATGCAACGCAAATTACGATTTAACACAGACACACCATTCCCGCCGAAAATATGACTGATGAAGCTCCTCGGTTAATCCCCGCGACATCCACCCATGACACCTCCTGTTCACTCCCTCTCTCGTCACCCCTCTCCACTACGACTGAATGTGTCCCTGCATCCAGCAGAGGGCGCCCCACCACGTCCCTCCTGACAGAGGATGTACACACCCGAGCTGTCGCGCTGAATAAATATTATAGAGTCCAGTAACCGGAGACAGGCTCCTCTCACAGCAGGCCTCGTGCTCAGTACAACAGGCGCACTATGGCGCCTGGAGGCCAAGGCCCTCCCCAGACAGCAGGTCCTTGTGTACAGGGAAGAGGGGGGGAGGCAGCCACGACCCAGCTGTTCCCACATGCACGTAACCTGCTCTCCGGAGGCCCGGGACGCACCCTGAAACGTGCTAAAGTTTCACTTTTAATGGGGCCTCAACGCACCAGAAAGGTGTGCTAAAATACTTGGAAAACAGAAAAGTTTATTTGAAAAACTGTATTAGCGAATGTGTCAGAAAATATTAATAGTGTAGGGCTTAAAGTTTTCCTAGGGAAGTGCAGTCAATGCAGTCGAGCACTAAGGCTGCCTCGTCCTCAGTCCACCTCATGGCACTTTCTTTGACCACCCTACACTTCCGGTGTCCTCCTCTCACGCTAGCATTTTTTCATCCCTGCTTTTCTCTTTTAACAATGTTTTACTTTCTCTTGCCCACTCTCTCAATTTTCGACTTTTCTCTTTCCTACCCGGGGTCATCCTAGCACCCCAAAATATGGCCCTTCGCCGGCAACCGCAGATCAAAATTAGACATAAGGCCAGATGTATGACCATTTCATTTTGACAGCATCTAATTGTGACTTTTTGCTAGTCCCAATTAGAGACTCATGAAATATACAGAGGTGTCTCATACACATTTAGCGATTCCTAATGAGGTCGCAAAGACCTACCTCATCAATATTTATGAGGTTGGTCGCAATTTGCGACCCCATTGGGCATGACCACACTCACTGGGATGGTGGCCTGCTGGGTATAGCAGACCCCCACATCTGTGACCGCTTTTTAGATAAAGGTTTTTGTTTTTTAAATGCAACCCGTTGTCCTTAAAGGAAAACGGGATGCATTTCAAATCAAAAAAATGAAAAGTTTTCTTTTCATTTTTTAAAAGTAGGCAGTAGTCTGTGTGACTACCTGCTCTGAAAAAACATTTTCGCTACCATCCACAAAAGGAGAAGGGGTCCCATGGGGATCGAATTTCACCATCGTAAGACAATATTACATGGCCCTGCGACTCGCTATTACGAAGGGATGCCCTTGACACGCCCCTTCCAAATGGCGACTCAAAAACATTTTGCGATTTGGTAAAGGATTACCGAATCACAAAATAGGGTCTGTAAGTCCCGAAATGCTTTTTCTGGTCGCAAACTGCCTCATTCACAGAATGAGGCTGTTTGCGACAAGGAAAAGCATTGTCCATCTGGCCCTTAGAGATTACCAACTGAATAACAAAGTGCAAAGTTCAAGAATAACGTGCATTTCAATTATTTTGGGCAACTTTCCAATAATTATCGCACCCGGTAAATATCAAACATCTACCTCTATGCCGGTTTTTAATCAGCCAACTGATAAGGAGGGCTGTTATTTTTTTGCAAAACACTCAGAGGAATACAGTGTTTGAGTTCAGGTAACATGTCTCGTGCCTGCAAACACACCAAGGAACCACTCCAAACAGTCTGCACCGACATGTGTTTTTCTAGGTTCTTTTAGAAACAAGCCCATGAGCCAAATAATGGAAGCAACCAACTATACAATCAAAGACAGCAGAAAAGCCAATCTCTACTTAAGAGCATCAGCTGGAAGCGAGGAATAAATGCACAATACAGGCCCAACATCGATGCGGGCTTCTCCCAAGGGAACGT
Organism: Pleurodeles waltl; assembly: GCF_031143425.1. Classification (NCBI taxonomy): domain Eukaryota; kingdom Metazoa; phylum Chordata; class Amphibia; order Caudata; family Salamandridae; genus Pleurodeles; species Pleurodeles waltl. The sequence goes on along the minus strand of NC_090449.1, from coordinate 254,353,940 downwards.
GGCGCGCACAAGAACCACGGAGGCAATACAGATCTTTTCCACAACGATAATCAATGGAACAAGCTAACCTGTGCCACCTGTTCAAATCAGGCACCAGCAAGCTGCTAAATTAGGGGCATAGCACGTATCTTGGGAAATTACCGATTAGTCCTAGGAATCTATTTTATTGGGCGTCTGCTGCTAGATTATTGGACTAGCACCACCCTAGCATTTACATGGTACTTCAGTTTAGTGAAATAAGCAGGTAGCTCCTTCAAGAGCGCCATTATCCGCACAGGTCATCAGGCCCAAAAGAATAGACTGAGTCAGAGATGCAGAAAGCTCGCACAAACACACCTAAAACGACAATAACTCATGGAGAGGGCTGGGAAGCGAAGGCGCAGGGTCCACCCCGCTCATCGCGAGCGCCTCCTGGTGGCGGCACACAGGAGAGGCAGGAGACGCTGCCACCCGCTGCCTTCACCCTTGGATGCCAACGTGAGGCCGCGGCCAAAGCAGGCGAGCAGGCACAAGTAAGCCGCCTGCTGCTAAACCCAGAGCAGGACCGCGGAGCGGAACAACACTTCTTTGTGGAAATAATCAAAAAAGAACATCAGACCTGAGGAGGGAGAGCAGGCCAGAGGGCATGTTCGACAGGAGAAAAAAAGCAGGTGTGTCTTTGCAGGCCTCGCCCTTGTCTTTCACAGTTCAGATTAGAACCCGAATAGGAGGGCGCGGATCGCTGAGTCAGTCGCCCGAGTCTCAGAATAAGCCGGCTGTCTCGGGCTGGGGGGATTACCTTACAGAGAGGAGCCGTCCGCAGCTGTCCGGTGGCGAGGGGCGCGCAGGCAGCGCCGGGCCGGCGGCGGCTGGAGGGCTCACTATCCCTAGAGCCAGCACACATCCTCTCGCGCCCGGGCCACGTCACGAGGGGCTCCCTCGGTCTGCTCTCAACTTTCCACCATAGCCTGCTCTCTCCTCAAGAGTTTGAAAAGAGAAACAAAGCATCCTTTCGTCAACAGGTCTTCCTAAACAAACTAGAAACACCCAAAATGTCATGCAATTGAGTACAAGGTTCTAACCAGGTTCATATAAAATGCACTGCACTTGAAAGTTTCATTAACATCTAATACTACCTAAGAATTTCTTTCCAGTACACTTCCACGCTCTTTCAGGTGGCAGGCATGCAGAGCCAACAGGTCAGGATTTGGCTACCAGCCTTTTGGCTTAAGTGGTCCCTAAGAGGGAAGTGTTAGCCTCAACTTACATGGTAAAATTTAACACAAACCAGCTATCAGTCACTTGTACATATACTTGCATTTTGTGTAGTACTTGCACACTTTATATTCACCTTTTCACTTGAAGCGCACCATAGCACTCTTTGAAACAATTTATGTTTTCAATGTATTTGCTAAAATTAAATACAAGAAATCTATTGAATAAATTGTGTTTCAATCCGAGGATGAACTAATAATTTGATGATTTGTATTATCTGTTGCCATGGAAGTTGAGGCAAACACTTCCCCTTAGGGACCATTTGTTCCTTTAATAATTGTTCTATCTTGGTCCATCTCAGGGTTACTGGGTTGCTGGGTTGCCCATTTTACTTTAGGAAGACTTCTTTTGCCAAGTTTTTTTTTTTTTAAACGTGTGTGTTGGGGGAGTTGCCGGGCCCTCGTCAATATAGAAACACCTACCCAAAAGGCAAAATATATTTTAGTTTCAAAAATCATACAGTGCTAGATTAATTCTTGGCACTCAAGGAAACTACTTTCTTTGCAGATGTGGCCCTTGTGAAAGATCACAATGCCGTCACACACTGTGAAAGTCATTAGTGGCTGACGTGTGCGAAACCACTGCCCCATGCAGTGTGCTGTAGTGCTCAGAAGAAAAACATGACTGACACCACAACAAGCCAATGGACAAAGAGGTCTGGCAGAAAGCCCCACTAAGTATATTATGTATTTCATTTTAGTAAAATCCAAAGGTCGAGGTTAACACCTGACCCAAAATGTCACTGCAGGGTATGGCATTGGACGTAAACTGAGGTAAGACCTGTACTGCAGCTGCATCCATGTCTTTTTAGGCATTCAATATTCAACCAAAGACCATTAGGGTTGTATGTCAGATTACTGGATACAAGGATATCTATTTCCTGATAGAACTATGGTGTTCTAAACAAATATATCCCCTGAACGGGTGAACAGTTCCCATCATTACCTTCAAAGGGACAATATTTTCATGAATAGTACTTCCAACACTAACACTATGTTCTTGTGAGACGAGAGTCTGGTGACATGCTTACACTTTCTTTCCTGGACACACTAAAACTCCAAAACGTTACTGCCATCATAGATTTATGATAAAAGAGAACACTTGGTCATGTGCCTTTTCTTTTGCTACAGTGGGATGGGTGCTTTTGCAGAAACTTTCTTCAAGTTTACAACTAAAACAAAAGTAAATAAACAAACAAGTAAAACACTATCAATAGCAGAGGAAAACGATTCCTTAAACTCTCTTTGATCAACAAATTATACTGCGCTTATAAGGGTGACAAAATTAGAAGAGTGAAGGCTTTTGCTGCAGCCCAGCCACTGGTATTTGCCGATACTCATTTATCCCAAATGAACAACTGGCATGTTAGCCGTCCTTACATTCTAAGGGCAACTTAGCAACATGGCATCATATGACGACACAACGAGGAACGCAGCGTGGACTGCACTCACAATACATTTTACTCACAATTCTGTCTGAAAATAATACTAATCCCGTTTAAATTTACTGCTATTGGCAATTGTACAGTGGAGAACTGTGGCTCAATGGTTAGAGCGGCAGACCCTGATGCAGAAATCTGGCCCGGGACCAGGGTTCAATTCCCGCCTTGGCGGGTCTTGGGCTCAATTTCCTCAGACCTGATAATTCTCGCATCGGTGCCTAATCTAATTCATGGGTCCCACTCTGTAACTCTGGGCAATAGCTTGCTTAATCTCCACAACGGCCCCAACAGCGCTGGGGTGCCTGGCTTCACCTTGGAGATTGCCCAGGAGTGGGCACCTCATAGGGAAAAGCCAGGAGGGGTTCCACAGCGGTATGCGTACAGCGCCTTGAGACCCTAACGGGTGAGTAGTGCGCTATACAAGTACGAAGTTTACAGTTTACACTAGCGTACATTGCTGCAAGTCCTGGTAAAAGCAGTCAGTCACATGCCTATGGGGGCATCAACCTTACATCAAAGGAAGGAAGGCCCGGTTTCAAGGTTTGTTTTGGAGTTAAGAGGGATCCAAATTGAAGAAGTAGACTCTGATACAGAAAGCTCTACACCCAAGCAAATGTGTTGGCACAACACAGGTCTTAGTACAAATTTCTTGGCGGCTTTGGGGAGAAGGGCATGACTCATTAATCTTGCAATGCCTCACTCGGCATAGAATACCTGACATTTTGGAATGCACAAAATGAAGCAACACTGACTGGCACTCTCCAAGAACCGACGGAAAGGAACTTGTCACAAATATGACTGGCCCTGCCCCAAACATCTACTGACAAAAATTATGCAAGAGCTTAAATTGGTCCATAACCAACGCGTGCTGTAGTTTAAAGAAACAAGTTATTTACCCATTTTCAACATGAAACTCCTGAAGGAATTATTCTAAATTAATCTATGTTATAACTTTTATATGGTCGTTTCATGATCCAATCTAGCTAACTCAATTGATGATTATTATTTATGTAAAAAGGATCTTTTGAGGGCACAGAATGAAAGGTAAGAATTCCGTGGTATTGTATAAAAAAGTCAATCTACTATAAAACAAATATAATATACACACACACACACATCTGTGTAGCAAAAATTAATTCAAAATATTTTTTCTGGATATTCTTGCTGTTCCCATTACTCACCCATTTCCCGAGGGAAGACTGGGTTACCCTATTTTGTTCTAGTTGTATTCACAAACGCTGGCGTTTCATGGTATCTTGGAACACCCCCCTAAAATAATAGATACACTGGGGAATTTAATGAGGTGGCATCCATTTCCTTTTCCGAGATTTGTAGATGCAAAGGCTCTTGAATAGAGTAAAGCACCACAAGTGTTTCAGGTCATCTCAAGAAGCATCGACCATTCAACAGGACCCAGCCTTAAAATCCCATACACCTGCTTAACTCAAGGTGGTAAAGCCATTTCCTTGAAAAGTAGCAAGTCAGGCCAGTGTTCTTCCCTCACTAAGAAATGCCCAGATTACAGACCTGAAAACGAAACTGCTTTTGTCCAAGTTTAAAACTAGGTCATAGTGACAGACATCCTTCAATATCAGAGTTGGAATCTCTATCTTTAGGTCTTTTTTGTCTTGAGTTGTACATCGCTCAAAAAAAGGTTGTCATCCTGAGGGGCTGTCAACCAAATGAAACAAGAGGTTGGAAGTGGGTCATGTACCTCTCTCAAAAGGATGTGCCTCAAATTCATTTGTGACCACCTGTGGTCAACCTAAGCCAACTTCACCATCTGGCCAGCCGCCAAGAATTTCCAAATAGATTAGATTTATGCACTTAGTTAAAGTTACACACATAACTCTGCCAAATTCAATGTCTCACAAAAAAGGTCACAATCTGGTTTCTTAAAAAAAATATAATAATAATAATAATTCAGTCCCTTCTACACCTGCCTCTTCACTGCACTCCCAATATGACGCCCACCAGATCTCAGGCAGCAGTTCAGCTGCTACTGTGGTGCCCCTTTCCCCCTTATCTTTGTTTCAGCGATTCACTCAGATAGGGATTATTATGCCTGCCGTCACATTTAACATTGTGCCATGTGTTGGGTAAGCGCAGTTAATGCCCCCATCTTTGTCAGACATTCTATGCTTGTGCAAGCTACTATGCAGTACAAATTAAGTCTTACCTAACTGGAATTTTTACTCATTGTGATCTTACATTTGCAGATTGGCTACACCAATAGCGATATCCAACTATACGATTGAACCTTTAGGCAAGTACGCGTTGACAACATGTTTATGAGCACAGTGACTATGAGCCACTTGAAGATTCATCCGCACTTACAGATTCAGTGATACTATCATTCTTTCTTTTACACCCCCTTCAGATAATTATAGTGCCATTTTTGTGAGTATTGGGCATTTGTTGTCCCTGGTCACTTTGGACAGTTAAGTCTTCCTCATTTTTGAATTTCCTAACAGAATTAGGCAGAAGGCCTTGAAGTCTTGTGGAGCCCCTCCCACAGGCACCTTGCTGGCTTGAAACATCGACGTCGCTTGTGCAAAGACACAAACACAAGAAAAGTAGAGAGTTTGACAGTTTTAAGCTGCAGTCAAGAGTTGCACCAACTGAATTGGTATCTTCTGCACATATTGCACAAAATAATGAACGAACACTGCGCTGTCTGCACTATTCCAGCTTTTATGTATTCATAGCATTATACTGAGTGTAAATACAAATATATGATTGTTTGCGAAACACTGAGTCCTGTTTTGGATACTGTCTTGCTGTAATATATATATATATATATATATATATATATATATATATATATACATACATACACACACACACACACGAGTAAGGTAGTACGATTTTCACTTGGGTAAAAAAATAGGCATTCACAGAAAAAGCACTACAGTTTAAACATCTAAACAAACTAAACAAACAGGAAAATTATCAGATATACATAACTGACATACTTATAACTTGCACCATCAGATATTTCAGATGTCATCCGTGATATAATATAAAAGGTTATAAGAAGTGTATCACATCGGGGCAAGTTATAGTATAACTGTTGCATTTCCAAGATTATTTGTTTTTTGTTTTTTTAAATGGTAGTGCTTTTTCTGTGAATTTTTAGGACCTCATAACACAAGAAAATGAACAGACAGAAGGTACTATTAAAAGGATACCCACAATCCGAGACATTCCAAATATGCCAAGATCTTCCTATAGAGACAAAAAATATAACATATGAAATTGTACAGTCTGAGATTTAGCTTAGTGACCATACTGAGCTCACAAAAGAGAGGAGCAGCCACCAACAAAAGGCACTTCAAAACACAAAGATCTCAACAAAAAAACACCAGCAACTGTACGAGAGCAGCAAATGCACTATCAGCCCCCAATCGGAACAGTTTCTCTCAACAGCAAGCAGAAACAAGTACTACATCGGCCTCATTCAGCTCTGGGTCTGTTGTAAGTAGCCATGAAGTGCCTAGCAGACATATCTTCAGTCATTCCAAACAATCAGGACTTCAAATAGGGAGCACAAATGATAACAGAAGTTGAGATCAAAATCCTAGATCCTTCAAAGAAGTATTAGAACTCCCAATGGGAAACAGAACAGTACATGTCTTCAGCATGTAGAATCCTCAAAGTGTCACAGAAAACATAGCAAAGACATGACGAGAGAGCAGAATAGTTCTAAACCCCTCAACGACATTCAAACAGGAATCACACCCAGCAACTACACAAGTTACCCACACAGACAGAAATACTTTGCAAGCAAACTCAATGGCTTCTCCCTCACACTCCAAACCCTCAAACTGCCCAGAGCATCAGAACCTTCTAAGTTGCTCTGAACTAGATATTCACTGAATCAACACTCAGACTACAATGTCAAAACATGCAGTGGAGAACAGCAACAACTCAAGCTCCACAGGGTTATCTCACTGCATGAAATATCACGTCAGCAAGTTGGTGCAGAATTCTCAGTAGGGAACCCAAACACAGGAAAACAACAGGAAATGGCCTCTCAGATTCACAGGTCTCACTCATACTGCATTTCATTAAAAGGAAATCCAAAGCCATATTGAGTTTAGACAACGGCCCGCTTCCACCAAACAGGAAAAGGATGTGCTATTCCATCGGATGCCAACGTGTAGAAATAAGTTACAGTGGTTATATGCTAATAGATGGCAAGTGGAAACAAGGGAGGGAAAATATAATAATCCACATAAATGGTTTTCCTGGGTACTGAGACCACTACAGGCATAACGTAAACTTAAAAGACCCAAGTAATGAACTACAAAAATAACCTAGATGAACCGGTTTACGATATGAAGTATTTATATAAAACCATACTCATACTGCGTAGAACATGGAAGACAGTTGCAGGGATAGAAGAACTGGTCTGGAAGGAACATGATTGAGAAGAGACTGAAGATGGATGAATCTGATTGAGGGGATGGACAGATCACTCACAAACGACATGTGAACACACACACACGCTCTTGTTCCAAAGACCACAGCAACAGAACAACAATATGAAAATTTAAAATGGCGCAATAATCCATGGTTCATCAGGGGAACAAAGAAAGGCTTCAGGGCGTTCTCTATTTCAGATGCTGAAACAATGAAAAAAGCCCTGAAACCAAAGAGCATGAACCTACAGACAGCAAGCTGTCCTAGGGGTAAATGATTCCTGGGGTTGCATGCTAGCACACAACCAAAAAGAAAAAGACCATTCAAAAGATAATAATGCTGAATTGAAAATAGACTGAGGTAAATTGGTGGTGTTTCAGAATGTATTAATTCATTTGATGATCTGTATGTTTCCGGATGCTGTTCTTAGGTTGGTTCAGGCAGGGCAATTTGGTGATTTCGGTTCTGAGTGACACAAATAATGTGCTGGTATGCTGTATGAAACAATTAAGTATAATACTATAGGATCTTTGTGGTTACAGAAACAATGTTTAGGTGTTTATATCGAGCTTAATTAGAGGTGTACAATGGGTTAGGCTGTCCAGGCAGAGACGATTTTTTAAGCTCTTTCTTTTACTTAATACTAAGCAGGTGTCACCATGACGCGGAAAAGAGCGGGGGAGCGACAAACAACAACTAGGAACAAAGTGAATAACACAGATGTTTGTGAAGTCAGAATATTTACGTTATTGGTCTAGTAGGTGGTTTTGCTCCTTTTGACAAGGCTGCAATACACATGTTCAGCCGGCAAAAATGCTGAGAACATACTTTCACCCACCAGTACAAATGTTCTGCAAGATATCTGACCTGGGCTCAATGTTGACTATGGCCTTCTGAAGGGGCCAAAAATGGCAATACCAAATGTGGGCCCTTCTCAACCACTGAAACCCCATTTTGAACCAGCCATAGACAATGGGCTTCCCATTTATCTCAACGGGGCCAATGAGGACCATGAGGGTAATATCTGATACTCAAATTACAAGCAGAGCTCAAATCAGTTCATGCGTAGGTTAACCACTGGTTAATGCTGGACAAAAACAGTGTATCCTACCTTAACATGTGAGCGAACAACAATGTCTATTCGGTTTGTACTACTTACTGTAATGTATTGAATGTTAATGTTCCTAATAACTGGTGCAAGGCATGCAGTTGCTTCTGAAAAGAGTAGGCATAGCGCTTTCTAAACTGAAACCAAATGGACCATATTTAACTGGTCCTGGGTAGATTTTACTGGCCCCCACTGAGAAAACCTGATTTTAAAGTTCTTATTTAGTCCATCAAGATGTTCACTGCATATGACCTAGCCCTCCTCGTAGGAAAATGAATCACTGTATGCCTGCAAGACCATTAATGACCAAGTTAAAGATTTATACTGGTCGGGCCCACACTCCAATAAACCCTGGTTCAGTGAACACTGTTTCCCTGCGCAGGGGACAATTCTATGTATTGCTTTTTAAGAGTCCCCAGCCTGCTTTGAGAACCTCATTCACTTCAGAAAGGCCCTTAAATCTCAACCGGATCGTTCAGCGTTTTCCTTCTAATAACAGTAGAAATTAACCTGGAAGAAAGCATTCAGCAGAAAGAGGCCTGGTCCCTGCTGCTCTACAAAAGTGCTGCGAAACAGGGACAGAATATGAAAAATTATTTGCAGCTCACAGGAGAAGGTGGTTATCAAATTTCATCATGTGCACAAGACATTAGCAAGCCTGGTGACTAAAGACATGAAAAATGGGAAGTAGCATCACACTTTCAATTAACTAAAAAACAAAAAAAGACTTCTGAATCTAAAAATGTGGTGGTATGATGCAAGTCAAAAATACAATAGCAAGTCAAGATACAATTGCCAAATACTTAAATCCCAAAACGCGCAATTCCCCTGTGATCGAGCACTGCGAAGGTCGAACAATTGATTTTTGGAAACGTAGGAACAGGTAAGATCGCATAAATGCCAGTAATGCATCCGGTTTGGCCGATATGTGGAAAACAAGCATCGCACAGCAGGAGAACACTGCAGCATTGCATTCATGGAAGCCGCTCACAGATTGATTTCCTGGATCTCCTTCCTATTTGAATCAAGCAGATGATTGCCCGCTCTCAAGCCACTTCAAAGCAGCACGAGCGCAATACAAATTCCCTAGTTGTGTGACACAGTAACATAATATTGTGAAACAAGCAGAGAAAAAGTATCAACTAGCACGGGACTGGTTAGTTCTTTACTCTGCCCCACTAAAGACCTTAGGGACACGGATGACAACTAGGGGTAACAAAGAACAAGGACCAGCCGCAGAAGAGAGACTGGACCCAGCCGCAGAAGAGAGACTGGACCCAGCCGCAGAAGAGAGACTGGACCCAGCCGCAGAAGAGAGACTGGACCCAGCCGCAGAAGAGAGACTGGACCCAGCCGCAGAAGAGAGACTGGACCCAGCCCCAGAAGAGAGACTGGACCCGGACCCAGCCCCAGAAGAGAGACTGGACCCAGCCGCAGAAGAGAGACTGGACCCAGCCCCAGAAGAGAGACTGGACCCAGCCCCAGAAGAGAGACTGGACCCAGCCCCAGAAGAGAGACTGGACCCAGCCCCAGAAGAGAGACTGGACCCAGCCCCAGAAGAGAGACTGGACCCAGCCGCAGAAGAGAGACTGGACCCAGCCGCAGAAGAGAGACTGGACCCAGCAGCAGAAGAGAGACTGGACCCAGCCGCAGAAGAGAGACTGGACCCAGCCGCAGAAGAGAGACTGGACCCAGCCCCAGAAGAGAGACTGGACCCAGCCCCAGAAGAGAGACTGGACCCAGCCGCAGAAGAGATACTGGACCCAGCCCCAGAAGAGAGACTGGACCCAGCCCCAGAAGAGAGACTGGACCCGGACCCAGCCGCAGAAGAGATACTGGACCCAGCCGCAGAAGAGATACTGGACCCAGCCGCAGAAGAGATACTGGACCCAGCCGCAGAAGAGATACTGGACCCAGCCGCAGAAGAGAGACTGGACCCAGCCGCAGAAGAGAGACTGGACCCAGCCGCAGAAGAGAGACTGGACCCAGCCGCAGAAGAGAGACTGGACCCAGCCGCAGAAGAGAGACTGGACCCAGCCGCAGAAGAGAGACTGCTGACTTCCTAGAAATAAGAACTGGGTCACAGCATCTCACAGGCGATGCTATGGACAATTTACAACCTTTATACGCCAGGGCTGCTTAAGGCTCCAAAAAATAAACGGGATGCAAAACAGCAGGCAAAACCTGAGGAGAGTAAAACATACACAAATATTAAGTTACTTTCAAGAAGGAGGAGATGAGCAAGTGCTTCGCTCTCAATTGTCAGCCAGGTGCTAAAAACCTGGTGCATTCACAGACCACCTTCACAATATCTCACCGAGGCAAAGACACTAGTGCACTCCATGCAGTATGAAAGGTGCACTTGCCAATGGAAGTGAAAGAAAGAACAATGTACCTTCGTAATCGATAGCATCCATTTTATAGTGCTTGTCCAGCATTACTTTTGGTGGTCGGGACAAGCAGTCACAGGTTAAAGTGTAAGGCACAAAACATAGGGCTGTAGACAGTACACTGGACCCGGGTAGAGTGCTACTTAGGGCGCACAGTATTATCATGGTTACAAGTGAGCAAACTTGTTGATATTTGTTGAACCGATTTCCACCAGACCTGGTAACTAATGCTAAAACCATCGGGCCAGCGAATAATGGTCCAAACCCAACACACAGTGGCCTTCCGGAATATCAAACTTGGGCCACGAAGATATTTCAACCTTTTCAAAGTAGACTTGTATGTGGCTCAGAGAGATTATGGGATATTACATGCAGAGTAGCAGAGAGATTATCCTGCACACAGTGCACTACCACTTTTCTGGTAGTACTGAAATGCGACAAGGGAGGGTGGTGGCACGGGGGCTGTTTCAGTGGGTGGAATGGTACCCCAATGAAAAGTGTGCACTTCTGCAAACCCCTATTTCAAATCTAAGCCATAAATTCTTGCCCCTTACTGCGCATGTGGAAACAGCATAACCAACTTAGAGAAATTAACCTGTAGACATTAGCCCCGAAAGCAAGTCCTGTACCTAGCTAAGATCAAGTAGTTGTTAGAAGCAGCTAATTCACTGTAGAACAACATATGTTCTATTCTCGATGAGATAAAAGGCTTGTAAATGGGAAAAAAATACTACAAATTCAGCCTTATAAAAGAGTTTGTATGCTGCATGCTGACAATTTCTCAGTATTAGCACACTGAGTAGAAGCTTAGGAGCCGGTCAGCCGATCAGCATGCTGCCTGTGCGGGCTATTTTTAACATTATAGGTTACAAAGGGATTATCTGGTGACAGTGTAGCTCCAAACGCCCGCAATGTGGGCCAATCGGGAGTCCTGCAGGAGTATGCTAAGCCTCTCACCTAGAGGTTTGGCTGATAAAAAAACAGCTCCATCCTCCAGCACCGCCCCCTCTTCGGAATCAAGCTGCCTGTATATAGATTGTTGTGTGGGCTCCTCTCCTTGCGTTTGGCGAGGCGAAGCCCAATAAACCAAAGAAAAGTAGAAAAACGAAAACGTTTTGTGTTTCTTTGGCTTACTGGGCTTCCTTTCACGCAAGAGGATGAGCCACGACAGTCATCTGTGTAGTAACAGCTCAGGAGGATGGAGCCCTTTCAGGTGAGAGACTGACTGCACATGCCTCTGCAGTGCTCCCCATTTTGGGTGTTTGTGTAGATGTGCTAAGGGTTATAGCCCATTCCCCTCACCTGCAGGGCAATAACAGCTGTTTATTATCCACCCTCGTAATGCACCCCACCTGCAGCTCAGGGCCAAGGCTATGAGGAGTGTAATAACACAAGAAATACTGAGAGCTCCGTGGAAGGCAATTCAGTGTTTCAGGGCCAATAATGACTGCTATAGACCATCTGCTGTAACATTTGATTGTTAGTGGATGGATGGAACGTTCCAACAGCTTCATAACTTTTTCACAGTGGCCTAAAATATTGTTAAGGGCCTTCTCACTTGCTATAGGCAAAGAAGAGGATCTTTACCAACTGTTATTGCCCACTTCCCTTTTTTTGCAGTACCACCACAGTCTTGCCACTCCTAACAACCAAGGTCCTTCCACATGCAGCTGTTTATTTTCTATGTATCTACCATGCAACTTAAGCCAATATACTTTCTTCCAGCTACCACCAGATCTTCTATGAAACTACAACTTTCCACACACGTCCCTTGACCAGCGACTACTCCTCCCTCCCTTCCCATTACTGCCCAACTTCTCCCTGTTATAAACATGACTAGCACTGTTCTTTCTTAGTTCCAAACTACAACCCCAAAGTTGAGGGACCCCAATATGTTCTGCACCCGAATTAAAAATGTTGGCCTCAAATGAGCTGGTCATCTGCATGGTTGTGAACCGGCCGGCTTGGGTTGGCTTTTTCAGACTAGAGAGATGTCTCTTACTTCGAGACATAAATCACTTTGCACTATTTTTTTTAAATGTACACTTATGAAGTACCAAAATAACAAAATATATGCCTGGGGTGTTATGAATAAACGTGCTCCGGAAAGCAGGCGGAGTTTCCCGAAGTCTTGCTTTGACACACGGGCACATCCTGGGCACTCCGATTCTGCCAGCTACACAGCAAACACACTGCAGAGGAGAATGCTGCTCATTCAAAAATACATTTCTGAGGGACCATTAAATAATTTTCACTGAACTCAAGCTGGTCTCGTTATTTAAAAAAGAAAAAAAAAAGTGGCGGTTTTGGCCAGGAAGACGCTCGAAGATAGTGGTTTGTGCAGTACCAGAGCCAATGACATGGTGGTTTGCGGGAAAGAACAATTTGTAGACTGGACTAGTTAGTTCCAGTGAGCTCAGGCAGATGTTCTTTTTTTTTTTTTTTATACAAACTGAAAACACGATATGGACATTTAATTGATTTTAGAAGGAACAGGGCAACTTGGTATTCGCCAAGGGATTATTCCAACATCTGGTCGACGTGCTGTTGCAGGGTACATACAGAACGTGCCCTGGGCCTTCCGACAAAAGTAAAACCCGCCGTGGCGCAAGATGCCCGTGAGGGGCACAAACCTGCCCAGTGGCCTTCAGAGCTTAAGAAAGAAAATGAGAATTCGGCAATAGATGAGAAAGGCAGTGTGTTAGGACGCAGCACAGTGCTTTGACTAAAGGACAGCGCGGCCAGGCGCTACCACCAGGCCCTCTTATGGCCTGTTTAAAATCTGGCATCCTTAAGCATTTATTTCACGAAAATCTCCCCCACCCATCCCGCTCCGCAGGAAACTCATCTTTTCCATTAAGAAAATCTGTGAGGAGGGGACACACACACCAGCGCTCTGCACAGCCCCAAAAGGTGGTGTGCTGGGGGGCGCATCCATAGTGGGCACGGTGCCCGGAGGCGGGCTTCCCTCGAGCCAGCTGCGCACACACGCGCCCACGCACAGGGAAACCAATGTCAACAGCGGCAACAAATCAAACGGCAGACAAACCCAGGGAAAAGATGCACACAAAACCTCGCTGTCACCGCGTAGTGATGTCTCTAGCCGGAACGCCGTGTTTTGTGCTCACTTATTAAACGCAGCCTTTTCAGAACACAGAAGAAGATATTTTCTGCCCAGATGGCTGGGCGTGCTGCTCAGATAAAGAACATCTTCCAAGTCCAATATTCTTACGGTCTTTGGGACTAAAAAGAACAATAAGAATTTGGAGGGAGTAAATGTGATACTCTAAACCATCTGCACAAATAACAAACATTTGCAAGGCAATAGGTCCCGCATTTGCGTGAGTTAGACCTACTGGCGTTGTAAATTCATAACTGGACTTTTCTTGCCACATAAATTGGTCAGCCCTGCCTCATAGTTTTGTTTTTTTCCGGCCACATAATTCCAGTGGCCCTGCATATAACTAAATCACTTCCATTTACCTTCTTCCTCTATCTGCAGCCAAAAAATGAAAAAGTTGCCATTTAGCAGCCTAATTTAAATCTGCCATGCTAATTCCAATAGAATAACGCTTTCACCACCCCACCATCAGAGTTGCTGGCTGGCTTACACAAATCCCCTCCAAAAAAAGACACAAGACAGCCATGGAGAAGTAATGAGAGAAATAAACTAGAAAGGTCACCCAAGCAAATCATGAGTGTTCAAACATTCATAGTGTAATAAGGATGTTAAGTTGGCCTGAATCATGGTCATAATTTCAATAAGGAGACATTTATAAAACATATATATTTATCACGTACACCCATTAAAACATTTATAAGAAATAAACTTTTGGCATTAGACTGTTCTGCTCAAAACAGCCCCTTAGAGGACTCCACAATGAAAATAGCATTTGTAAGAAACATGGTCATATAACCGTAGAGTTAGCCCCTAGAGGGTACAACCAAATGAAAAGAAAATGTCAGAAGGTAATGCACTGTAAACATACATTTAGCCTCTAGAGGGCATAACGGATTAAACATTTTTAGGGCTAGCAGGCCTACTTGAATGAAATTACAAACAAGGCCTTCAAAACACAAACTACTCCCAGCTGTAAAATAAAAGTTACAACCATGAGTGCACTCAAAAAGAGACTGTATGGTGGGAGAGGTTATTATGTTGGGGTCCTCACTAACCTGTGTGGGGACCCATAGATGATGTAGAAAGAAAGAGCATGTCATGGTGAATGTTTTGAAGGTAGCCCCATTGTCCTAGGACCACCACAGGCTGCATTACGAGCAAAAATATTTTGTAAAAGTAATGCCATGCAAAGCATTTTTGGGGCGCGTTTCCGTGCCGTGAATATGGTACTAAGATGATATGTTGACTGTAATGCTAATCACAGCCCTTAGAGGACACCACAATGAAAATAGAATATGTAAGAAACATGGTCATGTAACCATACAGTTAGCCCCTAGAGGGCATAACCACATATAAAGAAAATGGCAGAAAGAAATGTAGTGTAACCATATATTTAGCCCCTAGAGGGCACAGTGCCTTACACATTTTCTGAACAGGCCTACTGAAATGATATTACAAACAAGGTCTTTAAAACACAAACTATTCCCAGCTGTAAAAAAAAAAAAAAAAGTTGCAGCCATGAGAGAGCTTAAACAGACACTAAATGGTGGGAGGGGTTATTATTTTTGGGTTCCCACTAACCTAGTGTGGGGACCCGGAGATGATGTAGACAGAAAGAGCACACTGTCTTGAACGTTTTGGTGGTAGTCCTATTTTCCTAAGACCATCACAGGGGTAGGTATGAGCAAAAATGTTTTCTAAAAATAATGGCCTGCAAATAATTATGGGGCCAGTTTCCCGAGTGCAGTGAATATTGTAATATCGGCTCTCCCTGTGTGTGAGGAGAGCCGCTTTGAGGATTTCTGTGTTTCACATAAAGCATTTATTAATTAAAAGTGTTTTTGTGAAAGCTATCGAGCATGAAGGGGAGAGCCAAGAAATATGACTGATTAGGTAACAGTGTGAATAATGTGACCAGTTCAATACACCCAATGGAGTTCGCGCTATGAGCGCCATAGCCGCCACGGAACATGAAGGGGAGAGACAAAAGAAAAAAATATTTTGCCTACACTGAAGTACATCGGCAAAAGTGCAATAATTCATGTAACAGGGTCAGTCTGCAAGGCGGTTACAAAACCGCCCCACAGCGGGACAAACGTAAAGCATTTACCAATCACATCAAGGGATTTTTGAAAGGCAAGCCCACGAATGAGTGAAAATGATGGGCGTGAGGTGGGCGTGGTTAAAAGCCCACAGACTACTTACAACAGGTCAAAAAGCACTTGCGCGCTCAACCTAAAAACACCACACAAGCACACATAAACCTAGGGAGGGCTGGTTCCATCCAGTCTGAGTGTTGTACAGGCTCCCAAAACTGTGATAGGCTGCACAAGAGTGAAATTATTAACGAATGGTGAAGTTGCACTCATAAATCCTTGTTACTAGTCTAATGTTACCTCGCACTTATGTGATATACTAGGAGTAAATCCCCAGAAAGGAATGGGGACTGGAAGTTTCAAAGAGCAGTAGGCCTTGAAAATCTTAAGCATTTTACCGTTAAATTATTTTTAAAATTATTGGTCTGACAAAGGAGATAATACTGGAACGTGCAAACTCTGTAAAGGTGGGATTCAAGACATTAAGTATGTTTTCTTCGTTTGCCCCAGTAAGCGGTGACGGAAGCCAAAAACTATTTTCTAAAACCTTTCTGTTTTAAATTTAACATATTTAAAATCAATGATCTGATTGCCCGAGCATAGACCCTTCCTGATGTATTTGTTTGTTACAATACTTCCGTTTTTTAAATCGTTTTTACCTATGTATTAATAGCAAGGTTTGTATCAAGACCGTCGTGTCATTTTTCTGTCCTTTTCTTTTAAATGCATTATTTATAATTGCATTTACGGTTTATCTCTGAGGGGATCTACATCAATAACACATGAATTGAACTGAAAATTTTAAAACCTAATCAATCAAATACGCTACTGGCCGTTTACCCGCTTGCCTCCATCCCTTTCCAACCTTACAAAGGGTGTAATTTTGATTCTGTCAAAGACAGGAGTAATTCCCTTTAAAAGGTGGGGAAGGAGAGGAAGGAGTTTTCCCGCAGATAAAAATATTTTCTTCACTGAAAAGAAAAAAAAGCAACAAAAAGGTGTCACTGCACAAAGAGGTTGGCACTTGACAGTGCACAGTTTTCACCTTTGGGCAATTCTGCATTATTTAAAAACTAGCATCTGAACACCTATCCATTCCACCTGTCGCCAACACCCAAAAATTGAATTCTCGAAAAACCCTCTAAGGATTGAACGTAGAATTCTGTAAATGGAGCACAGTTCCAAGTGCACATTTTGAAAGCTTTCCCTCAATATTAAAACTAATTTAAAATATGTACTCTACGTTATGTACATTGTTTTATGTTTAGTTTTGCCCCGATGGTTCAATTCAGAACACTTTTCCCTCTTCTGAATTCTAGTGAGTTGAGCTGATAAATCAATTAGGCCCAGCGTCAAGGTTTCACAAACTTTTGATTCGACTCTATTTTACACTGCTAAATTTGAAAATGTTGCAACTCTGCTAACAACCTTTCCACCAATACATTGGTAATGAGGATTTATTTATGCTCTCTGTTTAATATTTTTTTTATTTCTTGACATTTCCATACTATTGTATTCTTATTTGCATTTTTGGTCAGGAAGACTATAAATTTACACACTTACTTAACATTTCACCGATTCTTGCACTTTTGTGTCAATGGGGTTTTGGTGTGCTAAACTGGATGATACAATTAATCTATAAACTAGCTCCAAAACGTCAGCTCTATACTATACTTATGGTGCCTGTGCAGTTATTTACAATTGATTAGAAGTCATATTCAAAATTTAAACTACTTATGCTGTCATTATGGGCAGCATTTGGGATAGTGAGACACTCAAAATATCTTCAATTTTCTGTGTTTTCTCCTTTAGAAAATACAGGCACTTAAGGTGAGTGTTTTTCATCTGCATTTATAGGTGAAAATCAGAAAACAAATGGAAAACTAGAGGCATATTTATAATGAGTTCACTCATCAACAGGGCAACCGATTCTAGTTTTCTGTTGACCACATGGGCTGACAAAACCGATCTGCTGATCCATATTATACGATCATGACTGATACCTGTAGCATGGGGAAATCTCTACAGAAGACACAGAGCTGGGGTTCAACATTGTTGCTTTCTGAGTTTAAGGGCTAAATACAATTTCACACACTGTTAGATCCTTCGATTAGACCGCTGGTCTAGTGCTAATCATGGTCGTCAGTTACTAAACTGATTCACACAGGGCGCTTAAGGCTTAGCCTAAAAAAGAGAACGTGTGACCTTCCAAAAAAAAAAAAAAAAACTCTCAAACGAATATTCTCTACAATTATTACATGTTATATTAATATATATATAAATATATATATATATATATATATATATATATATATATATATAATGAACTATTCGAAACCACTGAAACGTTGCTCAAAATGTGTACCATAACACTGTGCAACACAAAGAACCATGAAAAGGTATGCCAAGCAGATATACATTATGAGTGGCAAATGCCAACCTTACATCTATAAGAAGAACAGAGCAACGCAAAATATAAAAAGAATATGAGCAGTGTGTGAGATGTCAGGGAAGGCCTTATAAAGGGTACCACAATAACAGTGCAAAGCCATACTTGCATAACTTGAGCTCTGTGATTAAGGGGTCACAATTTCAAATTCAAAGCCATAATTTAAGCATCATGTCTTTGAAAGGTGTTACAGCACCACTGCAAAAGGACTACAAGAATCATTCACTACGAGGCTCGATTAAAAGAAACAAACAAGAAATGATTTGTTCTAATACCAGGTCAAGATATGCCAATAAGAGATCTGAAGAGAATGCATATGGAGCATGAATCACAGGCCAGGGAGAAGCAGAACTACCACTTACATTCAACCCAATTTCTTCTTTTTTATAGTTTTCATGAGAAAAGTACAGTATGAGTTGCAGTCTAGTGTTTTTAGGAACTCATGATGCGTTCAGTGACGCCCTTCTGAATTTAGTGATGCCGTTCTGCACAGATAATGTGGGGAGCGGGATAACCCAAGGGAATTCAGTTGAGATCTGTAATATTGAGCAGAAGGACATGTTTACACGAATACATTGGAATTCATAATAAGTTTGTAGAAGCAATGGTGCTGATCCCCATTAAATATGCAACTAGAAACCGCTGAACGCTCTCCAATTACAGAGCTCTCGTGTCCACAGTTCAAGAGCTCGTGTTCTAGGGGTGACGTTTGGTTTTCTTATGAATATCCAACTCCATGGAGAAATACCATCATTGCTTTACCAGTGGCACGATGCTAATTTCAGTATAATTAAAGCGAGCACCTTTCCAGAAACCTGTGCACTGCGCTTTCTATCCCTTTCCTCAGGGCTATGGCCACTGTTCGAAGGTGGCATGCAATCTGGGGGCACAATGCAGACCCCTGGAGTCTGTATAGCGCAGGGGCCCAAACTCTTCAGGGCGGGGGTGGTATTCAGCCCAAGGCCAATGAAGATCTGAGATATGGGATTTCCGAGGGGGCCTCATCACATTCTTTACGGCATAATTTTGCGTCAAGCCACTGCATGCAATAATTATTTTTTTATTTAGATAAATGGGTGCGTGCTCTTAAAAGGACCAGCACGCAGGCCAACCAAATCTAAACATGCTGCCGGCTTTGAACTCTCCCGCCATGCTGGTACTATTTGTGCCTGAAGGACAAATCCACCTGTCCAAGGCGCGGCCAACAACATGTGTACACACAGGACCCCCTTAACGGTGACCACGCTCTGCAGCTGCAACACAAAAAGAACTTACAGAAGACGCCAAACAGCCCGTGTGTGCGTGGGAGACAGCCGACCTCTCGCACGCACTCGGAACACAGAACAGCGCCTTAAGGCGCCTCGCAGGGCCACAAAGAGTACAGGCTGCAGGGAGACACATAAAATGGAGTTGCAAAACAGCACACGCTGCAGGAGTCAACGGTGGAGCCAGTATGTACGTCCAAAGGGTGGATCTAAATTTGACACAAAGGGCGTTATTCATCTTGTTTAACCCACACTAACATTGCCCACGTTATGTTTTTTCTCTATCGCCTCTGCTGGTTTACGTGTGTGTTCAGCTACACGGTTTGAGAAGTATTTTCTGAATTAGATTCTGAACTTCCCCAACACATTCTATAAAAGTGTTTCTGATTAAAAAAAAATGATTATAGTGTTTTTTCAAGCGCTATTGAAAGTATCGGGGTCTCTATGGAAACTATACACACATGATGTAGACGTTTTCAACTCTGTGACATTGTTTTAAATTAAAAGTATAATTGATTACTGTTAATTATTGTATTGTGAGTTTTACTGTGACTGTAAAGCTAAGTATGGGAAGCAATAAAATATTTATATTACTGTGTTTGTGACGATTCACACCGGCACCCGCGTGCCCCTGCACCAACATGCTTCGACCTCTTAGTTTCCAAGGCTGGTGGTTACATGCCTGTTGAATTCTGAATGAAGGCCTGCCCTCCAACCAACCCCTCGCCTACCTCACCAAGTGAGAAATGTGCCTGGAACTCTGTAAGAATGGTTCGCACAGACAGCAAAACATTTATTTCCCTATTGCGCGTGCCCTCGGCATCCTCTGTTAAGAGGAAACAAGGCGACCAATGTATTTTGGTCACTGGAGGGCTTGGCTGCACAGAACCCCTGCCGCATGTCAGGATGTCCCTAAAGGAAGATTTTCACAGGAAGGCTGCGAACGTACCATTCCTTCCTGTCTGTGTCTCATTGCTCCAGGCTCCCAAGCCAAGTAGAGCAGTGTTTGTAGTCTCACCGTGACGTGCAGGAGACAAGTAGGACAGGCACGTGCCACGCACGGTACAGTCTGTACGTCAGCCTACGCCTGTATAATATACACTGCAGAGCTTAAGGTCTCAGGTAAGCACAGGACAAACAAATCCCTATGTTTACTTCTAAAAGAATATGTGCCGGGGCCCAAGGCTTTGTTTACAGGCCCGCGGCTGGCACCAGAGAATGTCGGAGTGCCAGCACCCAAGCTGCCTAGGTTGAATTTAACTTCATGCCTCTTTCATCTCCCCTCGGACACTCACAGCTCCTTCAGTGCACTCGTACAGGTTCCCTTTGTCACTGGTTTTCTTTCGCTCCCTCCTCCTTTTTCCATTCTGTGTTTTTCTTCATCTTGCTCTGGGTAAAAGTCGTGTGAGCTAAAAAATTATTGCCAGTTCCCAAAAACGAGTGCTGATGGGTCACATTTGCAATCAATGGCTCAAATTAAAGCGCTGCTCAAGTGCCTGGCTGCACTAAGCACTTTACACACAAGCTTTTAAAAAGCCTATACACAAACGCAGCCCTTTTGGATTTTTCTATGCATTTTAATCTGGGTCGATAAGCAGACAGCCAAAAAGTAAACCCTCTGCTTGGTGTCATCTAGAACACAAGAAGAGTTCATGACGTGAATGGTGTAGCATGCAACCTGCACGCATGTGGTTAGAGGCTGGTAGTGTGGGATCATGTGGCTGGGCTATAACAGACGGTTGTCATTACACTGTGAAAAGGACAGGCTTCTGTGTTAAGCTACTTTGGGGGCCTCTGGAGTTTTTTAAAGTTGTGCTTTACCACCAGAGGTTTTTCTGTGTGATACGGCTGTCAATTTTAATTTTCGCATGATACCTAAAGACCTAAGCCATACTAACACAATGAGCATACCAAAGGCCTACACCAGCCATATGTCGATATCATAAGTGACTAGAGCGATTACCAGACCTTTCTTCAACTAGCTCTGATCTTGGTGCATCTTGATGCTTTGTCCTTCTAGCCACAGTTCAAAGCCCACCCGAATACCCGGGTCATTACCTAATTTTGCTCAGACTTGGCTCACCCTCTGTGCTTTCTACTTCCACTAATTATGCCCTTGTGCTAGGATGATTTAAGTGACCACACACCTTATATGAAGACTTGGGCCAACCTCAATGCCTGCTGGAGAACACTCTGGCGGGCCCGCAGCCCCCAAGTTTGTAGCTTACCAGGAGTGATGGGTGGAAATTGGATTTTGCCAGACTCACTCAAGACTGGCCTCACTTGATCAAGGTGATAGCACTACCAAGAGTAATTTATGTCCTACAAAATTACCCCACCTGGCTTCCCTCTTAAAACAAAGTAACTTCCTTAACGAGGTTCCTTCTATGGCAAAATGGAACCCCAATGGTTACAATGACAAAATGCTTTAAATTCACCTGTGATGGCACATTGGCTGTGTCGGACGTCACATCATATTAGTGAGCTGTTCACGTAATAGGGATCGACCTACGACTCTATGGCTCCCAATACAATCAGGTATATACACGTGAACTATAGGCAAAGGCGAGAAATTACCCCAATTCACTACTTCTATGGTGGGAACCATGCCCTTTCTTGCCCAGTATGTTCCGTGACCAAAGTGGTTGTCAATGTACAGTAAGCTCTATCCTACAAATGAAACGGGCAAAAGACCCTTCAGAACGCACCCCACTATGGGAAGGAAATCTGTTTCCCCAAGGCTTTGGGTTTAGGATAAATAGGAATCCTCAATGTTATGAGCCTCATCTACCCGGATCAAACTGTTCACCGAGCTCCAGGAAGAATGTGGGTTGCAGCAATCACAAGTCTACTGCTACCTACAACTCGGACATGCCCCCATTCCTCAACTACCTTGGAGGAGGTACCAAGCTCACCAGGTCAAAAATGTAGAAAGGGGAATGATCATTAGGGCCTTTAGAGTCCCTGCAATAAACACTTCAGACCTGTTTGAGGTGTTGAGGCTGGCCTGTGAAGCTCACCCGGTCCCTCTGAAAGACAAAGAATGATTGATCACTTTAATGGCAGCCGGGATAGCAGTGATAGCCACTGGTTAGGACCTGATCTAATTTTAAAAAGTATACAAAGTCTATTATACCCCAGAGCGTCTACGGCGCAAGAATAGAGTGGCCACCCCAACCTATATCAGGTGCTTGAAAGAGAAAATGGATATTGCTCTATACAACCTGGTCATGTTAAATAATCTGACCCTTTTGGAAAGGCAGAGCATAACTGCAAAATTGCAAGAGGTTTTGGGTTGCCCTATTAAACTTACTCTAAAAGTGTCACTACAAAATTTTGGAGGATGAAGGCTTCACATGGGCTGAGAAAACCCTGCTGATTTTAGGGATGGTTTGGTGAAACGAGAAATAGCACAAAACTAGAGATAAAAAGTGCCTCTAGTGTTGCGAGTTGGAAAGCTGGCCTACCGACTTGCCACTTTCTGCAATTTTCAGTCTACAAAGCCAGAGGCTGCTACCAAAAACATAAAAGATTGCAAAAATGGATAGAATGCCAGGGGTGTGGGAGGAGGAATGTGCAGAAGAGCTCGCCAAAATGGTTGAATGGGAAACGAATAAACTGCGAAATGTCCATGTTAAATGATAAAGTTACAATCTGAAGCAACAGACATGGGGCAGCAAGTTATAAACGTCGAATTAGCATGTTATGGAGATATGTACCATTTAATGCACTGTACTCTTGATATGAATATATTTTGATAAATACCAATAAAGAGAGTTTTTTTTTAAAAAATGACTTACCCACACGCCATTTTCTGCTGGTTTATGATGGCCTCCTAACAGGAGTGCTACCAGAGGGCCTAAAACCTGGGTCACCCGTTGGTCTGTCCTTCCAGCCATGCTTAGCATTTGCTCCATGTTAAGAGGCAAGCCCAGGCTTACACCACCCTCTCTTTGCTGAATTATTTTGCACTGCATTCCATGCAGTGCAACAGCATTTTAGGCATTGCCACAACCTTTACCCAGTTGCCACCGCAACTGTTTCTGGATGAGGCATCCCTCCATTAGTTCACGATGACTACACCTAAAACTAGGGAGCCGCAGCATTCATTTACAGTTACCCTGTCGCACTTTAGACTATTAACAGAGTAATATAGGCCCAGCCCAAGTAGCCAGCGCAACAACATGCTCAAATAACATTTGCACCAGGCCGGGTGTGTTGTTTCATCTACTAAAAATGTAACAACCATAAATAATTAACTCATCACAGGTGCAAAAACTCTGAACATGGGCTCGGGTCAAACTACCCAGCATGTGCTTTCTTTCCTGCAATTTCCCCCACGATTCTACAAACACACCCGCTAGTGTTGGCTTCAAAGGGTGGATAGGTGGATGGGCAGACTTTCACAAGTTCAGGTCCAGCTCCCCATCAATCACTCAAGAACATTTTGTGTAGAGTGCAAAGGAAATTAGACAGCATGGCGAACTTCCGGCACCTGTGCGTTCATTTCCCACATGTTCCCAAAAGGGTGGGATTTCATCATGCGCTGCACAGGACAACCTCACTCTTGCCCCTTCACCTCCCTGTCTCTTTACTCCCATATCTCAGCACTACACTCACTAATTTCCATATATCCACAGTATATAATGCTGCTTACCTGAGCCCTGCTCTATCCCCTCAATCCACACTCAAAGTTAGGCTCTCACCTTTAGTCCAAGACTCATCAAATCCCTGCTCTCCATCGGCTGCCTTTCAGAAAAGGCCATGTCCCTCCAAACTACTGCCACCATCGTCCAGTTCAAACCCAGCCCCCCCCAGATCCTATCTTTGGTCTTCAGGCAGAGAGTAAGTGCTGAAAACACTCAGCACCAAGGTGGGTACTGGATCCAGCAGCTAGCACTAAGCTGTTAGGGTAGGTTTCAACGAAATTTGATGGCTATGTTGGGTGCAATTTGATGACAGTGAAGCACATTCTACAGTAACCGCGCTTTGTCTGCTTTGCGCTCAGAGTTTCAACCAGCCAGGGGTTATGAAGGTCTCCTATTTTAGGTTCCAGCTGAACACAACACAAATGCCTCACTTCAAGAGCCATTAACACTCCTTTTATTTGAGTCTCTTCCTGGCTGCGACCTAACCTAACACCTTGATGTTAGTGCCACTGAGGAAACAGACGCTCAGCCTTTTGTCACTTCTCACTTGCTTAAATGTAATCTAAGATTTGGAAGCAGATTTTTGAGTTTTCCAAGCAATGTATGTATGAGATGTGTGTGCACAGTAAGAGATGCCTGTAGATGCACTTCGTCATTAACGATTAAATACTACTTATTATAAATACAAAGTTTAATACTACACAAAGGAACACTTTTTAGCTACCTGAAAATTATCGAAAGATTGAGAAAAAACTATAACGTATACACTTAATTTTGCAATGCACGTGCAGTTCCCTGACGTAGTTTAATAACTTATCGAGCTATATCACAAAAAGCCTAAAAGCAGGAAACTCAAGGATCTCTAGAACAAAAGCAGTAACCCACTCAGCTGTCTAAATAAAATACAAATCTGTCAGCTGCATGGTAAACTTTATGCTTTGCAGTAGGCACGGTAACAATTTATGGTATTTTGTGATGAGTCAAATTTGTGACTAGACTGCACTAGGATCGCTCCAGCAACTGAATTATAAAACATCCTGTTGTGACCAATTAAGTCAGCTAGATTCCCTATCACATTTGCCCATGTTGCCCGTTTCATGAAGCAGAGTTTAAGTATATACGACTCCACTCCTCGTGACTCCAACCCTTGACCCCTAATTTATGGGATCGAAGAATGAATGTTTTTCCACTTCCGACACTGCGATGACATAAACCTGTCCCATGTTCCTCATACCATTGACTGCACCTTCAATCCTGTGTCCTCTTATCCGCCCCATGGCACTCGTTGTTCCTTCTGCCTTCATACCCCCTAAGATCCAACGGACTCTTCCCCCCCCCAGCACCATGCCCTTTGGGATCCTGGCCTCTGAGCTGCCGGGATCATTCACCTTCAAAATCAGAACCCGTCTAATCAGTTCACCTGACCTCGTTCCTCTCCTTCAGCTCTATTAACCATCAGTTCCCCCACCCCTTTTTACCCCCTTAATTCCAATCCATCTGCTTCCTCTTGCCCTGCTTTTACTCACTCGCCCCCAGTCACCTGCCCCTGCCCTTCATTTCTTTTGCCCCAAATTATCAGCGCAACTGCCACAGCCCCATGCACCTCCCCATTCATTGCTCCGCTGAGGACCGACAACCAGATCACAACTCTCCCCTAAGCCCCCAGATCCACCGCAGGTCCGCTCCCGTGCACAGCCTCGGACCCTCGTCTTCCCATGCAAACCCATACATCTTCTATGTACCCCCTCCCTTCTGCACCCGCATCACCGTTCTTCCCCCAGCCTCGAGCACAGAGACCCCTCACCTGGCCAGCCTGCCTCCACGGCTCCGTGTCTCCCCCGCCTGTCCCGGGTCAGCAAGACTCTCCTCCCCCAGCTTCGGGCCGCTCTCGCTCAATGAGAAGCACCGAGAGCGGCGGCTCCTGGAGTCCAGAAACTGAATCCTACGTCAGCACCGCAGCTGCGCCCACCGCCCGTCTAGCGATGCCCTCCCAGCGCTGCGCTCCAAGCGCAAACAGCGTCCGGAATACCTCTAGTAGACTACAATTCCCAAGGGTCAGTGCAAGCCAAAGACGGAAGTGCGGCAGAGGCTGCGCGTCACCCACGGAAGGCTGCACAGCGCTTGTAGTTCTAAGTAACACTACTCTTTAATGGGTGGTTCTGTGCGCTTGTTGGAAAAGCCATAGTAAAGATGCAGAATAACGAACCTACCCCGTGCTTCTATAGTCAAGAGCTAGCGCGGGGTCGGGCGGAACGGAGTATATCCAAGCCCTATAAGATTGAGCGTTGTAGACTACAATGCCCACAACGCACGGGGCATTGAGAAAGAGGATGTGACGGTGGGACGGTTATGTTCTGACTGCTGCTGGCCCCTGCTGGCTTAGGGTGACACTGCCGAAGTACCGGCATGATCTAGCCGTGCACAGTGACAGCGGCAGATACGGGATAGTGCGCGGGCCGTAGTCTTCCAGGATAAGTCGGTCCCACCAATGCTAGTACGAACACTGAGTTCCTTGTTCTCGTAAGTGCGACCCTTTAGGGGAGCCTTCCTCCTCAACTAGCCTCAGCCACAGTCAAGGGCGTAGGAGACACTGAATTTCTAGAGGGAACGCGGGTATCTTTTGGGAGAGACGAGCTAGTTGTATACATTGGGTCCAAGAGGCAAAGCAAAAGATGTAAATCAGGCGACTAATGTCATGAAAAGTAAGACTTAAACATGAATATATATATACTGTTCAGCATTTCTTGGTGTCTCAATTAAGTACAAGCAGTGCTTGAAATGAGCAGGTACTGTAAGGCACTGAGTACCTGTACGTCTCTAAATTGAAAGAGCGAGTACTTGAGCTTCTCAGCACTCCTGCTATAAATTTAATGGGAGAGTACGAGCACTTATCAGGAGCAAATACATACGCTAAATAGAGAAAGTACATGCATATCTATATTTCCATTTAAAGCACTGATTAAAAGTAATATTCATACATACTAATAGACCCGATTCAGGTGGGAGACTCCCTTTTTATGAAGTCAAAATAGGTTTCTTTAGGTGTCTCCTGCCTAAAATCACCTCTGCTGCCATATAAGGCAATGAGGGAAATAGATTCCCCCATTTTTTCTAAATCTCCCACTTACCAGCTTAAAAACGTTGGCACGCATGGATATTGTTTTAAAACTTGAAGCGATCAAGAATACCCCCATGCTCTGAAGCATTTGCCACAAGCTACCCAAAATGTGTCCATTTGGCATGTTCTCTAGTTGTATGGTCTGTTATTTTTAAGTGTGAAGCAAAATTATTTAATATTAACCTCAAGTTAGGTTTTTGTTGATATTATGTGGTGAGTTACTAGAACTTGCTCTCATACTGGATAGTTAAGGAAAATTATACAAGGTAAGGTAAAGGGATGGGCTGTGGATCACACAATTCGGTCACGTGGGTGAGCCGGGATTTGAGCCCAGGATTATATATAGTGCAGTTCAGAGATTTTAGGGTTACAGCCTTTCCTCTTCTTTTTAACACCAACGGCTTGTGATTTGTGTTGAGTTATGTTATTTTTGTTCAATTAGTTTTAGCATATGGAGTTCAGTAAATGCACTTATCACACCATAAATCAAACCATCACTGTCCGCAGAGATATAGATGTGCATAGGCATACGATTTAAAGGTGTTCTTTTCTGTTTGAAATGTTTTTACAGACACTGAATATCAAACACCATGACAAAAATGCTGCATTTCTCAAGCTTCTCTTTGGAGTGCTGGTCTAAAGAAGCAAACTGTGGGTGGGTCCCCAAGGCTCATTTGTTTTTGCTAATCATTAATCGCTATTTTTGAGGAGTTGAACTTCTCCAAAAACATTATTTTTCTCAAGTCAGCTGAGACAGCAGTAACCTTAATTTAAAATAGCATCTAGTGCTTTCCCTTACTTAGCTGGTTCTACAGGCTTGACAAACAGAATGATTTTAGAGGACTCTCACCACCACAACGACCACAACTAAATAATTAACAAAACAAAGAGGTCATAGAGCCCCCACAGAACTTGCTCATTCAGATACATTCCATCACATTACGTTAGGCGATATTCAAGGTAGCCTCAGAGAGACATGGTCTGCACTGTTTAATCTCAGTTTCCACTACAAAATCTGAGGAAGATACTGTCCCCAGTGTCCTACCCACTCCAAAATCTGGGGATGAGGATGCATCCCACCTACTCCCCATGGTTTCTACGCCCTTGGCCTTAGTACACAGATGGGCAGCCTCCAATCTTCAAGTCCCACCTCTCAAATTGATAGCATCCTTCCTCACCGGAAGAACACCTTTCACTTCGGATGCCCAAGAACATGATCTGCAGCGTCCCTAAATCCCACTCTGTTTAACACCTACATGACGCCCCTGGCCAACATTGTCAGAAACCACAGACTAAACATTATCTCCTATGTAGACAACACCCAGCTCATCCTCTCTCCATCTGAGGTCCCTTCCACCACAAAGGCCATCGTCCAACTGTGTATGACCAGTGTCACTGACTGGATGCAAGACAACTGCCTCAAGCTCAACACAGACAAGACAGAGGCACTGATCTCCGGGAACACCTCCTAGCTGTGGCCTGCCGAACTGGGACCCTCTCCCACCCCCACACACCATGCCTGGAACCTCAGCATTATCTTGGACAGCAAACTAACCATGAAGAAGCAGATCACTGCTGTCTCCTCCGCCTGTTTCCTCACCATGCATATTCTCTAAAAGATCATCAAATAGCTCCCATTCTCCACCAGATGCACCATCACTCAAGCCCTCATCACAAGTCGCTTGGGCTACAGCGACACACTCTATGCAGGCATTGCCTCACACCTCCTCAAGAGACTGCAGACCTTTCAGAACTCAACAGCCAGACTCATCCTCAACCTCCCCAGACAGACCCACGTCACTGCTCACCTGAATAAACTCTACTGGCTTCCCGTCCACAAGAGATGCCAATTCAAGATTCTGACTCACACCTACAAGGCTTCGAACAACCAAAGACCAGCATACATCAACCACTGCCTGAGCTTCTACCAACCCTCCAGATTCCTGTGATCTGCCTTCCTCTCCCTCGCTCACACCCCCTGCATCTGCCTAGGCACCAGTGGAGGACTCTCCTTCTTCTACCTTGCCGCAAAATACTGGTACCCCCTCCCCTCCATCTCTGAATTTCACCCATTCTTCACAAGTTCAGAATGGGACTTACGACCTAGCTTTTCAACTGATGCCTCCGAGTAGCTCAGATCTCAGCACCTGGATACCTTCACAGGTGATTAGTGCGGTCTGCAAGTCCTGATTGATTGAATAATGTTTAGTTGTGGTCTCCACAGGTATCTCTAAACCAATTCTGACTGCTGGTCGGTGGCCTAAAGCATGCACTGCTGGCGAATAATGTCCCTGGGCTTCACTGTCACCTGGTGCCCATGCATGTTTAATGTCCCTTTTACTGGGCAAACACTGTTTAGCCCGGGGCTTGGATCTGAGGTAACAACAACATTGGCACCCGAAGCCTTGTTTTACAGGCAAGCACTCACTGTAGTACAAAACAATTACCCATTCTGCTTGATTCTGGGGTTCAAATTGATCTGGCTAATGTAATCATGTGTCATTGTGGTTGGTTAATGACATTTCCCAATATAATAAAGCATTGTAGCCTGCCGTACAGGCTATAACAACCATTAAAGGCTATCTACCAAAGTTAGAGAGGACATGTAAAGACAGGTATAGCCCAAGGTAGAAAGGCTTCACAGTTATTAAACAATTCACCGTTGAGGATAGAGTGTTTTAAATTAAACAGGGAGAAATAGAAAGAGAAGCACTGGGATGCTGAAGCAAAATGCATATAGTCACCAGTGAGCCCTCTGACACTCATATATTCAATAGAGCTCTCAACATTCCCACGTTCTTATAAACATGAAAACACTGTAATGCTGAGAATCATTCACTTTCCGGGGCAGAAGGCTGAATATGTACAATAAAATAGTTCTTCTTTACTCTGGCACCACAAGCCCCTGAAATAAATAAGTCCACAAGAGATTTTCTTTCCATGTACTTATATTAAAGTATTTCCACTATGTGGATGAGGCCATGACATTGCTGTGTTTTAAAATAGTACTCTCCTTGTTTTGTCTATTTTTTTATCATTCATCTGCACAGGCAGTGACATCACTGGATTTTCCATAATCTATCGTCACAGAAAGTGATCTCACTAAAGTTCTCATCATTCATCTGCACAGGAAGTGACATTGCTGACTTCCCACCAAAACTGCCTTCACTTAATGGCTGCTGTTTGGGAGGTGCACCACAGGCAAGTTTTTCTGCACCCTCCCTGCACCAGGACCCCATGTCGTCCGTACATCCCCTCTCCCCATGGGTACTCTACCTTGACCCTTCACGACCTAAACCCCGGTCTTATCTCCCAACACTGAAGATGCATTCTACTGCACCACTTGCCATTTCACATGCACCCACCTCACTCCTCCGCCACCTCACACACTCAACACACATGACAACACACACAACCCCCACTACACAGCACCCCTCCCAGTCCAGCATACTTCTCAAGAAATGCTCCCTCACTAAACACTCCACTGAACGTTGGGATCTGATTCACAAACGCTCTCCGAACCTGCACGTCTTGACCAAAACCTGGCTGACTCCCTTGTCGGCCCCCATCATCACCACTGCAATCCTGCAAAGGTGCAAGATATGAAGGACAAACAATGCCAGTGGTGGCATCACTATCATCTTCAAAGAACCATCCAATGCCCCTCCCCTTTAGAAAGTACCACCAGCAACATGGAACATTTGACCTTCAAACCACTCATCACCGCCAACTACACCCTGAACATCACCCTCATCTACTGTCCCGCTGGACCTTGCTTCAACAACAACTGCATTCTTGTTGATTTCAGTATCCCTCTGATCCTCCATACCCTTGCATTCATCCTAATTGGCAAAGTTAACTACACCTGAAGGACCTCATCGATCCCAAAGCAACCATCCACCCCAAGGACCTGGCCAACCTCGGACTCACCCAGCAAGTGGAAGTCTCCATGTATGCTGCCAGACATCTACAGGACCTCATTTTCAGCCGCTTCAGTGACATCAGAGTAGATAAGCCCATACAAATCACCTGGTCCGACGACGCCCTCGTCAACTTCAACACTCACCTCACACTACAGCAGAAACACAATAGCCAAATTTCTACAGTGGGACAGGACTGCCAAATGATATCAGAAGCGTCCTGGTCTTCTGGACTCCTACAACACTGACCTCGACACAACAACAACTTCCCTGGGTCCTTCACCAACTTCAACGCCTGGAGAATGCCTGCACAGAGACCCTGGCTCATCACAAAGCCATGAGAACCAGACCACAAGCAAGCTGGTACATAGAAGAGCTCAGGCTCACCGAACAACACTGCAAGCAACTTGAATACAGATGGAGACAACGTCAGGACAACATCGACAAAAGCACCTACAAATCTGCCCTCAGACACTACTACCAGCAAGTCACAGCCACCAAACGTTCCGTGCTCATTGACCATATTGAAAGCAGAACCAACAGTGCCAAGGAAATCTTTGTCATAGTAAAAGACTTCACTTCTACGGCTGCAAGCTCCACCAGCGTAACCCCTTCTCAGTACCACTGCACCGAACTGTCCCCTTTCTTCAGCAACAAGATCATCGGCTTCTACAACATGTTTAAACCCCAATCAGACCATTCCAATCCTCCTGCCCATCTCAACCAATAGCCAGAGAATCTACCTGACCACCTGCCTCCCCAATAACCACTCAAGAAACCTCAACGACCAGCAAGTCCATACACACAAGAGCACTGCCATTACCCCATCTTTACTAAAGAATTGGACCCAATCAGCGCAGTCCTCACTCCAATCCTGAATGACTCAATCATCACAGACACCTACCTGTATGCCTGGAAACATGCTGCAGTACTTCCCCTTCTCAAGAAACCCTCAGCAGACCCAAAGACACTTGAAAACACTGCTCTAGCTCCCTGCAACCTCTCCCGGTAAAAGTAATGGAGAAATAATATACAAACACCCAGCCATCCAAATCAATGACACCCACCTCCTCAATACAACTCAATCAAATCCACGCCCAACCACTCTACAGAGGCCACCCTTATCACCATCACAGATGACATTGGATGATTATCGACAGAGGTGACAACACAGCTCTAATCCTACTGGACCTTTCTGCAACTTTGTCACCAACTCCCATCCCATCCTTATACAAAGACTGCACAATGAGGCATCCAAGGGCTCAGACTCCTGGATTTGCCCCTTCCTGACAGGCCGCACCCAGTGGGTCAGTTGCTGTTAAACTCGGATGGGGAGTTCCACAAGGAGCTTGACTCAGCGTTGTTCAACATCTACATGACCTCACTCACCAGTATTATCTACGCCATGGAATCAACATTATATCCTACAATGACAACACCCAGCTCATCCTCTCCGATAAGAAGGCAAACACCCAGACCAGTTTCTCCACCTGCATGACCAAAGTCACCAGATGGATGAAAAATAGCTGCCACAAGCTCAATACAGACAAAACAGAAGCAATATTTGTTGTCAAGGGCACCTCTATTTGGAGCTCCAACTGATGGCCTGCGGACTACAGATGCACATCCCTCCTATCAGTGCACATTAAGAACCTCTGAATAGTAATCAACAACCAAGTCACCATGACCGGCCAAGTGAATGCAATATCCATCTCCTGCTTCCACACAATCAGGATGCTCAAACAAAATTCCAAAGAACTCCCCACCAACACCTGCAAAA
Source organism: Pleurodeles waltl (assembly GCF_031143425.1). NCBI lineage: Eukaryota > Metazoa > Chordata > Amphibia > Caudata > Salamandridae > Pleurodeles > Pleurodeles waltl. The sequence goes on along the minus strand of NC_090449.1, from coordinate 254,320,924 downwards.
CCAACACCACAGCCCCCATCAAGTGAGACTATGGCAACCCACTATGCTGGAATCAACAATCACCTGACTAGAAAACCCCAGGCTATCCTAAACTCAGTGGCCAGGCTCACCTTCAACCTCCCACACCTCACTCACATCACAATGTGCCTCAAACAGATCCTCACTGACTCCCTGTCCACAAATGAGCACTCTTCAAACTCATCACGCACACATACAAAGGCTGAAACAGCATTGGCTCCACGTACCTCAACAAATGCATGAAGTTCCACAAACCTACCAGACATCTCTGCTCAGCTAGATTCCTACTGGTACACACCCCAACTTACTCAGAATCATATCTGGCAGTTATGCCTTCTCTTACTTCGCTTGTAAAGACTAGAATTACCTGCCCCAGCACATCAATGCAGCCTCCTCAGTTCTTGTATCCCCCAAAAATACTGAAGACCTGGCTCTTCACCTACCACTGGCCCTTCCTGGGAGCATAACCGGGTTAGATGTGCGCTGTACAAAAACACACAACATGACACTTTCAATGTTAATTATTTCAAAATATGCTCTATTATCTTATAATGTAGTAACTTGTGAGGTATATAGAAATATTTTTGTATAAAATAAATATATATTTCTAAACATGTTTATAATTTGCCTTTATTTAGCTCACAATAAAAAAATATTTTGATGGCAGTCACTTTCCTCGTGGGTGGATGAAACTTCAAACAAAATGAGTCAGGAGAGGTAAAAAGAAAAATGAAAGATCAAAAATAACCACTCAGTCGGAGGATCCCACTACCCATAGAAGCATAATTCTATTCATTTTAAATATGAGCGAACAGTTTCTTGCTCCTCCAAAACATATATTCCCACTCATTTGTGTGGAATATTGAAAACAACTTCTATGTAAACCAAAATGTTAATATCTTAAAATTAAGGAGTTGGGTGGGAAATAAACGGGATGAGTAGTCCGAGGAAACATGAGAAAAAGGGATTATGGACGTATTATGGACTAATGTAGGATATCTCTCTATTTAACTATTTGTAGCCCTTTTAAAATATATGATGCCATATTAGACTATAAATCCAGCCAGATTTTGGAAACAGTTGGTTTCATATTTGCATTAACCACTTATATTTACTTTGTGCATGTTTTATAAGAAAGATGTTGCAGCAACATGGCGTTAAGTGGTGCCTCACTATTGTGGTGCATATATAACACTAGCCTTCTAGTTATTCATTAGATCTCTCTGGAGAAAATGCAGCATACCAGCGGGGACTGAACTGGCAGGCTGCTGCTGGTGATGTAAGTAAATGTTTTTTTCTCTGCATATGAGACTTTTCCATACATTAATGAGACAGATGTTTGTGAACTTATAGAAAAAGTTTCCTCTTTTTCGCTTCTGGAGCACCAAATATATTTTCCATGAAAAAATCAGGGAACCATTTCCTCACAAAATGGTTTACGAAATCCCAGCAAAGATTCAGCATTTTTCAAAGGGTGAAATGTCAGTAATTTCCTAATTTCTAATATTAGCACAGTGCCAGAAAGGAACAAATTATATTGCTACTAAAATCTGTTATTACCCTTTCTATAATTTCCTTCCTGTGACCCTCAAATTCAGACATTCACTAAAATCCATTTCAATAGGTCAAAAATGTCAGAGACTTATCAGCAAACAAAAGTCCAACCGGTAAGTTTCTTGTAACTCTCCACCTAAATAGTACCATGTAAAAAATGCAATCGAACAAACAATTTAGTGAATTTCACCACCAATTGTATGGTTCTCATTTACAATAGCAACATTATCTAAAGGGAAGACAACATCCAAGTAATTATTGAATGGGATGAAGGAGGGACATATGCTTCGACTCCGACCCAGTGCTTAATTTGTGCTTGTTGTTTCCGGTGCCGAGCACCAGCACTTATTTTTGAGGGCCGGGGCTTATTCTTCTGCCTCAAGGATTTACTGCGAGCAAAAGACACATATGGGAAAGACGGGTGAAGGGAATAACGAAAAAGCGTCACAAAGGGAGAAAGCAGAAAACTGCAAGAGTGAGCTGAAGGGGCATGGAGTGGCTTTATATGGCTTGAAGAGGCCCGAGATGGCTTCAGGATTACGCCGCCTCAGTATTCTGTGTTCACATATTTAATTGCAGCAGGCGCTTGTTTAAGAGGAGGGCTTTGGGCACCAGCACCTTTTTATTTACAAATTAAGCACTGCTCCGACCCTTGGACTCCACCCTGGACTACAACCACTTGAGAGTCCCGTCCCCTTGAATACTAGTGCTTGATTCAGGGGTGTGGAATTTATTAAAATATCTACTTGTCCAGGGGACAGGTTGCTTCTCAAATCTACTTGTCCTGTAAAAAGATCTACTTGTCCCTTTGGTGCCATGTAGTGTGGCGACAAATTATGGCAGCAATTAATAGCCTCTCTGATTATGCCAGGGCTACTACCATAGTAGGGCTTGAATACTTGGAGTTTCAATCCCTACTGTAGCAATTTCCTTATTTTGCCACCTTTCTGCAGATCTGCATACTGGGGCTGGAGGAAGCAGTAAGCAATAGTTCCAGGGCTGGAATGCCTTTGAGTCTGCAAACCTACTAACCTGCATGTTTTAAGGATTTTTACCAGCTTCTCTCTAATATTTTCCCATAATAAGAAAGGTTGGACATTTACTCCTGACCATGGCAGAATTAGAACTTCTTCCAGGGTTGGGAAGAAAGTGGCTGGAGGGAAAATGAACTTGCAAATGCTCAATAGATTTTCACATGAGCAAATCTACACATCGTATTTACCCACGCTAAAATACAGTTCACAAATATTTTATAGGGGTACGACATATACCATGGGTGCACTTTTGTGACTTTCTTTAAGAATTTGGGGCCACAAGTAGGTAGGTTCAGATTTGTGACCTGCAAATTGTGAGTCGCAAATCCGAATGTAGGATGGTGTCCTTGACACCATCTGTGATTCGCAAGGGCTTCGCAAATGCCCACATCATGAATAATCATGAGGTGGGTCGCAATTTGCGACCCCCTCACGAATGGTGGCCTGCTGGAGACAGCAGACCACCATGTCTGTGACTGCTTTTCAATAAAGCAGTTTTTTTTGTTTTTTTTTGTAATGCAGCCCGTTTTCCTTAAAGGAAAACGAGATGCATAACAAAAACGAAAAATGAAACGTTTTCGTTTCATTTTTTCAGAGCAGGCAGTGGTCCGCAGGACCACTGCTTGCTCTGAAAAAATGTTTACAGTGACATTCTCAATAGGAAAGGGGTCCCATGGGGATCCCTTCCCTTTTGCGAAAGTGTTAGCACCCATTTGAAATGGGTGCAAACTGCGATTGGTTTGCGCCTGCGTTCTCGGTCACAAAACAATCCTACATTGCACTGCGAGTCGCAATTAGGAAGGGAACACCCCTTACTAATTGTGAGTCGCAAACCCGTTTTGTGATTCGGTAACCAGGTTACTGAATCGCAAAACTGGGTTTGTGCATCGCAATGTGCTTTTTGCACGTCGCAAACAGCGAAAGTCGCTGTTTGCAACATGCAAAAAGCTACCTACATGTGGGTCTTGGTCCCAAATTAGGTCTGGTGTTAACAAAGACATTTTGTTTTTATTAAACTTCTATTTCTCTCTCTTTCGGCTGGCTTTACTGTGAGTGATCGCATTCTGCTCTTCCACAAGGAGCATATTGCCACACAAAGTAGTTTTGTTCAGTGTCAGGAACTACAGTGGCAATCAGTGACGTAACGAAACTGGAGGGTGCCCCTTTGCAAAGAACATGGAGGAGCCCCCTCTCCAGACTCACTTAGGGCAGGTGCTGTGCTGACGGGGCCCCCTGGAGGGCGGCTGCGGGGCCTTTGTTATGCCGCTGGTGGCAACGTGTGCTTTAAGAGTTCAAAAACGTTTTGGGGGGGTTTTGCCAATGTTTGTTACAATGTCGAGGTTCCTGGTAGCTCCCACAACAATAAAGTGTTACAAAAGCCATGTCAAAACAAGACACGCATTGATGAAACTAAAAGACTTATAAAAATATGTCAGATCAGTTGGCTTTGTCAGTGTTTGTTTATTTTCATGCTTCCCATAATCGTGTTGAAAATGGTTACATTGATTTTCCATTAGAAATATTTTTGGGAAATACTAGCATGCATCAACACATTTTACTAAATGACACTTCATTTGCATATAATCAGAGAGCATTCTGGGAGCATTATACTTAGCCTCTTAGCCTAAACTTTTCAAACATGTGTGTACACGTTTTTTTTTTTTTGTACTGGAACCAACGTCAGTAGTGAAGTGTGACCTTAAAACATTTATTTACAGCACGCACCCTAATAATGAAGGCTTTCAAATAATGAACCATAAATACAAGTTGGAACAGCATTATCTTTTGGAAACACATTACCTCAACTCTCTGTAAACAGGCAGCCAAAGGGGTTGTGCGGCAGGGCGTCGGGCAATAGGAATTCCACATCCCTGATTGATTAGAACACTGGAATATTGGGAGCTCTACTGAAGGCAATGGCACAGCACAGGGTTGTTAATGATTGGTCTTGTGCCCCAACATTCCAATGTTTGTTTTTCTGTTTCTCTCCGTTTATTTGGAACATTTTACTCTCAGACATCTTTCACTTGCTGTATGCCTTACCTGTTGCTCAGGTCTATTATTCAGCCAGGGAGTTTTAAACAACTGGGGTTGTCTTCTGCAGAAAGACTAGAAATGTTTGCATTTGTTAGTGTGAGGTTGAGTCTAATCCTTTCTGGTCTCGTAGTAGAGCGGTTTACCTATGGAAGGTCTTCTCTATTGGTTTTGATTCCACTACAAGCCTTGTTGCAAGTTGTTTGGCCTGAATTCATTGTTCTTGTCAGCAGCTCCTTTAGGTAGTTTTATTGTTCCAGAGGAGTGTTAGGCACATTTATGTGTGATATGTCTGAGCTAGTCTCTTCTGTTCTGAGAGGTTAAGAGATATATTTTGAAGACTGTTAGCAGTCCCCTGTTCAGGTGGCAATGTTTTGCCAAGTACATAACATTGGTGTGGGGTTGTGTGTATAAGTGTGCCAGGAGTACTGAACTTGTACGACTGGGGTAAAGTGAGTGATATGGTGATTTTGAAAGTACTGGGATTAATTTATTTTTTGAGGTGTGTTGTTGACAATTGATATCCATACATATGACACATCAAAACTATGGGCCTGATTTAGAGTTTGGCAGAGGGATTACTCCATCACAACAGTGATAGATATCCTGACTGCCGAAAAATAAATCTTATTATATCCTATGGGATTTATATTTCAGGGGACGGGATGTCCGTCACCGTTGTGACGTAGTAACCCCTTCATCAAACTCTAAATCACGTTCTATGTTGGTTCCATGTGAGAAAGTCTGTGTTAGTCCCCGTTTTGGGGACACAAAACAGACAGGGGCTACTGGGCCTCAACCATGGTGTTTAAGGTCGTTTGTCACTGGTTTCCTTGGATCCAGCCTTCTATGGCTCTGAAAGCTGGGCTGAGTACAACCCTTTTCACATGTGACTCTCAGTAGCAAGGGCAAACACTCACTGGCTTCTTAAGAAGTAGTGTGGGAGGGACCTCAGCTGAAAAGTCAACAATCAACCAACAGGCACATTAATTTCATTGCCCAGCCCAAGTGCTTGTCTTCTTAAAAAAGAAAGCACTTTTTAATCTCACATCAGTGCTACAGATTACACAGTTTAATCCAGAATTCAGGGTAGTGATCCTGGTTATGATTCTCCCTTGTGGCACTACAACCACTGACTCCCCCGTGTGCTTCCTTCTGGTGACCCTTGGTAAGCTTGTACTCCCCAGCAATTATGGACTAAGTATTAATCCATCTCAGGTGCACTCTCTCAAGTGATATGCGCAATCCGTTCCGATGAAGTGCATGTTTTTACCCCTGGTGGTGTAGTAGTTAGAAAGTTAGTCTCTCACACTTGACTACTGCAGATCCGATGAGTTTTCCCCATGGAGGCGCAAACCAGCAGTAGTTGCAAGCAGTTCTTAGACACTGGTCAGAGGCCAGCTGCTTCCATTGTCCTTTTTCATGCAGCTGTCCAGGTTCAGTTAAGTGTTGGTCAGTGCCCTAGGTTCTTCCACCCAGGTGCTGACCCAGCTGCCGTTGGGCTTTTGGCTAACATGGAAGCAGGTACTGGCCCAGGCAGGGCCAATATGATTGCGGCGACAGTTGCATCCAGACTGGGCTGCTATGTTCACAACGGTAGTTGCAGCCTGATCGGGCAGACACAATCACCATGGAAGTTGCTGCCCCGACCGCTCTAACGCAATCACCAAAGCATTTGGAGCTTGACTGGCTGACATGCTCACCATGACAGTTGTAGCCTCAGCTGGGCTAATCCAATCACCAACGCTGTGGCAGTCATGACTGGGCTGAGATTTTCACCATGGCAGTTGGGGTCATGGTTGGACCATTGCATTCTTGTAGGCTTTTCGCAGTTCCTGCTAGGAATGCTCAGAAAGGCCAGGGGGCCCTCTGTAACACACAGCACTCCTGGCCTCATTCTCACTTCGCTTTCTCTGGGGGGTTCTTCACTTCAAGGACATGCTAAGCCACTCCTCCTGACAGTTTCACATCACTCAAGGCCAGTCAGGCTCTTCTCTCTCTCTCACCTAGCAGGAAGCCTTCTCCGCACTAGGCAGACCCTCAATTCTCCCAGCAGAAAGGGCAGTCTTCAAGTTATGTTCCCATACCCCTGGTAGACTCTTTCAGGCAGACAACAGCCTTGGCCACACAGCAGTCCTTCAGATAGTCAGCAGAACACTTCCCTCCTTGGTCATGAAAAACCTCAAACTGGAAGAAAGTAGGGTGGGTTGTGTACCACTTTATGCACGTTTTCATGACCGGGGATGTGAAGCCACTGCCTCAACCTTCTAAACAAATTTTAGGTGGTTGTCTTTCCAAGTATCCTTCTTGGGACAACCCCAGTGAACAGGTACAAATGGGGGTTGGAAAGCAAATTAAATGAAGAACTTGCTCTGGGGAATCTGACACAAGGACTTGAGACTTTTTCCCCAGGCTAATACCTGGAGTGAGAACTATTGAATTTGAAATTGCTCCTCTAACTAATAGGGGTAACATTGAAGTAATCAGCATCTGTGCTTAATTCATCCGCCTTCATGCAATACACTGAATACTATAACCATTAGAAACACCAGAGTGGTAAGAGAGTAACTAAAGGGGGGTGTCATAACCAAGATTACACGTCTGTAATTGCCATTTCAATTGAACCGTGTAGTATTTAGTTCTACTGCTTGATTAAAGTATTTTATTATTCATAAAATATAAGCACTGGGAATTATGTTATTGTGTCCGTTGGTTGACTGTTGAGTTCTGAGCTCATGAACTCCCCCCTCAGACCCCTCACCCAGCCTCCCTGAGAGACCTTGTACTGTTCACCGTTGCTTCACCGAAAGTCAAGTATAAAAAGGGTTGTTCTGGTTCCACTTTGCAGAGCCACAGTAGGACAGATGCCAGCACACCAGTGGCGATGTACCTTAACCAGCACGGTTTAGGGCCTAGTAGCCCAGGTCTGCTCACTGGCCCTTGGCAGGGTCTGAGACAGGTGAAACTTGTATTACAATTAGGTGAACTTTCACCTGGAGAATAACAACGACCCCTAACACCATCACCCTAATCAACAACCTCACCACCCTCGGACTCAGGCAACTCGTCACTACCCCAACACACTCCAATGGCCACACGCTGGACCCCGTCTTCTCTGCTAGCCCCCACGTCACCTTCAGCCACACCACCGAACTCCCATGGACCAACCACCACTGCATCCACTTCACCTTCCAGAAACCCACCACGCACCACCGCAGCCAACAGATCCCCCGCCGCAACTGGAGCAAAATCAGCCAAGACCAGCTGAACACCAGCCTCGCCCGAAAACCACCCTCCAAACCCACCAATCCCGACCTCGCAGCCTGCAACCTCTGGCGCTGGATCGACGACTGAGCCTACACTCTCGCCCGCTCAATAAACCTTCCAACAGAGGTGCCAACAAGAGAGCCAGCTGGTTCACCTTGGACCTTCAAGCCTCCAAGCAAACCTGTCGGAAACTGGAGAAAAAGTGGCTCCTCGAACAGACACCGGACAACTATGCCGCCTTCAAGAACGCCATCCGCAATCACCATCACCTCATCAGATCTGCCAAAAAAACCTCCTTCAAAGACCGCCTGGACAACAACGCACACAACACCAGGGAGCTCTTCAACATCGTGAATGAACTCTCCAACCCCAGCTCCAGCACAAACGACATTCCACCTTCACAAGACCTGTGCAACTCCCTCGCCGCCTTCTTCCACCACAAGATCGCAGACATCCATGACAGCTTCAACAGCCAGACCACCCCGCCAATCACCGACTCCTCAGACTCTCCACCCACTTTCAACTACGACCCTGCTCGTCTGGGCCAACGTGAACGAAGACGACACAATCAAATCCATGGGCACCATCCACTCTGGATCTCCGTCAGACCCATGCCCGCACCACATCTTTAACAAAGCAAGCGCCACCATCGCACCCCACCTCCGCAAAGTCATCAACATCTCCTTCGAGACCGCGACCTACCCCGAGAGCTGGAAGCATGCTTAAGTCAAACACCTACTCAAGAAACCCATGGCGGACCCGAGAGACCTCAAGAACTTCCGCCCCATCTCCCTGATCCCATTCCCGGCCATGGTCATCGAGAAGATCGTCAACACACAACTGACCCAATACCTCGAAGAAAACAACATCCTGGACCCATCCCAGTCAGGGTTCCGCAGCAACCACAGTACTGAAACCACCCTCATCGCCACCACCGATGACATCAAGGCCCTGCTTAACAACGGCAAAACCGCGGCCCTCATCCTCCCGGACCTCTCGGCCGCCTTCAACACCATCTGCCACCGCATCCTACGCACACACCTCCACAACGCAGGGATCCGGGACAAAGCTCTGGAGTGGACCACCTCCTTCCTCTCCGGCAGAACCCAGAGCGTCCGCCTCCCCCCTTTCCGCTCCAAGCCTCCAAGATCATCTGCGGTGTTCCCCAAGGTTCGTCCCTCAACCCTACACTTTTCAACGTCAAAATGGCCCCGCTCACCCACGTAGCCCGGCTGCGCAACCTGAACATCATCTCCTACGCCGACGACACCCAACTGATCCTCTCCCTCACCAAGGACCCCCTCACCACCAAATCCAACCTCCACGAAGGAATGAAGGCCGTCGCCGAATGGATGAGGAACAGCAAACTGAAGTTGAACTGAGATAAGATGGAGGTCCTCATCTTCGGCGCCAACCTCTCAGCCTGGGACGACTCCTGGTGGCCGACCGCTCTGGGAGCAGCCCAACACCCACCAACCACGCACGCAACCTGGGCATCATCCTCGACTCAACACTCTCCATGACCAAGCAAGTCAGCGCCGTCTCCTCATCCTGCTTCAACACCCTCTGCATACTCTGCAAGATCTACAGATGGATCCCCACAGATACAAGAAGAACAGTCACCCAAGCCCTCGTCAGCAGCAAACTTGACTACGGAAACGCCCTCTATGCAGGAGGCCCGGCCAAACTCCTCAAACGACTGCAACGCATACAAAACACCTCCGCACGACTGATCCTCGATGCCCACCACCACAGCCACATCACTCCCCTTCTGAGAGACCTACACTGGCTCCCCGTCAACAAAAGGATAACCTTCAAGCCCCTCACCCACGCACACAAGGCGCTCCACAACACCGTCCGAGCCTACCTCAACAGACGACTCACCTTCTACACCCCGTTCCTCCAACTCCGCTCAGCCGACCTCGTCACGGTCCCCCACAACCGAAGAGCGACTACCGGAGGCAGATCCTTCTCCCACCTCACCACCAAGACCTGGAACACCCTTCCCTTGCCCCTATGACAGACCGAAGACCTGAAGACCTGCTGACTTTCAGGAAGCGGCTCAAAACCTGGCTATTTGAGCAGTATCAACACCCCCACCCCCACGGGTGGTAGTGCACTCTACAAATACACTGATTGATTGATTAGGTGCAATAAGGACTGCATTGGAATGGTCACCAGGCCTTCATATTAATCCCATTTGTGGAGAGAGAGGGTAGCAGAGGATCTTGAGGACTGAAGAGCACGAGTAAGCAAAAAGATGCTGCTGGAATCCTTAAAAATATCGAAAAACAATGTTGTGTGAAGAGATTAAGAGCCTTTCTTACCCATCCAACCACCACGAACAAGACTTAAACTGATAAGAGCCTCATACCTCCTCCGTTCACCTCAAATAAGACTTACATGAGCCCTTTATTGTCTGTCAGCATTGCATTGCAATAGGGTTAAGGACTATGGAGCAGATGAATCCATATTTCAAGCAGCGCAGCAAGCTACTTTGCTACACTGCATGAATGGGAAATAGCAGGAATGTGCTGTATTAAACAATATACTGCCCATTCCTGTCCTTTCCGTGCACTGGTGCCCATTTGGCTGCCTAGTGCCTGCGCAGTTACCCTTGCACCTTGGTGCAAGTATGCCTGTGTTGCAGACAGGATTGTTTTTGTGCTGAAAGGGACACCTTCCTCCACAATAATCCTCTGAGGTATTATCCTCTTTCTATACATGCTGCAGAATGCAGCACACATAGAAAGAGGAGAAATTGAGGAGAAATAAAGATATTTCTCCCTTTGATGTCTCACCTGTGGAGATGTAGCATTTTGACTCATTCTTAGATCTACCAGTAAAGGTAAATTTGGGAATGCACCAAAATCTGCAGGTGTATACGTGGGAACATCCACGCCCCACTGATGGAACGCCTCCCTGGGGCAGAATAATGTAACGCACCAATTTGCGTTGCGTTACTCTAGATTTATCTAGCCACGCAGGGCCACGCTGGGTGTCCTTGCCTGGCTTGATAAATCTGACTTAGTAGTTGTGTCGCCTTTGCGCCCCCTTGCGTGGTACAAGGGTGACAAAACCTATTGATAAATATGCCCCTCTAACTCTCAGCCCTCACCCAACGCTCAAACTAGGAAATAGTGCACAGTTAATCATCAAGTGACATCAGGTTTGAAACTTTGAAAATAAACAGCAGAGCTATCTCTCTGGTTGTTTTAGATATAGATCTTGCAATTGTTATATTTAAAGGTCATGGCTAACTGTCACATCAATTAGGCTAGGCACCAGGAACAAAAATCACCAATAATTTTCACCAACATTCATTGCATAAAGATCATTAAATGACATCCAAATCCATTTTATATCTGTGCCGAGAGCAGTGTCAAGACGTTAGCAAAGACTGGGCATGTTCAAGAAGGGAAGAAGCTCTCCAAGCCCTGCTGGCCAGCGCGTTCCCACAAGCTGCGCTCTCTGCATGGCTGTGTCCACGCCGCTGGGACCACTTTTGCGTTTGGGCTCATGGTTACATGGAGGGATGTTCTGTGCACTGCTTTCAGTACCAGGCATAAGGGATGCCAGTGGGATTCTGGAATTCTGTGTGGAACAATGGATGTCAAACTTGGGATACTACTTTGTTTACCAAACTAACGCCCTGACTTTCTGGAAAGAGGCGTAGACAAGCTTCGTAATCGGCCCCTCTCCTGCCGGAAAAGGACTTACCTCGACACACTGTAAACTTAAAGAAATGTCCTGGAATATTAGAAGAACTGATTTCCCCCTTTGCAAAGTTGAGAATTATGATCCAATGGGAAGCAACTATTAGTTCCACCAAAGATAAATCAAGTCAGATCGAGGGGAAGGTTTTTTTCTAAACAAGCAAGCAACCAACAGAACTTGCTGTCAGCTCAGACACAGGTGACTGAGCAGGTACTTCCATTTAGCACACTCTGAAGATGCATGTTCAGGGAAGCAGGTTCTGGCCTTCTTTTGCTCCTAGCACTAAGGCCCATATTTACACTTTTTGGTGCATAACTGCACTAACGCAGTTTTGCGTCAAAAAGTTTACCGCAGGCTTGCGTCATTCCAAAGCGCCAGCCGGGCACAAAATCTATGGAATGCCGCAAGCCGTCGCTAAGCTTGGGCTAGCGTAAACAAAACAAAAAGACGCTAGCCGGGTGGGGGTGGCGTAGGGGTGAAGGGGGTTTTGCATCAAAAAATGACACTAGGATGGTTAGAGGCAAAAAAAATGCCACTAACCAGCCTTGCATCATTTCCAGATGCACCACCATCCAAAAACATGACTCCTGTCTTAGCAAAGACAGGAGTCATGCCCACCACCTCATTGGCCAGCACAGGGGACCAGTGTCCCCTGGGCATGGCCATTGCACCCAGTGTCATGTAGGGGGTCTAATGTTAGGGCCCCCAATGGCACTTTAAAAAAAATACTATAATACTTACCCATACTTACACTACTTACCTAGGATGGGGTCCCCCATCCTCTGGTGTGGGTGTTCCTGGGGCTTGGGGTGGGCACCTGTGGGCCTATTTCATGGTGTTTGGCCATGGAAATAGGTCCACAGATCCCCTAACGCATGGTCTGACCCAGGCGTTAAATAATGACACTAAGCAAGCTTAGCTCCTTTGTTTGGGTCCCACCCATTGGGTCATTTTAGCACGGTGACATACATATGGCACTAAGGGATAGCATCATTTTTTGGATGGGAACGCCTACCTTGCATCTCATTGACGCAAGGTGGGTTGGCGCATCCATAAAATGGCGCTAACTCCAATATTTTGACGCTAGACGTGTCTAGCGTCAAAATATAAACATGGAGTTAAGTTTGTGCCGCATTTTTGTCAAAAAAATGACGCAAATGCAGCGCTAACAAAGTATAAATATGCTCCTAAGTGTTTCGTCTCCAATTAGGCCTAAGTGCTACAAATGTAGGAGTGATGATGATTATAATCAATGAGCTTTTTGCTGCTGCATGAGGAATGGACGGGGCAGTGGCGGGAAAGTTTGAGCGCTCAAAGTTTCTTAAATTGTGCATGTTCCTTTGACATATCACAGTCTTTACCACTTGTTTAACCACTTATTTATTTTATTTTCTAGGAAAAACAGAAATATAATACCATTGCAATTGAGTATATAACATGTCCACAGTGTACTATGAGTCATTGACAAGGGATACAGTTTACATTCTTTACAAGTGACCTTCATCATAACGCACGTACAAAAAGGTACGTGGATGACAGTATACCATTTATATAGGGTCTAACCTTCCTTTAGCTCTTTATGAACCGCTAACCAATGCCTTTCTCTAACCAATGCCTTGAAAAAAGTTTTGAAAAATAGATCACAACTGTGAAATTCGGCCTACATCATTAGATAGTGGGAGGAAGGGAATGTCCTCAGACTGAGCAGCGTGGAATCCACGGTCTCTCCAGGGAATTCACAGTCAGGTTCCCAGCCCAAATTACATGATAACATTCTGGAGCGAGGCCAGACTGCCTCGAAGGTGGCAGGCGCCAAGGGCTCAACAGTGTCAACTTCGAAACTACAAACACACCAAGTATGCAGAGTCGGACTTGGACAGAAAATAGGACTGGGCACCATGTGAAAGTGGTTCCTATTAGTTAATTAAAAGGCTGAAAAGGTGGCCCATGTTTGAAAATTGTCGCAGTTTGCACTTGTAAAACACCCGCTCTATAGGGGGCATATTTATACTCTGTTTGCGCCGGAATTGCGTCGTTTTTTTCACGCAAATCTGACGCAAAGCTAACTCCATATTTATACTTTGGCGTTAGACCCGTCTAGCGCCAAAGATCTTGGAGTTTGCGTCATTTTTTTGCGTGGACACCTACCTTGCGTTAATGATATGCAAAGTAGGCGTTCCCGTCCAAAAAATGACTCCAAGGCATGTGCGCCTTATTTAAACTCCCGTGCAAAAATGACGCACGGGAGTGGGCGGGTCAGAATTTTTTTTTAAACGCCTGGTCAGGGCAGGCGTTAAGGGACCTGTGGGCTCGGAAGGAGCCCAGAGGTGCCCTCCCATGCCCCCAGGGATACCCCATGCCACCCTTGCCCACCCCAGGAGGACGCCCAAGGATGGAGGGACCCATCCCAGGGAACTTAAGGTAAGTTCAGGTAAGTATTTTATTTTTATTTTTTTGTGGCATAGGGGGGCCTGATTTGTGCCCCCCTACATGCCACTATGCCCAATGACCATGCCCAGGGGACATAAGTCCCCTGGGCAAGGCCATTGGGCAAGGGGGCATGACTCCTGTCTTTGCTAAGACAGGAGTCATTTCAATGGGGGTTGGGAGTAAAAAAAAATGGCGCAAATCGGGTTGAGGCCAATATTTTGCCTCAGACCTGACTTGCCCCATTTTTTGACGCCCAAGCTCCATTTTCCCCTACGCCGGCACTGCCTGGTGTGGGTCATTTTTTTTTACGCACACCAGTCAACTGCGCCGGCTAACGTCATTCCATAAATAAGGCGCCCGCATGGCGCTTTGGAATGGCGTTAGCCGGCGTTAAACTTTTTGACGCACAACTGCGTTGGCGCAGTTGTGCGTCAAAAAGTATAAATATGGGCCTGAATGTTACTGTCTGCAGCCCAAGCTGCAGGAAGAACAGGAACTCCTGTGAGACCGTGGAGCAGAGCGGACATTGTGCCCTATAGAAGGAAAAGAAAAGAAAACTGTATGGAAAGAAAAAGGCTAAGAAACATTATAGACAGACTTTCTTTGCGGTGCACTGAATACGGCTGGTCAGTTGGGAACTGGTTTCATAGACATCAGAGGAAGTCCAAAGTCAGGCCAGGGAACAACAATAATAATGTAAAGCTGGACCTACTGCAGGACAGGTTAAGGTGCATTTTTAAATCTTTAGGAAGAACCCAGCATGGCTGCCAAATAACAGGATTAAGCTGGATTCTTAACCAAATGTCAGGATTAAGATGGATTCTATGCCAGGACCGGAGGCTCTGATTATGCTTCTCAATCTTTACTAATCAAAAAAACAGCAGTCAATAAAAAAACAGTAAACACTTAATGAGGCTTTGAACCACACCTCCCATAACCACCAATAGTAGTCCAACATAGTCTATAAACTGGAGAGGTACCATCTGTCTTCTTCTTTCTTTGCTGCTCCGCAGTCAGATAAGAGCCTCCCCTTTTTCAATGTATTAAAATATATAAAATGTGTTTTTAATGACAATACGTGGTGTTTTGTCTTTCTGCCTATCGCGCGCACGTTTCTTGCTCCTCCACGCGCCAAGGTGCATGTTGCGTTCGTAATTTTTTTTTCTTTCAGGCAAACTTGTATTGTAGCTGCCGCTTAGTTGGCGTTTTTTTTGTGCCTGTCAGACGCGCTTCAATGAATTTGTCCGTAGTTTCTATTTCTGTGGCTTACAATGTTGGCGTGATTGCCGCCGCCTCACTGCTGATTTAGCGTATGTTGGAGGCGCTCCTTTGAAGTCCCATGACCGGTGGGGGTTAGGCAAAGTTTTGCCTGACTTCCGGGTCACGTCTACTGTGCACCAAAAGACACGTGTGATAGCCCAATTGAGCTATACACACGTGTGCACACCCTACGAGAGGGAAAGTGACGTCTTTGTCAACTTCCTTTCTCATAGGACGACAGACGCTGGCCCCAGGCTTTACTAACGGGGGCAGTGATCAATTAAGCCCAAAATTGCCTCCGTTTTTTCCAAAAAAACTATCGATCCTACTCCTGGGATTGTTTTTTTGTGGCAATCAATTACTGATGCAGCTGACAATTGTTCTCAGACGCCCTTGACCAGAGTTGGCTGGGGCTGTAATAATTGAAGAATTTTTGCTGTTTATGCAATTGAGGTCACTTCACTTTTGTGAAGTTAAAACAGTGATAAAATCATGTCTGATGAAGAGTATTATGAGCAGGGCTTGGAGATGTATGGACCATATGAGGACGAAGATTACTATTTTGGCCCCTGTTTTGAACAGTTTATTGACTCTTCAATACAGAAATCCTTGGATAAAGTTATTACCAGTGCCCCACAACCCTTGTCTAAAAGAATTGATGACTTGGCTGGTCCTTCTTCTTCTCTTCCTTCTGGAGATACATCATCCCCTTCTGTCTCTTCTACTGAACAACTTTGGCCTCACAGGAGCAATTTGGCCAATATTTCCCTATCTTCTACATCTATAGCTTTGCCTTCTGTGGCTTCTGATTCCGATTCTTCTTCATCACATGAGTCCTTACAAACTAAAAAACACATTAAGAAGTGTAAACTTTCCTCTTCCTTTTCTTCTTCTCCTTATACTTTTGAACCATCTGATATTATTCACCCCAGATCTTCGGATTGGGCTCCAGCCCCGGCTGTGGCAGATTATATGCAGTTACGTATTCGGAAAGGGTTTGAAAAGGAGGTCAGGTCCAGATTGAGATCCGAGTGCCCTCGCCCGAAACTGCCCCATAAAACTGCAGTCACCCCGAGATGGATAATACTATGGTGACTTTCCTTAAGAAATATAATAAGGATCCAAAGAAAGGAATAGACAGGGCCCTCAAGGCTTGTCAAGACAAACTGCTAGATGTTTCAGGACCACTTGCAAAAATCCTGGAACTAGCTGTCCAGGCTCAGGAGACGGGGCAGCTATCCATCTGGAGGTTCTGGCTGGGTGGACTCAGCAAGCTATTTGTTTTTTGGGAAACGCAAATTGTGCTTTGGCATCAGAGCGAAGAAAGTCTGTCTTATTACACATTGATCCACAATTGGCAGATCTGGCTTTGGCTGAAGCAGGTCCTCTAGCGGAGGGACAGCTTTTTGGGGACAATTTGTGAGACACATTGTGAAATTCATCAACACCTTCACGTCCTTGGACAAATCTGAGTCCTTTCTTAAAAGAATGTTCAACCCCCTTTTTTGGAAGGGCAGGTCGATTTTGAGGATGCTCAGCCGGCCGAAGCTTCTAGCAAGGTCCTGCAAGAGGAAATTTTTCACGACCTAGGGGTTATACCCAAGACCCTTCACAAGCAGCCTTCTATCCCTGCAAATGTAGAGGAGCACGCAACAGCAACAATCGAGGGGCTGGCAAAGGTTACAGAGCCATTTATAACACCCCCACAGGTAATAAACCTTCCTTTTCCTTCTATCCCTTTAGGAGGCAGATGGAAATATTTAGTACAAAAATGGGCCTCCATTTCTTCAGACACATGGGTTTTAAGTACGGTACAAGGGTATTCCATAGAACTTTCAGCCGTCCCTCGACAACAAGCCCTTCCTCTTCCTATCCTTTTTTCCCCAACTTGACAAATCCTTTATAGATGGTGAAATTCAGGAATTGCTAGCAAAGAAAGCTATTACTCTAACTTCCCATCACCCAAGGTTTTTTTGCAGCAACGTCTTTTTGGTGCAAAAGAAAGGGGTCGAACAGAGGTTAGTCCTCAACCTCAGAAACTTCAACCCATTTGTAGTCTACCGTCATTTCAAGATAGAGGGCATTTTTCTGTTGCGAGATCTTCTTCAAGAGGGAGACTGGATGGTTCATCTGGATCTCAAAGACGCTTACTTATCGGTTCCCATAGCTCCTTCTCACCGACGGTTTCTTCAGTTTCGATGGAGAGAAGGTTGGTACGAATATCTGATGCTCCCCTTCGGTCTATCTTCAGCTCCTTGGGTGTTCACCAAACTATTGAAACCAGTGGTGGAACACCTTCGCAGAAGAGGCATTCCCTGATAATCTATCTAGACGACATGATAATCATGGCACAGGATCAGCCCCTGTTTCTGACTCACTTACATTGGGTAGGTTCTCTTCTCCAGGAACTGGGGTTTGTAATCAATCACAAGAAGTCTTCCATGATTCCGTCACAGCAAATGGAATTCTTGGGATTTCAGGTGGATTCAGTAAAAGCTCAACTGTTACTTCCTTCTCAGAAAATGAAGTGGATCAAGAGGGAGTTGATAATGTCATTATCGAAACAGATGGTATCTTTGAGGTTCCTGGCATGGATTGTGGGCCTTTTGGCTTCATCGATTCAGGCTGTCTTCTCGGACCCTCTCCATTACACTTGAAGAGACTAAACATCCACTTCCTGCAACAGGGTTTCTCGTACGACCATCTGGTTCCCCTCTCACTAGAAGCCCGAGCAGAACTTCAATAGTGGATCTCTCACATGGAGGCCTGGAACGGCGGGAGCCATTTTTGGAGAATCACCGAAGGTGGTGATAGAGTCAGATGCCAGTCGTTTGGGCTGGGGAGCGAGATGTGGTCCTTTTTCGACAGGAGGTCATTGGTCCTCAGAGGAACTTCGACTCCACATCAATTGTCTGGAACGCTTAGCAGGTTAATTTGCCATCAGATCGCTCTCCCCTCTCAGGAACAATTGTTGCATTCTCCTGAAAATGGACAATGTGTCCGCAGTAAGATACATCAACCGCTTGGTGGGGGGGGACCGGGTCTCGCCTCTTAGCGAATATTGCCAGGGAGTTTTGGCATCTTTGTCTGTATCAAAAGATCATGGTGATAGCGGAATTCCTCCCAGGCAAAGACAACCTCGTGGCAGATTGGAACTCCTGATTTTTAAGGATTCCAGCGATTGGAAACTTCTTCCTTCTGTGCTCCAGAAGCTCATGGTTTTGATGGGCCCGTGTCAGGTGGACCTGTTTGCATCTCGTCTCAATTTACTGATCCCAAAATTTTTCAGCTGGAGACCGGATCCGTTGGCTCTTGCAACAGATGCTTTTTTTCAAGATTGGTCAACTCAGATGAATTATGCATTTCCCCCGTTTGCCATGATCCCACGGGTAGCGACGATTTTGCTTCATCAAGCAGCATCTGCAATTCTCATCACCCCGTTATGGAGGAGTCAACCATGGTTCCCATCCCTGCTGGAACTCTCGATTGCTCTCCCTCTGCAGCTCCCGATTTTTCCTCAGCTTCTTCTGGATCCTGTAGGATCACCTCATCCTCTTCTAATATCGGGACAACTGTCTCTTATGGCCTGGAAGATATAGGGAGACATTCTCAAGTACAAGGCATTTCGTCTTCAGCTTCCTCATTTATACGACAAGCTTGGGATCTGTCCATCCATAAAAGATATTCTTTGGCTTGGAAAAAGTGGGTGGGTTGGTGCCTTTGAAGGGAAGCGAATCCTGTGGGATCCGAGGTCAAGAACATTATACATTTTCTGTCTGAATGTGCTGAAACAGGACTGTGTTACAGGTTGGTAAATAAATTTAGATCGGCTATTTAGGCCGGACACTCATGGATAAATAATAAACCTGTTGGTCAACATCCATTGGTATGTAAATTGCTTAAAGGTTCTAGGGTGGCAAAACCACCCAAACCACGTTATTTACAATTGTGGGATGTGAATGTTGTATTATCGTTTTTGAATAATTGGCCTGATAATCATTTGTTATCTATAAAAGAATTATCTGCAAAATTGACCATGTTGCTCTGTTTAATATCATGTCGCAGGGTTTCTGATGTGAAAGCTTTAGATCTAGCAGAAAGACTGTTTTCTCCTTCTGGAGTTTCGTTTCTTATTTCTAAACGTACAAAATGCATATCTACTTCTGTGGATTATCCGGCTTTTCCTCATAATGTGAATCTTTGTGTGGTCAAGTGTTTAAAAGTTTATGAAGAACGCACTGCGAGTTGCAGTGCGGATCCGCTGGGTCCTCTTCTTATATCCATTCAAAAACCTTTCAGACCGGTGTCAGCAGCTACTTTGGCCCGCTGGGTTTGTTGGGTGATGTCAGAAGCAGGCATTGACATGTCTTTATATGGGGCCCATTCAACCAGAGGTGCCATGGCGTCAAAAGCTTTTCTTTTGGGTTCTAGGTTAGAAGATATTCTTAGAGCTGCCGACTGGTCCAGTGACTCCATGTTTAAGATGTTTTATTATAACCCAGTAGAGCATGTTTCTAATTTGGTGGTGGATCAGCTTTGAACCAGCATAATCGGAGCCTCCAGTCCTGACATAGAATACAAACTTTTCTAGCTTTGCGTTAAGAATTTTAGATTCTATTAAGGACACGGAGGCGAGGATTATCCCACCCAGTAAATAAAATGAAATAAAATGTTATTTACACAATTTGCTTTGTGATGTAAGTATTTTCCCCACCCTTGAAATTACAGGTTTTTATATACTTGAGTCTCATAATTGTTTTTTTTCAGAATCTGATTCCAAACAAGGGTGAAGTTTTGGTGGATCATCCGTTTTTCATTTTGGCAGGCATGAATCTTTGGTTAATGTTCTTTTTGATCAGGAGACTGTTTCTGGACTTGGGCACTGAATGGTATAGCTCATATACGAAGAAAGAGGAAGTCAGATGGTGCCTCTCCAGTTTATAGACTATGTTGGACTGCTATTGGTGGTTATGGGAGGCGGGGTTCAAAGCCTCATTAAGTGTTTACTGTTTTTGTTTTATTGGCTGCTGTTTTTTGAGTAGTAAAGATTGAGAAGCATAATCCTCGCCGCCGTGTCCTTAATAGAATCTAAAATTCTTAATTCAAAGCTAGAAAATTTTGTATTCTTAGCCAAGTATCAGGATTAAGAAGGATTCTTAGATCTGCAGGCAGAACCCAGCACTGCTCAGCATGGCTATCTAATGTCAGGAGTAAGGCACATTCTTAGATCTACAAGAAACACATAGCACTGCCCAGCATGGCTGCCACATGTCAGATTTAAGGTGCACTGAATACTGGCATGTTCATCCCTGTACTGTACAGATTTGCCAACCCTACTGATTTAAGATAAAACTGCAACTTACCGATTCCCCCCAGTCCTCCTATTGCTTTTGAGGAAGCTCTGGATTAAACCTGTTAAGAGGTAAAAGTCAGCTCCCTGAGCAGGAAGACAATTAACAAGAAATGTCTCAAAGCATTGCAGTATTTTAAAAATGTATGTGTCACGACTGCTTCTGCAGTGGTTATGTGACATCACTGCACCGCGCATGTATGTTTGCAGCTGACCAGATGTGTTAGCAAGATTAAGGATGGCCACATCATCCCTCTCTATGTCATGGCATTTATTTTTCAAGATGGCATCTGCTTAAGAAAGGATGTGGTCCGTGTTTGCAATGTCCTGCAGTATTTAACGTAATTCCCTGCAATGTCATTATCAGGGTAGAGGTCATGCGATGTAATTTCTAGTTTCATTTAATTTCAAAAGTAATGCACAGTTAATGTCAGAACGTGTAGAGCTTCAAAGAACCCAGTACTTAATGGGAGGCTGCCAAGAGTTAGAACAATGTGCACTAGGCATCTATGTGCAGATCCCAGTAGCGGATTGGCGGCTGCCATGCACTAGAACGAAGTGCACTGAGGGTCAGATTCACAAAGGTAAACGTACACTTTTGTGTAAGTTTATGATTGTTTCCTATTCACAAAGAGATTTACTAGTAGTATCTATATGATTGTGGAGTTTACGCACATAAAACGTCCTATCTTTTTATGTGCGGAGACTCCGCACTTGTTAAGATACTTCTAGTAAATCCCGTTGTGAATAGCAAACAATTGTAAACTTACACAAAATTGTAAGTTTAACTTTGAAACTCAGGCCCTGAATATCTATGTGCAGATCCTGTGAGCACATGGGAGGCTACGAAGAGTTAGAACGACGTGGACTGAGCAGCTATGTGCAGATCCCAGTAGCGGATGGGAGACTGCCAAGGATTAAAACGAAGTGCACTGAGGGTCAAATTCACAAAGGTAAACGTACACTTTTGTGTAAGTTTATGATTGTTTTTTATTCACACTGAAATTTACTAGTAGTATCTTTATGATTGTGGAGTCTATGCACATAAAAAGTCCTATCTTTTTATGTGCTGAGACACTGCACTTTTTAAGTTACTACTACTAACGCTCTTTGTGAATAGCAGACAATGGTAAACTTACACAAAAGTGTAAGTTTACCTTTGAAAATCAGGCCCTGAGTATCTATGTGCAGATCCTGTGAGCACATGGGAGGCTGAGAAGAGTTAGAACGACGTGGACCAAGTATCTTTGTGCAGAACCCAGTAGCGCATGGGAGGCTGCCATGGGATAGAACAAAGTGCAGTGAGTATCTACGTGCAGAACCTAGTAGCAGAAAGAAGGCTGCCAGGAGTTAGATACTCGCTACACTTCAGTCTATGTGCGGATCCCAATAGCAGATTGGCGGCTGCTTTGGATTAGAACAAAGTAAGTTGAAGGGCAGATTCACAAAGGTAAACTTACACTTTTGTCTAAGTTTACGATTGTTTCCTATTCTCCAAGAGATTTACATGTAGTATCTTTATTAGTGCAGAGTCTCCACACATAAAAAGTCCTATCTTTTTATGTGCGGAGACTCCGCACTTGTTAAGATACCTCTAGTAAATCCCTTTGTGAATAGCACACAATCGTAAGCTTACACAAAAGTGAAAGTTTACCTTTGAAATTCAGGCCCCGAGTATCTATGTGCAGATCCTATTAGCACACGAGAGGCTGCCATGGATTAGAAGAAAGTGCACTGAGGGCAAGATTCACAAAGGTAAATGTACACTTTTGTGTAAGTTGAGATCACGTCTCATGTTTAAATTGATCATAGTGAGCAGCACGCCGTGGTAGAACAGATTTTTAACTGGTAGAGGATTTATGATAAACATTATGTTGTGACACAGAATGGTGTTATTTTTCCTCCATAGGATTTTCGGCGTTTTTTTTTCTTTTTTTTTTTCTTAACAAATGATGCTTACTGGCAGAGCCTCTCCGATAGCAATGATATTTGCCTGGTGTGCATCCCCACTTATTTTTTCACATGCTACACAACTTTTGTGAGGACAGGTATGTGGTTTTCTGCTAGAGGTAGACATTGTTCCATGATGGAATGGGAGAAAACATAGTGCAGAAATATTTCTTTAGGTCCCCTTCACGTCTGCCAGAAAACCCAAGGACGTTTTAGCAAATATATTTGAAAGATTGGGTGTTAAGTACACTGTTTGGCAAATAATTGTAAACTTACACAAAATTGTAAGTTAAACTTTGAAAATCAGGCCCTGAGTATCTATGTGCAGATCCTGTGAGCACATGGGAGGCTGAGAAGAGTTAGAACGACGTGGACTGAGCATCTATGTGCAGATCTCAGTAGCAGATGGGAGACCGCCAAGGATTAAAACGAAGTGCACGGAGGGTCAAATTCACAAAGGTAAACGTACACCTTTGGCAAATATGTTTGAAAGATTGGGTGTTAAGTACACTGTTTGGTTGGTAGAAAACCCTTCCACTCTAGTGATATGATACTCATGGCCTCAGAGGATCCCAAGCATTTTGATCTTGTTACAATGCCAACTCGGTGCTGTAGGGTTTCACGTAGATCCAGCGCCCCGGAGGCACCTTCTCAATGGTGTAAATCAGTGTAGCCTTCCTTCAGTGGTGCTTGATAAGCACTTCAGGAAGTTAGCAGGGTGTGTCTAATGTAAACTTAACTTCTCAGGGCTATCGGAGTCCCACAATGTGCCCTTCCTCTATGAATGCCTTACCCGTGCTAGGGTGCCAGCTTCCTTGCGCAGCGCCTTGTCAGAGTTATAGGACTCTAGCAGTGGGACCTTCCTCCAGCAATGCCTTGTCAGTGTACAAGGGTCCCAGATAGTCTGCCCAAGAAGATTGGGCTTCAGAAGGTGCACAGATGAACCTCTAAACAAAGGAAGGTGCAATGGGCCAAGGCAGTGATGGAGCATTATTAGTACAGAGGATGCGCTTTATACTGCTGGGCACACTTTACTCACCCAGGTGGGTGGGTAATGGTCAATCCTTCATTATCCCAGGTGCATGTGTGTGGGGACAGTATTTAAATAGGTTGCAGCTCTGGATATTATGCACCACTAGACCGTACAGCTTCACACTATGTTGTGCTGCATTTTCGCTTTTTTTTACTAATTTACTTCGAAACCTTGTGCTGCTTCAGGTTTATAGGGAATGGCAAGCTGCAGCACGGAGTCCGACGCTTTTTGGGGGGTTTGGGCAATATTCAAGGAAACCTTCCCACCTACTCATCACATCCCCATAGTGTCTCCAACACCAATGGGAATGAATGTGCACCAACTGATTTGTGTCCATAGCTTAGTATTACAATAGGGGGAGGGGACTGCAGGGCAGGATGAAGGCAGACTCCACGGTTTTTGGATGCAAACCTGGCTCTTCTACAGTAAAGGGAATTGCAAGTTAAGATGCCAGTGCTTTGCTATGTGTGTACATCCCCCCGTGGTTTAGCAGTGGGTGAAAAGGCCTGGCTGAAGGTGCATTGACAGCTTTGTGCACCCAGTACTGTATAGTAAGGCCAATACATAGGAGAGTTATATATAAAGTACCCCTTGTATTACAGTGCAAGGATAGTGCAAGTGACCAGAAGAACAAGGCCGAAGGTTGTGTTACGGGACCCCAAGATGCCTTGCCATATCCTTAAAATGTGTGGCAGGGAGCATTGTATTCCTTATAATACATGTTCACATCAGACTTCCCCAAAACAACTTAAATCCTTGGTGTCAGAAAAGCTGCAGATATAAAGAATTGAAGCAGAATCGAGTGTGAAATTAAACATCAAAAGCAGTTAAGAATTTGTTGCAAAACGATAATAGAATCAGTGTTAAGTAAGCCAGTTTAACAAAATGATGGGGTTCACTATGTATAATGCAGAGATATTCTTTTGCTCCTGAAATGACCGTTAGTGTGCAAAAATTGAACATGTTCACATAAATATCTCATTTCTTCTCGTCGTTGTTTCTTGATGGAAAAAATTATCAGAAGAATGAAAAGACACTGTTTTCACTTCTTTGTTTAAACCGCAGCTGTAATGATGCTCCGTGACCTGCTTTTCACCTTGGCTGCTGGCTCTAGCGGCAAGCATTATGACATCACAAATCGCCTGTTTTAGCTTATTACACTTTAGCAGCTATGTCATTTCGTTATTACAGCTGACTAGAAATGTCACAAGTCGCCTATAACAAGTAAGTTAGAGACGGGTTTTTATACATGGATAGCAGGCTTCCATGCACTAAAACCACGTTCTCTCCTGAGATACATTAACAGTCCAGCCTCAGGACGGTCCAAGGATGCCCAACACTTCATTTAAGCGGTGTGGTCGTACCTGGCAGCGAGTGACGGGTCTAACCCTAGTAAATAATGCAATCCTTCCTAACTCGTCGGGGTTTGGGTGACTAAGAAGACGCCATGTATTGTTTGTATCCTTGGTGATACCCTGGCACACTCACGGAGTTCTACACCTGAGACACGCCTATTCCTGGATCTCAGCCAATGACTTTTTTTTTTACGTGTACCTGGAGCGCCACCTGCTGTCAGAACAAGAATGTAGCTGCCGGTCTTGGAGCAAAGCTTGGTGCAGTGGACGATGTGAAAAGCTGGGAAAGACTCGAGAATATTTATGTTCGGCGTTGTCATGACGTGCTTGCTGCTCACGCTTTATGCGGCAAGTACACATGCTTGCAGCATTCGATGATGTTTTTAAGCACACAGTGCGGGGTCCTTGTGGTTAAATTGCAAACTGTGGAAATCGGGAAACCCGGAGTTGTAATTCCAGCTTTTCCCGTTGACCAAAAAGTGTCAGTGGTAACCTTCGTGCCAAAACATTTGCTTTCTCTCAGTGCTGTCTTTACTTTCATTAATATACTCTGTTTTCCTGTTAGTCGCGCGCGGCCTTCTGGAATGTGAAACGATTGCTGCATCAAGTGCATGAATTTCAAGTGCTCTTCCAGTTGCCGGAGGTTGTTTGCTCTGAGCTGTCCGCTCTCAAATCGTGGGTCTATTTATTTTGGATTAAAAGGTCTACAGCAATTTACAAGCTTGTCTGTGATCCCTGGTATGCTAGTGTTCTTGGGAACACTGCTTTTTATCTTCGCATGGATTGCAGCATTTGTTTAGCGCTTAGAACCCCCTTTGTGGGGCGATGAAGCATTTATACACATGGACAGCACGCCACATTGTGCAGGTGTGTGGTTTTCGAATTGACCTGGTGAGGGAAGTGTTTCCATGACATGCGGATGACCACGAAGGTGCGATTATCATATTGTGGGAGGCTTTGGATGAGAAAGTGTGAGCGAAAGATCCACCATTTTTATGATTTGTGTTATGCTGGCTGTTTTAATCAGCTCTACAGGCCTCTTTATTGCACTGGTAGTTACTTCTTTTACGTTCTCCATCCGACGTCGACTACTGGGTGTGCCAGGCAGTAATTCATTGTGAGGTCTTATAGATCAAGGGGAAGGTCACAGCTGACATTATGAGACGTCAAGTAAGGACATTTGCTAAGATGCACTGTTGTGGTTTTTTTAAAGAACTTTATTGAGTTTCTTAACATTATATAGCATTTCATTACAAGTCTCAGGATATACGAGGCATTGCATCCCGCAAGAGGCATAGTCCAGCATACATTATTTCAGGATGTAAAGCAAAACAAGCCAATACGCAGTTTTAGTCCTCATTTTTAGTTTGATCCTTCTAGACAGAATATAGATATATTGTGGGCTTACCAAAAACATACAGGGGCTTGTTGGCTTTCTTGTCCCTCTTATTTGCATGCTTCTTGCTTGTCAATATTGTGCTTGTCCCTCACATGGAGCACGGTCTCTTTACCATCTCTTTTAATAGGCTGGCTTCTGTGCTCTCAGGCCTTGCCTGTTAAGCACTTTTTTATTTTGGGTAAATAACTCCACAAGAGTGTTTGTGCTTTTCAGCTGTCTCCCTTTTTATACTTCTCTCCGTCTGCAGTGTGTTCTTTCCACCCTGCTCCTACCAATGCTTCCTGCACCCACACCCTCATCTTGCTTCCCCCGTCTTGTGTTGCTCTTCACCAGATCAGTCAATTAAAAAAAAGTGTCATTTTGAAGGTGTACACATGCCTGTTGCGCGCAGCTACAAAACGACAGTACCATTCGGCCATAGCTCCTTTTTTACAGTGTTTTTATAGCCATGTTACACAGCACTGGGGTGCTGTACAGCAAGGCAAAAAAAAAAAAAAAGCATTGGCAAGGACAATAGTTTCCA
Source organism: Pleurodeles waltl (assembly GCF_031143425.1). Lineage (NCBI taxonomy): Eukaryota > Metazoa > Chordata > Amphibia > Caudata > Salamandridae > Pleurodeles > Pleurodeles waltl. Next base: position 254,294,000 of record NC_090449.1, on the reverse strand, counting down.
AAGGCATGACCTATTGGCTTTGCCAGTGCTTGTTTATAATTGACATTATGGGATGTTGGTGGTCGGAGTTTGTGACTATTTGGGACTTACAGGGTGGACTATGTTAGAGTTCTCCCAGGACACCAGTGAGTTACAGATCTTCTCAGTCCTGTCTGTGCGGTTAGTTAAGGAGGCTAGTATTGCCTGTATATTTGTTCCTTCCCGTTTCCAGGTTTTCTAAATTCCGTGGTTTACCAAACTTTGAAGCACTTAAAACTGTCAAACTGCTGGAAATAAAAGTGGTCTAAAATTGTTGTGAATTAGATAGAAAGTAGTCGACAGGCAGGGAATTTATTAGAGATAGGATCTTGCTTGAAGTATTAAGTGGTTCAGGTATTAATTGTAATCAATCACAATGTCCCAGTCTACACTGGGCACACCTGAGGATGCACGATGCCACAAATAAGGATAGTGTACAGCTGTGTCATTCAGGCACACTTAAAACAAAACAAAAAAATGGGATTGGGTCCAGTCCATTCTGGCATCGGGCACACCCCCACCCCTAGAACCCAGTCTTCCTCACCCTTGGGGCCCAGAGCCGTAATATTGCCCCCATTCCTATAGCAAGTGAGATGACATGTATATCCCTTGGGTTTAGTTTTGACAGGTGGCCCAGCACACAAAGGAAACCCAACCGTTCTGCCTCCCAGGTGGGGCTGTCTGCCCTGCAATCCAGTTTCAGAAGGGGCAAGCTTTGCACCTCATTTTGTGGTGGGGGGGTAATTCAGATTTCCCGACCCCCGCACCTTCACCACCAAAGAGGGCCAGATAATGGGTAAACTTCCCCTCCATCTTCCCTCTCAAAGGAGGCTTAGAGCCCACCAGACCACCGGTAAAAAGTGCTGAAAAAAAGGGGGTGTGGGCACTGGACTGCCTTGGCTCTGGGCCCCACTCTGGGTACCAGATAGTATGTCTGTCTACAGTGGGAGGAAGAAAGAGGGGGCGTTATCCCCCTCTCTGCAATCTTCTATTTTAAAACTATGCCCAAAGAAATCCTACATTTCTCTCTCTTTTCATAGGAGATGGTTGCAAAATTTCAGCCAGGAGTCAGCTGGCTTCTAGGAAGCCCCTAGCAACACTGGGCATTTCTGAAACTTAACAACCCAGAGAAATCTATGGTAGTATGGATCCCAAAACAGTTTCTTATAAAGAAAGCCCTACAAAGTATGGGTTATAAACACAATTTACCCCATATTTATGTTAAAGAAACCATGGGCACTTCCAGCTAGTGACCATAGTCTTAACCACCTACGTTCCCATGTTTCCGATAAAAATGCCACCTCCCATTGGTGGGTTGACCTAATGCATGGGATAGGAACAGACCAAAACTGTAACCATGTGGAAACCACATTGACTCCACATTAACTTTACTTGGTCCAAGTTTTGACTGGTTCCTGTCCCACTGCCACAAGTGGTGTACTGTTTTTATTTGAATAAGTGTGGGAACACTGGGTTGCAGGACGTATGTCACTTCTCACAGATTTCAGCACTTTGCCACTGAAATGTGAGAACATTCTGTGAAATTAAGCAACGTTTATTGTTTGCAGGGCTTCCTGGGTGAGAAAAGGTGGAGTGATCCAAATATGTGACACCACCCTGGGCTCTGTGTGTCTAGTATTCAGGAATGTGTAGATTGGTAGCTGTCCATCTCTGCCAACTGACCTTGGGTCAAAATACCACAGATACCCATATCACCAGAAAGATTTCAATTCCAAAGACTTTCCTCTTGCGGATACTATGCCCAACCACACAAGTACGGGAACACAGAATAGTAGAACATTTGCCATTATCTGTTGAATTTCTCTCCACTTTTGGCTTCTAAATGTAAGTCAGTTTGAAAGAAAGAACACATTTGGCAAAACACTCTGAATCACATGGTATTATGGGTAACCCCAAATTCAGAGTCATACACATAACCACCATTCCTAAAGTCAGATACTTGGGCACATTTTAAAAATGTATTACTTTCTTTCTTACCCTTTTTTCATTCATAAGCTTTTGCCTTATGACTGATGCATCATGTACACAATGAAAAATTGTTATAAGTGGTAGGTCATATGATATCTCTGGGTATTGCATGCATTTGGCCAGCCAACAAAACACTATATTTCTCTGTGACCAGAAAAGTCTGATAGATGTGCGTGTATATTACTTTTTTATATTGACCTTCAGGGCAAAAAATACAGATATTTCATGGCAGAAGCAGGACCTCTGTAGGAGCGAAGGTAATAAACATATGACTCCCAAACCATACTCATTTCCATCTGTTGGACCTCCAGGCAAGTAGACAAAAGGCAAAATGGCGGTACACATTCCAAATCATGATTCTGGAGCACCACTCCCTTCCCTGAAGGTACTTTGGCCAGCCTGTTTGACTCTGGAGTCACATTGTGCTGCCTGGTGGAGCAGCTGAATTTCTCTTGTCACTGCTTCCCTGGGGTGCAGCCCAATATCTCCCGCTGCGTTCAGATAATTTCCAGTGACTGCATCTGTGTTCCGCTAGATGTACTAGCAGGACTTCTTTCCAAATGTGTCTGTGCCCATCTGTGAGGATTCCAGGAAAGAAGACTGACATAGGGCATTTAATGATGAATGTATGGGACTTTAATGACAGGGGTGTTAGGACATTTGATGGTGTGTTTGATTCTAAGAGCATCTGATGGTGAGTATGAGAATCAAAACAGGTGTGTGGATGTCTCGTGGTGTTTGCATGGACATTTGATAGGGCGTGTGTGGGCATCTCAGGGAGGTTGTGTGTCTGTTGGCATACATTGCTGCCTAATAGCATGTATTTTGATTCTATGTGAATGCATCCAATGAAGACCTGTGCTTATATCGGTTGGTGTTTGTGTGGAGGAATCTGATGATGGCTGGTGGGAATCCAATAAAAAGAGGGCAGGCATCTTAATTATGTGCCGACACATTATGGTGGGAGTCTGATGGTATGTGTAAGCATCTCATGGAGTGTGTGCATTTGATCGTGGGCATGTGGCATTTGATGGTTGTCTGGGCTTTTGATGGCATGTGTTGGCATCAGATGGTGGGAGTGGGACTGTTCTGTCATCTGTTGACTGTGCGCCTCATTACAACATGATTGGCAATTAGAGATTACAGGGATTAACAATTCTGACCAATATCCACCCACACCACAATGACTGGGCATCATGAATTTTCAGCTCTAGAAGGGGGAATAACATGCAGGACCTCGATTTACTGGGTCCAACATCGCATGGGATTCCTTATTCAGAGATCATTTTTGCTTACACTTTCCTTCTGATTTTAGTAAAATGTGTGCAGAAATATATTTGGTTTTACAGGGTTTGTTCCCACTCCTAGTAAACCTTGTAATCAAACAAAGGCAGTGCATTGGGCAAAGTAATGGTTCACTGAGCAAGCCATAAGTTGACAATTTTAGAGGTGCTTTTGGTTTGTTTCTGTCACGACTCACGTGCTGCTTGCGCCTGGAGTTTGCAGATCTTGAGGCGTGGATCTTGAGAGTTCGACTTTGGCCCAAAAAGGGGCGACTCTTTCTGGTAGCCACGGTGCTGTAGGCAAAGGAACGCCAAGGACAGACCGTGACCGTGAGAAAGTAGCGCCAGAGGGAAAAAACCCCTTAAGAAGAAGAGGAAAAAACCTCCAAGAAGATTCGCAGAGGATTCCTGAAACAAGAACAGAGGAACAGGAATCAAAAAGGAACTGACGTAATAACACAGAAATGGCGAAATCCAAAACCAAAGGCTAGGAAATCAGGAGCGAGGACACTAACTGAACAGAGAGTGTTGCAGCGCAAAGAGGAGAAGAAAACACCACCCTTAAATACCATAAAACAGGAAGTGACCCACAGGAAGAAAAAGGACACCATCTTAGATAGGGAAAAGTAGATAGAATAGACTGGAGCAGAAACCATAGAGAATAGGGAAGGAGGAATGCTGGGAAGACAAGGGTAACCTGGGAAGGGGAAAAGACAAAGGAAAGAGCAAGAAACAGACCCAAAAAGAAAGAAGACAGAAGAAAGAAGAAAAGGAGCCCAAACAGGTAAGAGGGGTCAGGAGACCCCAACAAAACGGAGGGAGAGAGCAGCGCGAGGCCCCAAGTAAGCCTTGGGGCCTCGTAGGGTGCAGGAAAGGCTCGGGGCGCGCCGCGTCTTAAAGACGCGAAGCGCGGCCCGAGCCGAACGCGCGGCTTGTGCCGAACGGTCGGCTCGCGCCGCGCGGTGCGGCGCGACAGTAGGCCCCCCTCCCGAAGGCCCTGGTTTGAAAGGAAATAAACGGTGAAAGCGCTGAGTCAGAAGAGGAGCATGAACAGAAGATGCATCTTCCCAAGAACATTCACTGAGAGGATAACCCTTCCAATGAATCAGATACTGCAGACGGGTGTGAAAAAGACGAGAGTCACAAATCTCCTGAACCTCATATTCAGGAACATCATCCACTAAGACAGGAGGAGGACAGGAAAACTGACGAGAATATGGATCTGGTACATAAGGTTTGAGTTGGGAGACATGGAAGACTGGATGAATCTTCCACGTGTGAGGCAAGTGAAGACGGACAGTGACAGGATTAAGCAACTGGAGAATACGGAAAGGCCCGTAGTAGCGAGGTGTGAATTTTTTCTGAGAAAGACGTGAGGGTAAGAATTTTGAAGAAAGCCAAACTTTATCTTGTGGATGGTAGTCCGGAGTGGCCCTACGTTTCTTGTCTGCTACTTTCTTCATATATCTCTTGGTGTGTAAGAGATTAGAACGAATCAGTCTATGGATTTGTAGAAGACGTTTGGAAAAATGAGTAATAGCGGGCAAGGGAGTGGGAGACCGAGAAGAAGTAGGAAAAGATGTAGGATGAAAACCATAAGAACAGAAAAAAGGAGTGGTCTTGGAGGCACTATGGACTGAATTATTGTAAGAGAATTCAGCAATAGGGAGATAAGTGTTCCAGTTGCTTTGAGTTGAGTTGCAAAAACAACGAAGGTATTGTTCTAAGCCTTGGTTCAGACGCTCGGTCTGTCCATTGGTCTGAGGATGGAAGCCCGATGACAGAGCTCTATCGATATTTAGTGTCTTACAAAAATACCTCCAAAACCGGGAAATGTACTGAGGTCCTCTATCAGATATAATAGTATGAGGAAGTCCATGAAGACGGAAGATATGTTCGATGAATATCTGGCTTAATTCTTGGGATGTAGGTAGCTTTTTCAAGGCAGTGAAGTGAGCCATCTTAGTAAAGGAGTCCACAGTGACCATGATTACCCGGTTTCCTGCTGAAAGTGGTAACGAACACATAAAATCAGTAGAGATGGTGTGCCATGGAGTTGGCGGAACCGGCAAGGGCTGGAGTAATCCTGCAGGTCTGGTTCGGGGAATCTTGACTTGAGCGCATGTGGGACAAGCCTGAACGTATGTTTCAATATCCTGTTTCCAAGTAGGCCACCAGAAAAATCATGATAACAGTTCTTGTGTGGCCTTGATGCCTCTATGACCAGCAACCGGTGAATCATGACACATTTGTAATGCCTTTTCTCCAACTCTGTTAGTAGGGATGAATAACAGATCGTGATAATAATAGTATCCTTGTCTCTTATGTAAAAGAGGCCTTAAGTTCTCTACTTCATCATCAGATAGATTGGAGTATTCCAGTTGTACCTCCTCCAGAAAAGACTGAGCTACCCCAATGATCTTATTAGGTTCCAGTAGGGGTTGAGCTGGGACAGGAGTACAATCTGGATAACGACGCGACAGAGCATCAGCCAGAATGTTTTGGGAGCCAGGAATATATGTAATGTAGAAATCATACTGGCTGAAGAAGAAGGCCCAACGAGCTTGACGACTATTTTGGCATACGAAATTTCGTAAACATTGTAAGTTTCGATGGTCTGTTCTCACTTCAAAAGGCTCCTTGGAACCCATCAGAAACTGTCTCCATTCAATACAAGCTGTTTTCAGAGCCAACAATTCTCTTTCCAGTACTGAGTAATGTTGTTCTGCAATAGAGAGTATATGAGACAAATAGAAAACAGGATGTTCAAGACCATCATCCTCTTGTTGGAGTAGGACTGCACCAATGGCTTTTTCAGAAGCATCGGTGACGACAATAAATTGTTTGTTGGTATCTGGATGTCTTAAGATGGGAGCTTGTGTAAATGCCTTCTTTAAATCCTGAAAGGCTGTTTCGGCAGCTTTAGTCCAGACAAACCCTTTAATAAGATTTTCCTTCTTTAAAGTGTGAGTTATATGGCTAGTTTGTTTTGCAAAGTCTGCGATGAATTGTCGATAGAAGTTCGCTAATCCTAGAAAGCATTGTGTTTCTTTAATAGAAGATGGAGAAGGCCAATCTAGAATAGCTTGTACCTTTTCTTGATCCATAGCTACACCGGTGGGACTTAAATGATATCCCAGATATTTGACTTCCGTCTTGTCAAACTCACACTTTTCGGGTTTGCAAAATAGTTGATGTGCCCGGAGTCGTTGAAGGCCTTGTTTCACATAGGAAGAATGGAGTTCGGGATTTCTAGAATAAATAAGAATATCATCAAGGTAGATTACAACTGTCTGATTCAGGAGATCAGAGAATACTGAGTCCATAAATCTCTGAAACATTGCCGGGGCATTAGTAAGACCAAAAGGCATTACCCTGTATTCAAAGTGACCAAATGGAGTCCTAAAGGCCGTTTTCCACTCATCTCCTTCTTTAATGCGTAAAAGGTGGTAGGCTCCCCGTAGATCTAGTTTGGTAAACCGTTGGGCCCCTCTGACTGCCTCTAAAATGTCCCTTATGAGAGGCAAAGGATAATGATCTTTAATAGTTATTTTATTCAGGCCTCGAAAATCCAGGCAAGGGCGAAGATCCTTTGTCTTCTTGGGTACGAAAAAGAGAGGAGCCCCGGCCGGAGAAGACGATGGAACAATAAGACCACTTTGAATATTTTCATCCAAATACTCCTTTAGTACTTCCTTTTCAGTTTCCGTGAGGGAATACATCCTGCCAAAAGGAACGATAGTGCCAGGTTCCAAGGGAATAGCACAATCGTAATCTCGATGTGGAGGTAACACAGGTTTGGAAGGTTTTAGGAAGACATCTTGAAAATCCAAATAGTGTTCAGGAACTCCTTGGACTGTTTTTATGGTCGAACCGGTAGTACCCTCCGTGATTATTGATCTCTTAGGCGACCAATACTTGTCTGAAGCAAAACAGTGCTCGTGACAGAACTGTGAAGACAAAGAAACCGTCCGGGTAGCCCAGTTCACATATGGATTATGTCTGATGAACCACGGGATTCCAAGAATGATGGTATGGTTGGGGGAAGTTATAAGATCAAAGGAGATGTGTTCCTGATGGTTACCGATCTGTAGATTCAGCATCAGGGTAGTTGTATCAACTGGACCCGATGATATCAAAGATCCGTCCACCGTGTGTACTTGTTCGGGAATCTCCTTAGGTTGTATAGGAACTTGTTGAGTAGTGGCCCACTTCTTATCCATATAAATACCACTAGCTCCACAATCTAGTAGTGCCATAGTCTTCTCTTGACGGCCATCAGGTAATTGTAACATGACTGGTACAATGAACAAGGATGTGGTATTGTCATTGAAAGAACTGATGGAAGGTATAGCTGCTAATCCCGTCCCCTCCCTTCTTACAGAGGACGGGAAGCGGCGTTTCCCGATGGCCTTGATGGACGTACTGGACAGGTACGTAGTATGTGGCCGGCAGAACCGCAGTATAAACACAAACCCTTCTTTCGTCTATCTTCTCGTTCGCTAGCGGAGAGAGGGCCTCGAGTTGTATCCACCTGCATGGGTTCTCCTTCGGTGTCTCTGACAGGAGGGCGAGGTTCCTCAGAACGATGTGGAAAAACTCGTGAGGTGCTTGGTTGAAAAGACCCTCTGCTCTTTCTCTTCTCTGCTCTCCGTTCCTGAAGGCGATACTCGATGGAGAGGGCTTGATCCATCAGGCCACGAAGATCTTCCACTCTGGTGGAATGTACTAGTTCATCTTTTATTTCTTCTTTGAGTCCTCTACGAAACAAAGTCACCAAAGTACGTTCCACCCAGGTGGTCTCTGCCGCTAGTTGACGAAAGCGTGTAATGTATTGAAGGACATCTTGTGAACCTTGATGAATATCGCATAAGGCTTCTTCCGCTGAAGCCTCCAATCCCGGACGACTAAACATCAGCTTGAAGCGGTTCACAAAGGCGGAATAATCCGACAATACCGGATCGTTAGATGATACCATCGGGGTTGCCCAGGCCAAGGCAGGACCGGATAAGGCACTGATGAGATAACCCACCTTTGTTCTGTCATGGGAGAATTGGGTGGGTCGGAAGGCGAAGTACACTGTCAAGGAATCAAGGAACTCACGCAGCTTGGTTGGTTCACCAGAAAAACGATGGGTAGAGGCGGAGAGCGTCGGAACATCACCACTACGGAAAGCCAAAGCCTGTCGCAGCGCAGCATTCTCACTACGTAGTTGCTGTAATTCTTGAGCTTGTTGCTGAATTGTAGTTAGAAGAGCTTGATCCGGATCTGCAGCAGCTACCACAGTGTCTTCCATGGTGTTAGAAGACGTCGGGATGGTTTGGCGCTGCAATCTGTCACGACTCACGTGCTGCTTGCGCCTGGAGTTTGCAGATCTTGAGGCGTGGATCTTGAGAGTTCGACTTTGGCCCAAAAAGGGGCGACTCTTTCTGGTAGCCACGGTGCTGTAGGCAAAGGAACGCCAAGGACAGACCGTGACCGTGAGAAAGTAGCGCCAGAGGGAAAAAAAACCTTCAGAAGAAGAGGAAAAAAACCTCCAAGAAGATTCGCAGAGGATTCCTGAAACAAGAACAGAGGAACAGGAATCAAAAAGGAACTGACGTAATAACACAGAAATGGCGAAATCCAAAACCAAAGGCTAGGAAATCAGGAGCGAGGACACTAACTGAACAGAGAGTGTTGCAGCGCAAAGAGGAGAAGAAAACACCACCCTTAAATACCATAAAACAGGAAGTGACCCACAGGAAGAAAAAGGACACCATCTTAGATAGGGAAAAGTAGATAGAATAGACTGGAGCAGAAACCATAGAGAATAGGGAAGGAGGAATGCTGGGAAGACAAGGGTAACCTGGGAAGGGGAAAAGACATAAAGGAAAGAGCAAGAAACAGACCCAAAAAGAAAGAAGACAGAAGAAAGAAGAAAAGGAGCCCAAACAGGTAAGAGGGGTCAGGAGACCCCAACAAAACGGAGGGAGAGAGCAGCGCGAGGCCCCAAGTAAGCCTTGGGGCCTCGTAGGGTGCAGGAAAGGCTCGGGGCACGCCGCGTCTTAAAGACGCGAAGCGCGGCCCGAGCCGAACGCACGGCTTGTGCCGAACGCTCGGCTCGCGCTGCGCGGTGCGACAGTTTCACGAACATCATGCCAACGTTTTAAGAAAATCTGAGTTTTTTAAAAACATATTTTGATATGTTGTACTATAGGGCAAAACATATAAAGTTCCAGGCAAGTTATTTTCAGTGAATTTATGGCCAGACCTTTGATGTGGGTGCAGTGGTAGCTGGCCACAGAGCCTGTCATTTGACCTCGCCCTGCAGTCAACCTCTTGGGTCCTCAAACCCTGCTGCACATGGCCTTTTGTCATGTACAGCCATCTCTGTCCACTGGGCCAGCAGGAATCACTATATCCACCATGCTCATTGCATAGTATTTGACTGTATATTTTTACTTATTTGATCAAGATTCATAAAAAAATGCCGCTTACCATCAAACCTGGGTCTGGGTACTCAAACAAATTCACGGGTCTTCAAATGTGGGTCCAGGTACTCATGCCCTGCAACAAAACTGTCTTCTTTTATTTCTGAGGGCAGTTATATCCTCCTCTGGGAACCCCTCATCCTCCTTGGAGTGAGGGGATGCTCCCCCAAAACCTATCCCCAGGACACTGTATTTGATGCATGGCATCCTCTAATGTCCAAGAAACAAAAATGTCCAGTTGCTGCTAGCCAAGTAGAGCGCTGAGATTCACAGAATTTCACTGGCCAATGGAAGAAAACGTTCCTTTGTATGATGGCATTTGTCTATTTTTAATCATTTTGGATTGCTGAATCCTGCCCTCGGACTAACCGTCAAGATGGCAGATTAACTATTCAAAGCCCTCCAGAACTCTTCAAAGCCCCCAGATATTTTAATAATGCAAATATCTCGAAATCTGTTGAACGAATTTACAGTAAACTACAGATGGGACCTATTCTGAGTAATATTTTAGTTTCATGGCAAGTTTGGTGTAACTCTGTCCAGCAGCTTCTGCTGTACAGGCGAACGAACATTCCCATACAAATTAAAACCCACCTTCGTTTACACACCCTGCCCCTTTACTCCCAGGGCACAGATTTGACACAACCTGACCTGCCAAAATGTAGCAGATCAGACGAAAGGAGATCCGTATTTCATGCATACGTGTCAAACGCCTCCAAAGTAATAAATCACAAACTGTCATTTCCAAGGAAACTGTGACGTGACCATACATTCAGACTTTATTACCAGCTCTGTAAATTAGATTCTACACCTGGAAGGGAATTGTTCAATAGTGGTCGGTCTTGAAAAGATGCATGAATCTGAGCTCACTGGCTAGGGGTATGGCTGAGTGTTAACGTGACCCAGTTGAATTATTGTTTTGTGATTTGGAGTTTGTGGCTAAACAAGGGACAAACTGAAAGCACTTTCCTGGGCAGTCAGGGATTTTCACAACTGAAGCAAATAGATGTTTTCTGATCGAAATGAAGACGTTTGTTAAGCTGCTGTTCACCTTACGGGTTTGGGCCGTTTCCCTTTCATCTGAGTGACGAAAGATATTTATGTGACTACAGCCATAAGTAGAGCTGCCTAGATGTTGAGAATTATTTGGTTTGGTGAAGGCGATCAGAGGACCGGAGATCTACGAGTTTTAGATCTTGTTGCAGTTTTTTGATGTTAACATTTGGACAGTGATGGTGAGCTGTACTATGTGTGGATGTTAGGTGTTTAAGATAGAACATTTTCTTCGGGATCTTCTTACTGTTATTTCTGGGTTTGTAGTGTTATACTACCAGACAGTATATATATTCCATTTTGGAAAAGTTACAATGGCTTATGTCTTAGATGTATATGAAAGGTTCAATTCATTTATGTATTTTTTATTAACACTAGCTAATTTTACTGTGACTCAGTGAGGTTTTTTGCTCTTTTCTGTCCTGTTTTGATCCAAGAGTAAATCTGTAAAATTTAATAAAAAAATCATCCTAAAAAGAATGGGTCCTTGGACCTTCCACTTCTATCTCCGTTAACAGCAGGTGATCTTCCATCTCTAGGTTTTACAATCTTGTGAGTCATACATGGCGAGCAGGTAGCTAAGCTTCTGGTACTAAACTCTTCCCTACTTATCTAGAGCTAACTCTAGAGCTCCAGAAGGTATTTAGGCCCTCACTATGAGTTCGGCGGGTGGCAGAGGCTGCATGCCAAACTCAAACCGCTGAGAGACCGCCTGTGCGGTCCAAACACCGCCGGCTCTATTTGAAGTTCACCGCAGGGCCAGTGGGCGGAAACAGCATTTCTGCCCCCTGGCCCTTCGGTGAACCGGGCCTTAACATTGCACCTGGCGGTAATGTGGCGGTGCAGCAACACCCGTCGCGCATTCCACTGCCCTTAATTCGGGCGGTGAAATGTGCGACGGGGCTGTGCATGGGGGCCCTCAACGCCGCCAATCCACCAGCCTTTAAATGGCATTGGAACCGCCATGAAAAGGCTGGCAGTATGAGGACCCGTAAACCGGAGGGCAGCACTACTTGCAGCGCTTCCTTGGTGGATTACAACCGCCGAGGCTGCCAGGCTGCCGGCTGGCAGCAGTCTGCCTTTGTTGGTGGTCCGACAGTAGCGGCTCCACCACGGTCGTAATGTGGCGGTCAGGCCACAACCGTGGTGGTCCAACCGCCACCATGAGTCTGGCGGTCTCAAGACCACCAGACTCATAATGAGGGCCTTAGTCTGCACAAGCTGAGAATGTAAGTACTTCTCCAGATTTAGAATACAGGAGCATGACCACCTTTAAGAAACCCATACCAAGTCCCTCTAAATTGAGCGAGGAGATTTGGGTAGTAAGGCTCATGCTAGTAGGTAGAGCCCAAAAAAGGTTCAAATGGACCGACAAATAAAAACAATAGGGTGTATTAGGAACCAAATGGCCAATCCAATGGAAAAATAAGGAGGATACTATAACGAGCCAACACTTGCTAATAAACAGTAGACTTCTTGGCACACATGGCTCACTGTTGGCTAACCAAAGATCTTTAAGTGAACCTTCTTAACCTCAGTAGTCTTAAACAAGGGAAGCAAATACGTGTTTTTCTTAGCTTTCAAATGGAACATTTTCATTGGTCAGGCTTCACAGTGTTCGTTACATACAAGCACAATGGTATCACATCCAAAGGACCCATTTCAATGCACTGAAAACCAACTGAATCAAAGAGGCATCCTTTTAAGGCTTATTTCGCTGCTTCTAGAGCATCCAGAACAAAACGCTGGCATTCAAGAAGATCAATGAGAGCATTAACTTTGATTTGTCTGACTTTACTTACAAGAAAAGAAGCCGTAAAATTATTTTATTCATAAAAAGGTGAACGATTAAAAGAAACAAGACTGGAAATTTCTTATTAAAAATTAAACAGCAAATCTTGCAGCATAATTTGATTCTGTTTAAAAGAAATAATGAGTGAAATTGTGTGGCTAAGAAAAAATGTGTATGCATGATGAAATAATAAAATAGTGCCTGGTTGAAACTTTCTTTAAACTTCTTTAAAATGTAAAGTAAATACATTAGGAAGCTATACATAAATACTCTTCCTGAGATTAATCATTTTAGCTGAGAGAGCAGACACACTGAAATGAGTCTTTTTGAGGGCGATTCGCTAAAAATAAGCAAATCGAATAACCATTTTTGGAAAAATTATAAAGTTTGTGAATTCTTGCTTTAGCTTGAATTTTCATCCTTATTTCACAGCCTGAACATAACATTGCACAATCAGAAATTATTCCAGAAAAGGTAACAGTATTTTTGCTACACATATTTGCATAAAATGGCATGTGGAATCAATAACATGTAACAACATGAAAAGTTGTAAAAACAGCAACATCTTTAAAAATAGGCCATTTAGGGAGCACTAAAAATACATTGTAAATCTAGAGTGAAAGAGATTTATGTCAGCATTCACCACTGTCCAATAGCTAATTTTTTTTTTTTTAATGCAGTTCATCAATTGTTGTTGGTATTATTCTAAATAAGGGACACTGTTATAGTGGATAAATCACAGCTCTCTTTTTTCCTTTGCTTCCATTAATCTTCTTAAATGTAATAAATGTGTAATACCAAACTAAGGAATTTGTTTCTAGCCTAAAACCCTTTAGCCGGTTTGAAAACTGGTCAAGCGGTTGGATAGGGATTCAGGATACATTAAAAAAAGTTTCTGGTCACGTGAAACAACGAAGAGGACAAAACACTTATTGAACTGACCAGACACTGGAAGGTGTGTGTATTGCGCTAACCCAAACTGTTCCACCAAGTGAGTGTTACTATAGTGCATTCAACATGATCTTATATCTCCTGTGTTTGAAACACTATAATTAAGATTTGGTTGTTTTGTTTTTGACATTAGTTAAGCTTGGAGTAACAAGGCACACGAAACAAAATCATTGCAAATTTTTAATTTTGATCATTCATGAATATATCATTTATACACTTCAGTCAAGGTCATATTTAGAACCCTTAAGACATCTTCCTTCATATATCGCTTGGCTCGCATCTCTCTTTGGATATCCCTCTTGTGCTCAGTATTCTTCTCTTCATTAAGAGGCTTCACTAAAATGGTATCATTTCATCAATCACGTAGAACATAAAACATAATCCCCTTCTGCTGTGCCACCACACAACAGGGCTTATAAACATGTTCTACTGCTCAGAAATGCAACAGTATCTCCTCTCCCCCACCACATAATTCAGGATTGCTCGTCTTCTTCCCATTTACAGCCCCCACTTCATCAAAATCAGCATTAGTAAACAGTAATTTCATGATCTGTCTGATCTCAACTCCACACTACGACTGAGGTTCCTCTTTGCAGGCCACTGTGAAGCACCAATCTTTTCCACCATTCTCTTTACAATCTGCCCCACTTTTAAAATGTATTTATTCCAAGGGGCTGAGGGAGAGTCCTTGGCCAGCAGAACCTGAGCAGCCGTGTGTTAAAATAGTGCAAGGACATTTTAGACTGTAAAATCTCACAGCACAGATATAAAATCTCACTGCACAAGCATGCCCCTAGGCACATTAGAGTAGACCCTGTTCCCTGGCTGAGCGAGTACCAGAGAACGCAGACGATGTTTGGAAAGGCAAGTAGATCTTCTAAATATATATATATATATTATATCATACATTCATATATGTACACGCACAGCGATAAAGATTTTTCTTTTACGGTATTTCAAAAAAGCTTTTAGATCAGCCATCATTCTATAAAAAATACCTACTCTACAAGATAGAAAAATCTGTCCAAATATACACCGATTTACACACACACGCCAGAAAATGTACATTGTGTATGGCTACATCTGACATTTTGGGGACCAGAGTAAAAGGGAGAACTAGAGTTTAAGATTGGGGAGCTGGCCTTCTAATAATCACAGGATTCTCAGCTTCTTGAAATACAACTTTGAAAAGTATCATGATAAATATGAATCCGAACTCATTGCACCTACTGTTATCTTCACACACCTTTTTTTGTAAAAAGTTCAACATGTTGATACCTTTTTAGTTTGGGCATGCATGTTCTAGTTGAGGCATTCAGGTAATATGCTCTGAAATAGATTGTTTAAGTAGAAAACCTGAAGGTGGAGCCAACACCTATATTCTGGGAAATTACAGCTGTGAACTTGCGTTCCATACTCATGAGGTTACTTCAGAACCCAAGTGTCCACCCTCCACATCATAAGGAAGCTTCAGGCTGCAATGCATACCATAGCACATTGCCATAGAGACGCTTTACGTATGAACAATATCAAAACTTACAGATTTTAGGGTAGTGCTCAAGTGTTGATAACAGAACTGTGAATTCACAGGGACTCCTGAACGATGGCAGTTAAGGGTTAAGGATATTATCTTGGATATCGGTGGCACCACTACTCTCCCACCTACTGCTGCACTGATGAGGAAGAATAAGAAGCATCTTATGAATATGTTGTTGTTTAACAGACAACCTCATACCCAGCAACAGCTTGCCAGACCTATTCGAACAGGGAAGATTTGCTAATCAAACTGATTTTCAATGCTCCCAATATCATCAAAATAAGGACCAGATCCAAACAAGCCTTCTGGGTCTTTCACAATTCCACTTTCGGAGTGTTTGGAGGTGAGGAACCAGTAATCATCTTACAAATCAGACCATTTCTGGAAAATTACAAGGCAAAGTGATGCTACAAACGAAAATACCAATGAGATGTCTCATCTATCTCATTAGGGAGATACACCAGCTTGGAGGCCCTTAGACATGTGACCCTAACCACTAGGCTTCACACCATGAGTTTACTGGTCTTATCGCTTGCTTAGTTGATGGACCTTTAGAGCACTGTAGCAGGCAAACGCCCAGTGACACATTAGTACATGACAGGAAGTCTAAGTGAGTAATCTGCCACACTAAAACAGTAACAAGCTAGTTTGAACTTAAATTATTGCCTTCCTATTCAGGATATAAGCGCACAACTATCATGATTCCTTGTTCCATATGTACAGAGCCAATGAGTGACTCTGACGCTAGTCAGGTGTGTAATCTGTACAATTACAACTTCAGTAGTACTCACATCCCAGAGAGCCTTGGTGTACATTGCAGTGCAAGAACCACACGTCTGTGCCGTTCTGTCAGTACCCAGCTCTTTGTGGAAGCATACTCATTGTCATACCCATCATATACAATTTGTGCGCTTGAAAGCCAGCTTACTTTAATATACAATCTAATTTACACAATTTTCTGTTACTCTTCGCCACCCCACGCTCATCCTGAGTCTTGCTTGATATCTAAATGCTACCATAAACTGAACTCAGCTTATGAGTGTGTTGACCTTTCGCATAGGAATTTTTCTAACACTTTTAGAAAACTGGCAGCTTCACAGAGGTTTAATGCCATCATTGTTAACATTGGGTTGGTTCATTTGTTTTGAATGCAGACCAAGTTCATGTCAGAGCCTAGGAACACTATTCAAAATATACAATCATTTTCACACTGTTTCTTCATCACCGTTGAGCTGCTGTGTCCTCTTGAGGGAGCCCTGAGGCCACACACTAACGCCAGTAGGACTAACGGGTCATGGAGTAGCAGCAGCACCAGTCCGACAAAATATATGAGCGCAACAGGAAGACATCCAGATCTAAGGGCGCAGCCCCAACTGCGGCGCAGGAACTGCAGGGATCTTCAGCTGGAGTACAACGCGTTTCCGGAGTACAATCCACCTCATCCCGGTTGAAGGTTTCATCAGCAGAGTATCCGGTGGGCTCCGGCCCATTATTGCGACCAATATCCACTTTCTCCCCTAAACACCTTAGGGGGCGACTTGGGTAGAAATATTCAGGCACGTGGGGGAAAAGGAATCCGAGGTCTGGAGGTTATTCCAACCTGCAAATATAAAATAATTGTAATTTTTCTTAGCCACAGAATAAAACAGACAACAGGGTTTTGCGATACGCAGCTCATGTTATGTACACTTACTTCACTTCCAATATGGATGGATTGGTCTCCATAATTGCTACAATAATTCGGTCAATGTAGTCCTGAAGGCGGAGATTGATTTCCTCCTGTTTCTGAATAGCCTCCATGAGCTGTGGAGGAAAAAGTACGGATGGACAGTTACAATGATGATCCATAGAACTACAGCGGTGGAGGGTCTGCCTGTCAGATGGATCCACAGGGAGACCGGACCACAGTAGCAAAGTATAAAAGAAAATATTTTCCATTCACTTAGGTTAGGAGATCGCAAAATTCCTTACTTCATCTCTAGACACAGAGCTGATCTCTGCAGCGAGGGAATCTGAAAAGGACGTGGAGAAGAGATGTTTCGCTCCTTGTATGCTAAGATTGATTATCTGGCCATTCAGCTCGTCATTCTGTTCTTTCAAATTTCGGTTATCCTAATTAAAACGAGACGATGGAACGTTAGTCACTGCTGCACAACGTTCTAATACGTTATAACATAGTTCATCATTTTTACAAATCGATTAACTGTAAAAATTGTCTTAGGCCATTAGTGAATTAAAGTCCGACTCCTTTTAAGTCACCTGTAACAAATATGTTATACGCTGCTACTGCTACCAATATAAAATACATTACCTTGTACTTTATTAATATTCTGGGCATTTTAATACCGCACATAGGCAAGAAAGAGTAGGCCTGGGCGAAATTTAAATTAGGTTGGCATGATTTACTTAATTTCACATTATACTCGTCACAAAAAAAATCCCCAAATTTCGCCATTGTGCCACGTCACATAAGCATGTGCCATTTGCGGTAAAAGTTTAACGAGAACACCCGGTAATAACAGAACAGGAGTGACTATTTTCACAGTTCTTTCTCGTTTTTTTGCACTATTATTTTAACTTGCATTAAAAATGATAGACCTGTATTTTGAAGATTTTGCCAAAGTTTTCCGCAATATTGCAAAGGCAGATTAAACAAATTTTACACACCTTTAATAAAAATCACAGACAACTAGTGATTGCACATGTAGAACAGTCTGGGGGGGCTACATGAGAGAAGGCTGGTTATTTATCTGTAGCTAAGCGTTCCAAGACTATCAATTCATTTAGGTAACCATGCGATTAATAATACAGAATAATAATTGTTTTTCTGTATGGTGTTTCATACTGTTTTTGCCGCCTATACGTGCTCTAAGTAACAGGTGGTATCATAAACCAATAAAGTGGCATCCAATTAACTGACTCCCAAAAGGATGGAAAGCTGTGATGAGTGTCTAGGCATTTGAACTTCTCACATGCTAAGTTACGGCACAGATCAGTGGCTAGCATTAAACCCAACGAGCAATTCTACAGGATATCCTTCTTGCCGAAGAGATAGCCCCTAGAGTACCTTTCCCTCGTACATGTAATTAAAGAGGTGTTTAAGTCAAGAGAATAAATCACCCAAGCAATTAAAAACGATGCTGGTTGTGACACACAAGAGGCAAGGCTAACATCTAGCTGACCGTGAGATTCTTACGTAAGGAGGGGACCCAAGAAAGATACCAGCTTCTTCTTCCTTTCTCAGTAGGGATCACCGTCTCAAGGATGGGATGTGGCCATGAGAGTTTTATCAGAGCAAGTGTACTGCACTGTCAGGTCCATCATCCAAGTATTTACTTTCTAAGCACTCTTTTCTGCCCATTAAATAAATCAACATTAATGCTGCAGAAAGGAACCCACTGACATTTGGACAAATGGAAAACACTCCTAAATGGTGACAGGCAGCTGCTATGTGGTCACATCTGGAGAGGCGTGTAAAGTGCAAGTGAATCTACATCAATACAGCTGAAAAAACTTTCCTTTTGCAGTACGTGCTGCTGTGGGGAACATGCTGTCAGTTCAATTTCCCATGGTGATTTTAGACATGACTACAGTCTGAACCGCTGGACAGAATTACACCAAATTTGGCAGAAAGCTAGCTTTTTGGTGTAAATCCGTTCAGCAATTTTAAAGTTATTTAAGAAAAAAGACATACAGATTTTTAGGGATGCCAAGTCTCCGTGGATCTGACAGCTCTCATGCTGAGATCTGATTGCCTGCCGACACTTCAACCAGGAAGTGTTTGAAGCCATCCTGGGACTTGAACCCTGCCTGGGGCCCAAACATTTTTTTTTTTTGTTTTATTTCTTCAGTGGATCCACAAATCTGCTGTAAAATTAAAAAAACAAACAAAAACAGGCAAATGCTCCCGCGTTTGTTCTTCATATGCCCTGGTGTGGGCCAGGTATGGGGTTGGTGGGGTGACTCCATTCCCTGGGGGCCTGGCTGATGTTCAAAACTGCGGCCTCCATCCCCCAGAAAGAAAACATTTTCTGATGTACAAGGCAAAATAATGGATGTTGCTTCTAGTGGCCGCAAATCGAGTGGAAGACCATGCAAAGTTTGTTGGGCCTATTGTGTTGTCTGATGTGGCTTACACAGTATGCTGCTCATGAGCAGTGGAGAAGTGTGGCTCAATGGTTAGAGTGGCAGACCCTGATGCAGAAGTCTGGCCTGGGACCAGGGTTCAATACCCGCCTCGGCGGGTCTTGGGCTCAATTTCCTCGGACCTGACAATTCTCGCATCAGTGCCTAATCTAATTCATGGGTCCCACTCTGTAACTCTGGGCAATAGCTTGCTTAATCTCCACAACGGCCCCAACAGCGCTGAGATGCCTGGCTTCACCTTGGAGGTTGCCCAGGAGTGGGAACTCACAGGGAAAAAAGCCAGGAGGGGTTCCACAGCGGTATGCGTACAGCGCCTTGAGACCCTAACGGGTGAGTAGTGCGCTATACAAGTACGAAGTTTACAGTTTATGATTTGGGTGCTTGTGAAGACACCCTAGAATCGCCCACTGTGACCACACCTCGCGAATATTATAAAAATCATACAAAAAGCACTAACTTTGGCAAGTGGGCAACTCAAAATAATCTCCACTCTCTGGTGGTGTCCGGCCTCCCGTCTCAGCTATCCAGCTGGGAACCATTTTACTGGTGGTGTTTGCTTGCGGAGCACCAGACTCTTTAGATCTCTGACAAACGTGGCTGGGCTGTTAATTGGTGCCTACCTCTCTGAAAGGCTGCTTTCTGTGTCTTTAAACTTAATACAGTTAGGACAGAAATCCGCTAGTAAAGGGGGTACGGGGATATGTGAGTGATTACTACTTCACAGCAGCACCAATCCTGTTCATAATGAAAATGGTGAGCAGCAGATCGGAGAACAGCTTAGTCTCCTTTCTTACAAAGAATAGTTTATTTGAAATTGATGCCGTGGTACAGGAGGCATTGTAATGTGTTACTTATTGTCACATAGCTGCATGGGACGTACCATAGACTGGAGGTGTATCAGCAGCAGGAGGCAGCGTCTTGACTCTGCACCTGAGGGCCAATTCACAACCCTTTTCCAGGCGTTAGTCTGACAACAGAAATTGTAATTTAGGTATATGTAAAGTATGGGCAGGCCATTGGAATTATGCAACAATAAGGAGCCAATTTACGAATAGGAGTTGACAATATTATGCCACAAGAAAAGGCAATTTATGAGGCATAATGCTGCACTATCTGTGACAATATTATTTCATTATTTTGTCATTTCAACACCCATTAAAACTTTATGGGCAACGTTCAGTTTAACTCCATGATACAACAAAAAAATCATGTAATCAGTAAAACTTTCTAAGGATCTGCCATTGTGCAGAACCTCTTTTTGGAGCATTTTTAGTAACGTTTGATCAATTTGAGCTAGAACCTTTTTTTGGTGAAATCAGCAAATTATGTAGCAGATGGTAGATTGTGTAGGAAATCGATAATTTTGTAAAAAAAAAAATGCCACAGAATTGCATACTTGCAGTGGCTCTGAGTATTGTCGATTCGCAAAGATACACTTCCAGTTTGCTGTGCAATGTTTTGGGCTGCTGGGTTTACTGGGAAACTCAGTGGGTAGTCTTTTCAAATGATGTATTAATGTTAATTAATATTGTAAATATTTAATTTAGTTTATTGCTGTTTATGTTACAGACCCACACAGCCACTCACACACCCACTCTCAGACCTATACAGCCACGGACACACCCACAAAACCACACACACTCACTCAACCAGAAACTCACTCACAGTCCAATACAGCCACTCACATGCCTGTGCACAGATCCATACAGCCACACACCTCCACACACACCCACTCACAGACCCATGAAGCCAGTCACATACCCACTCACCGACCCTTATAGCCACTCACACCCACTCACAGTCCAATACAGCCACACACACCCACAAAATCACAAACACCTCCACTCACAGACCCACACAGCAACTCTCACACACCCATTCAGAGATCCACAAAACCACTCACACACAGCCACTCACAACCAGACACACACACCTATACAGCCACTCACACGCCCACTCACAGGCTCATACAGCCACTCACACATCCACTCACACAAAACCACTCACACACCTACTCACAGACCCATACAGCCAGTCACAACAACTCACCGACGCATATAGCCACTCACACACACCTCCACTCACAGACCCATAGAGCCACTCACTCACACACACACACTCACTCACCGATTCATACAGCCATTCACACACCCATTCTCAAAGGATACAGGGACGTTATAGCTAGGAAATATATATTTTTTAAAAGCCTTAGAAATTCACAAAAAAAAAATCAAAGGTTACAGGGTCATTATAGTTAAGAATCAGCATTAAAATACATAGAAATTCAGTGAAATAAAGGTTGCATAGGAAATCGAATTAGAAAAAGCTCAGAAATTCACTGAAAAAACAAAAATAATATATATATATATATATATATATATATATATATATATATATATATATACACACACACACGGAGAGAGCCTAGTGAGGACGATATTACTGAGGGATTACTCTTAAGACAACTGTCTGGCAAGACATTCCTGTAAAAGGTGCATGTGTAACCTTGAGTTTGGGGCTAGAGCAATACATGATGTCATTCGCAACAGCTTCATTATCATTCTCACTACAAGGGGAAAAAAAGTTTATCACTCTTTCAGTGTTGGAGAAGGCTTTTCATGTTACTGATCTGAGTGTGGCTCCTAGAAATGCCTGGGTCTGTTCAGGACACAGGTGAGACTTTTTGATAGCAATTGTGAAGTCCCATTGTGGGAGAAGGAGTGTCGCCTGTCTAGTACGGGCAAGCAATTGCACTTGACTCTGCCTCTTCTATCAGAGAGGTATTCTAGTATGGGAGCACATTAATCTGACTGTGCCATAAAGGCACTGCCATTATGGCTAGAAC